>NC_045428.1:165202733-165510651 GCF_902635505.1 Sarcophilus harrisii | reverse complement strand
GTTTTTTGCTTTTTTCCTGCAATTCAGTACAGTGCTTGGCACACACTAAGAATTTAAAAACTCCCTGTTGATTGACTGATTTCACTGAGCTTGCTTAGAATACAAAGTCAGCAGTCTTTGTAATAAGGTTCTTTAGTAGATGATTTTTTAATTCTGCCAGAGACCTTGGAAGATATATAATCATCCTTCTGAGGGTCACTGAGTTGTGGAAGAGTTATGCTTCAACAGCTGTTTTTCTCTCAATATATATAGCCTTTTGTCCTCTCTTCTTCATTTTTAAAGAGTTTCACTTACGTTAGATATCCAGAAGCTTAACCCTCATTTCTGTCATTCAAGGTGCTCATCTTTGTTGACAGTAAATTGAAAGAGAAGGAAGCAGTCCCCTCAAAGTAAATCATTCACAGAACCTCCTTGTACTTATTTTGTTCACAGTCACTGTGAAATGTTAAACTATTTAACTCTAAATAAAATATTTTCAATTACTCAAATACCTGAAAATTTTAGAAAATAAATTCCCACTAATAAACCTTACCCTCTAATTCAGTGTAAAAGGGAAAAACTAGGCACAGTTCACATTAGGACAGGAAATTTTTGTAAAAATTGACCCACTTCCAAAGGCTGGACCTTTCTATTCAACAGTTGTACTTCACTGAGAAAGATTCTATCTTACCAGTGCAACACTAACCATTATTCTTCTGATAAGGAAAGCCAAATTGCAACATACCTTTCCACTCACTCCAGGAGAAGAGTCGATCATGTCAATACCTCCAGAGTTGGGAAGGATCTGCCCATTGCAAATGACATGAGGTACATAGACATTGCCTTCAATGCAACATTCTATGAATTCCATATTGTTTTCAGTCAATGTGCCCGTTTTATCTGTGAAGATATATTCTACCTGTGGAATATAGCAAATATACTAATCAAGTATTCGAATTAAAGTTAACCTTGAGAGATGTCCCAGGAGTGAGGAAAACCTGGGCTCAAGTCCCACAACTTATATGTATGAGCAAATCACTTAATTTCTTAGTGATTGCACAACAACTGTCAATCTGCATTGGTTACTTCATCAGGAATTAACAACAATGACAGCAAAGGTCTGAATTTAAAACAAAGAAATAAACAAAATCCTATCAAAAACTGTAACTACATAGATATCCAATACAATTAAAATGGAAAGTCTCAAAGCAGGATGCTCATAAATTAAATCCTTTGTGAATACTGAAGCAAGTACACTTATTTTCTCCTAAGATCAACATGCTCTTGTGATGGTGGGTTTCTAATATTTGCTCTCAAAGCAGTAACTTAATGACTACAATCAAAATTTTCAGGAAAATAACGCATTTCATTTGACTAACTGGCATTTCTCTAAAAAGAGGTAAAATTAGAGGGAAAAATTGTTAATGTTTTTATCTACCTAAAGTTGGCAAATAGATACTGCTACCTTGCAGTCTAAGCAAAATCCAAGCTTATTCCACAGCTCCTGTATTACTTTTTCTTCTACCAACCTAATTTTTAAAAAAAAGTTGTTACATGAAGCTGGGCTAAAAAGATCAAAATGCTTTATTTTGAACAGAGAGAAGCTGAGAAAATAACTGTATAACGAATGAAGGCATTAAGCAAGATGACAAGAGTAGCAGGAAACTGTTAGGCCAAGTTTATCCACAAAACCACATCTAGAAACTGTATTAGACTGAGCCCTAATGGGGAAATTAAAAAAAAAAAAAATCAGAGTGAATCATTTTTCTAACCCAGGTCAGCATCAGGAGGGTGAGATATGTGAATCCTGGGGATGGGGTCAGATCAGAAGCATGAATTTAGAACAAATAAAATTTTAAAACACCTACTAGTTAGTAAGATTAGTTATCTTGTGATACCAGGAATTACAAATATCTTACAACTACTTTAAAAAACTAAATAGATCTCATATACAAAATACTAAGTAACATTTATAACAATTGTTTAAAGGCTTCTGAAGCATTTTCTTTTCTTTTTTTATTAAAGCTTTTTTATTTTTAAAGCATATGCACAGATAATTTTTCAATATTGACCTTGTGTTCCAAATATAGCTTTGTGTTCCAAATTTTCCCTTCCTTCCTACCTCTTCCCTTAGATGGCAAGCAATCCAATATATGCTATACATGTTAAAAAGTATATTAAATCCAATATATGTAAACATACAATTATCTTGCTGCATAAGAAAAATCTGATCAAAAAGGAAAGAAAATGAGTAAAAAAACAAAATGCAAGTGAACAATAAAAAGAGTGAGAATGTGATGTAAAGCATTTTCTTTTCAACAACCCTGAAAGGTAGGTATGGCAAATCCTATTGAAGTAAGGAAATAAAGAGATTAAAAGACTTAATTGATCAATCTTTATTAAGGACCTACTGTGTTTCGAGGCAAGATGCTGAGCACACTTGCATGTCTAAGTTTCTGGGGCACAATTAAATCCTTGCTCTGGACTCCAATGACACACTTTTTCTATCCTTATGATTTATCCCCAAAAGTTGTTTAATGAGGCAAACTTAAGTTGTTTTGGGAAATGTCTCTAACCCATTCATTACACATGACAACTGTCAGTGCCCAATCAGAGATCATATGACCATGTTACCTGGATTTTGATGAAGTTCAGCAATTCTTACACTTTGTCAATTTCCACATCTATACACACTGAAGCAAATAAAAGGGAAATCTAAAATATCACTTAAACTGCTATGTTTAAACATGCAGGATCCTTGAATCTAAGTGACAACATAATGATACTTTAGGTGCAGTTCAAAACAACAACTTTAATCACTAAGAGAGAAATGATCATTTTCTCCATTGCTATTAATTATGTAAAAATCTTGTAAATGATAAAACACTGAGAGAGAAATTACTTAGTGATTTTCCCCCCCTATGCTCATGTTTCAGAGCAAAAGACAGTTATTATCTCAGTGGGTGGCTTGCTTGCTAGATTTAGCTATGTTCAATTCAAGAAATGAAACCTTCACTCAGGAAGAGCCTGTGGTGGACATTGCAGTTTTGAGGATTTATATATTTCTAGTTCATATGCCAGAGAATAATTACATGCAAGCAGAGAAAAATAAGTTGGTTTCATAACATTTAAACAAAGATAAACACCCTTTTTTCCTTTGTGATCTGGGTCTCTTAAGAATCTCAGCATATCATCACCCCTACCAAAGGTTATAGATTAACAAATATACCTTGTATAATTGGCCCAGAATACTTTTTTGTATTGGATTAAAGTCAAGACCAAAACTCTATATGCCACTTTTCTTTTTCTTTTCATCTTTTTTTTCAACATTCACTCTTACAAAATCTTGTGTCTTAAATTTTTTCCTTCCCTTCCCTTTACCCCCTTTCCCTAGATAGCAAGTAATCCAATATATGTTAAACATGTCATGCCACCTTTAACACAGGATTTTGTTATAATGAACTCCATGTGGAAGGGCAGGAAGTCTAATTTATTCATTTGAGCAAAAGCTTATTTTTGTAGAATATTGTTATAAATAAGCAGAACTTGGAAACTTATTATTGACAAAAGTTGACATATTTTTCCTCTTTTTGAATTTCTCCAATGTACCATACAATCTATCTTTCAAAGGCCATATGGTACTACATATTGGACATTAAAAAAAAAAAAAAAACTTATTTACAAAGGCATTAAAAACTTAATGCAAAGAAATGTTAACTAGAACAAGACATATAGAGAGCAAGGGCAACATAGTGAGATTTAAAGATTATCTCTATGCTGGCCAAAATTTAAGGTTCTTAATGACCAAAGTACATTCTGTATTCATGCAAACAATTTATCTTGAATTGAGGAGAAAGACACTTTCTCAGACATAACTTCTTTTGAATGGAAGAAAACTATTTAGCAAACAATCTTAAAAGTCTCCCCGCCCCCCCCCCCCCTCCGGTTAAAAATATAACTAGGAACTTCTTCCTGGAAAGAAATAAATATCGAATGTTATCTTTCCATAGAGATAATCTTTGCTGAAACCCAAATGTCTAAGAGCCTGATACAGTGAGGGCTGGCAGAAGGCCTCAAAGCTAGTTCTCATTAGAACCAAAGCTCATAAGATAATTATTTATATTGGAATGAGCAAAATATGTAAGTATCCTGAAGGAAAGCAAGTTTCTTTCTAAGTTCTTTTCCTTCAGATAATTCATACAGCCAAGAAATAACAATGTTTCATGAATACCATGTCTCAATTTTACAGTTCTGTTGCAATCAGTCATTAAAACTTTTTTGTTTTCCAAATTACAAACATGGAAAAAATTGTCCTTTTTCTTATCTGTAAATAATCACATTTTCAAATGGTCATTTTTTTTCTGGTCTTTCATCAATTACAGGATATATCTAAATGATGTCATATATATAAATTGAAACCAAAAAAAAGGCTGAATTATTTAGATTTTTTGCATACATTCATTCAAGTAGCAGGAAATATTCAAACATCTATCAACAGAGTTAAATTTCTAAGTTTACTTACTACATTACCTACCTGTCCTAATTCTTCATTTAGGTCAGAGGTATTAACTAGAGGTCCTTCACCTGTTTCTTCATCAAACATATCTTCATCCCAGGTGAGAAAATAAGAGCCCAGAAATTTTTGCATTTCAACTGTGACATACATGGACACTGGAATAATGTAGTTGAAAAGTACCATAAAAGCCAGGAAGTCTGTGAAAGCTTTGAGAAACTGCAAAAGGAATAAGAATATATATACATTTTATTGATGTATTAAGCTTTCTATTTTCATAATCAATGCAACACATATACAATTCTCTCTAAGCTTCAGGAATGTTCAGTTATTCAAATCTATCTATTGTTAGTCTCTCTTCAGGTCTTATTATTTAGCCTCTAGGTTTGAATTCTTGTTTAGTATCTCACAGACTTTACATTCTTTATCCACAAACTAATGTGGGAAAAAGAGAGAAAGACTGGCCATTTAGATTGCTTACTTTTAGGCACATATATTAAAGATGCTCCCTTAAAAAAAATGTTTAGGAAACCCCAGGATGAGGGAGGATCTTAGGAGAAGAAGAGTTCCTTAATAGCAGCTCTGGGTTTACATTATCCATTTCCTAATCTCTCCCACTCTATATACATACTTTACAGATAAACAACCGGTGGAATAAAAATTGAAGTTGTATTCAAGAACTTCAATTATCAGAAATTTTTTTTAAAATCCCAATTAAATACAGACCCAATTAGCAAGATTTACATTAGCACAAAGTACTGAATATCTGAATGCGTCTTTGTTTAAAATTGTATTTTATTTCCAGCTAGCTATTTTGATAGACAGAATTGGATGGCAATCTGGAAGAGGGAGAGAAAAAATACTAGAGGAAATGATGATGATGTAAAAAACTAAAAGACATTAATAAAGTTTATGTTAAAGAAAAACAAAACAAAACCAACAGAAATATCTGCATGCTGGGAAGAAATGTACATGGTTCTAGTATTTCAAACACAGAAGTATGTCTTGCAGTTAAGTTGAAGAAATTCCAAGAAAGTGTTGTAAAACCAACTTCTTCCTAAGGACAAGAAGGTCATGTCTCAGATTTTTTTTCCTTACAATGTGCCTTCCTAGAACTCTTGACCATTATTCTTAGTCACAGTTTATTCTTACCATAAACTAACATCACTTATTTCATTGAGTCATCATCAGTAGGATTCATTTATTTCCTGCCTTAGTTGTCCTAAGCAAGAGGATCGAAAATATGATCACTATCACTGAGAGGCTCGAATTGGAGGAATGAATTTGCTGTGTGATATTATTGACCTATTTAAGATGTTTCTCTGTCCACACTATTGTCAGGCTCAGACAACTAGGACTACTATGATTCTCTGCATCATGTCTAGTTGGGAGGTGTTCCATGATTTTTCCCATGACTGAGAGGCAGTGTGACAGAAGAAAGATTGTTGTATTTGAAGTAACTACACATAGACTGGAAGATAAATTCTGTCACTTTCTATTTATATAACCTTGACTGGCCAACTTAACTAACCTCTATAGGTCTTAGTTTCTCATGTGCAAAATAAGAGGGAAGAAGTAAATCCTATGGCCTCTAGGAGGTCCAATCCTAATTTGATATCTATAAGATTATGTTTGCTTCTTCAGAATTTTTGAATTCTAAGTTCTATCTTTCTTTTGATAAATATAAGTAAATTAATTGATATAATTTGCTAAGGCATATAAATGTTATAGTCGCAGATATATATACACAATTATGCACAGTTTTGTTAGTTTTTTTTTCAAAAGGCCTTTCTCCCTTTGTTAGGATCTTTGTGTATTGGAAGTTTATTTCTCCTCCCCAGGAGAATCAAAGTTAGCATTCCTATGCAGAATCACAAGGAGAAAGAAAAGAAAAATAAAAACATCAGCATTTCAATCAGAAGGCCTTTGATCTTCACTAGAGAAAACAACAGAAGGCCATCCTCCTGACATTTGCCAGGAAATTTCAAATTGGCTGCAATCCTGTATAACTCTTGTAGTTTTAACTACTTACTCTTTTTTGCCTTCAATCTTGAAATCAAACCTCTTCTATTTCCCTAATTATGACTTTGTGGATAAATGTATTTCTGTGCCTAAATAGCCCCATAGCCCTTCGAATCACAAATAAGATCCTCCACATTCTTCTGGTTGCCTGACCTCAAGTAAGTGAGGAAGCATTCCAATCCTCCAGTCTCAGCCTCCCCAGACAATTACTGTATGCAAAAATCTCAAAACATACATCTCGGAAGTGAAGGTAAAAAATAAGATTTTGTTCTCTACCTGCTACCATCCTGGAATGCTTGAAAAGAAGAGAGCATCTCTAATATGTTACACATGGAACTTTTTTTATACAAAATGAAAAACTGTCACCAATGTAGAATTTGGAGGAATTCAACATTCCAGTCTTCTCTTTGGTGAACTATAAAGACCATTTTTTAATAATTCTCTTTGGACATAGAAGTCTATTGAAAAGACATTCTCCTTTTTCCCTTCTCTAATATGGAAGTTAAGTTACCAGAGATTCCCTCATTTGGAGATACATTTACTATCACATGCAGGAAATGAAATGGGTGAGAGAAAATGATCATGTCTTCTCATTTTATTATTTCTCAAATACATAAAGATCTTCCATTCCAATTGCTACTAAAGTGAGTAGTTCTAATTTATCCAATTCTTTCAAGGGTCACAATGCATTGGGTTCTTCATTTTAATAAAAATGTTATGTAAATCACTTCTGAACACAATAAAAAGAGTCAATTATTTTGAGTGAAATTTTTCATACCAGGTTTCTCTGTCTCTCTGATTCGGTCTTCTGATTAAACCAAGGCTCGTCTCGAAATGGATCACTCTGCCACACATATTTCAGGATAGTATTTATCAGTGCTTTACTGATTAGGATACAGAGGTATACAACAAGGAATACATTCATTGATCTAAAATAAAAAGACAGTTATAGTTAATTTTGGGGGGAAGCACAAAATCTATTACAAATACACAAACAATATATAAAACATGTAAAAACTTCAGCAAAGTTTCTGACTTTTGCAAGCACGAATGAAGACACAAATTTATTGTTACTATTATGCACTCTTACTTTTGGCATTTAAAGAGAAGGATAGGATTTTGTAGATCATGGAGGTGACCCATATATAGCCAAAATAAGTAATATTCATTAAATTTCAAATAATTGTTCACTTCCTTATAACCTGAACTAAACATTTGTAGATTTAACAATCCAGAAAGTTACGAGCGCCTTTTAAAATCAATTTCTTCTAACATTAAGTGGTCAAACAATGAGTTCAAGATTCATAAATTTCACTCACAGCATTAACACACAAAAAGGCTAAATGCTCTCATTGGAGAGGAATTGCTGAAGAGGAATCAAAATCTTAGCAATTTTTCTGAAACGAAATCTAACTTTTCAATATCTATTTCTGAAACAAATTTGTTATGTGTGGACATCTGGGAGACAAAGCATCCTCATTTATAAAGAACAAAATCTCAGATTTTACTTCTGATGCAATAGCCAAGAAGAAATCAAGTGATAACTTTTAAAGGTCAATTAATAATCATGCAGACAAAATATACTTCATAGATTTTTCAAAAATACAGTTTGCTAAAAGTGATCAGTAAAAAACCAATAGGCAGAAAAGAGATCTTAGAAGTTATACGGTTTTTCTAGTTATAAGAAATTTGAAACACTAATCCTTTCCCTATCCTTCAAAAAAGTGAAGAGGAAAAGCCAGCATTTAACTTGGGCCTCTGATATTCTAATTATAATTAGTTAATAGGAAACTAGTTACAGAATAAAAGATATTTGTAACCTTTTAAAAGGTGCAGAAAACATAAAATTTTCTTACTGTATTTAAGACAAATTTATTTTGTAAAGAAATTAGTCACTGGCAATTGTTTCCCTAATTTAAAAAAAAAAAAAAAGCTTATCAGAGGTGATCTATTTCATATGACACGACATATACATGAGGTCATATGTATACCTATTTGATTCTACTGTACCTTTTGAATCACTTACATCATTTCATGCACTACAAGCATTTTGAGAGACAGCTGGGTGGTGCAGCAAACAGTGCATAGTCATGAAGAGCTGAGACTTCAAATCCAGGCTCAGATACTTACTAGTTGGATGACTCTGGGCAAGTCACTTAACGCTAATTCCCTTTAAGTTTCCTCATTTGTAAAATGGGGATAACACACCTGCCTTCCAGGTTTTTTTTTTGAGTATCAAAAGATAATATTTATAAAGCACAGTACCTGACAAGTGCAAAGCGACGTGCAAATGCTAGCTATCCTAGAAGCAGCAAGACTTACTTTTCTACAACAGATCGTTTCTGTGATTTAGACTGGTAATTTAATGCCATCTTAGTTTCCATGCCAGTATATATAGCCACACCTAAAAAAGAAAAATGTTTTATCAGAAACATAAGCATGCCTCACTTAAAACAGTAGCTATATTACTTATAATGGTCATTAAAAAGTGAAGTTTTACAATCATTTTAATTTCACAAAATCAGCTTAAAAAATCAAGTCAAATGATCTTTTCACAGGATTATTTTAAGATAAAGAAATCTCCTCTTCCCTTATCCTTTTTGAAATCAAAATGATCTACAATTGATAAAGTTAGATTTTTAAATATACCGTACTTTATTACAACAAGGTTATTTGTAGTGTATTTTATGATACAATTAATTAAAAAATACGAAACAAGAAAATATTGCCCAATAAGCTAAGTAGATTGCTAAGGAAATGCAGCTTTTAAAAAATATATAGAGAGAGAGATCTTAGAATAAATTCCCTATAGAATTTTATTGACTGAATTCTTGAATGGATGCGGCAATCTTGCTCTTCTGAGTCTAAGAATATAGGCACTTAATCTGTAAACAATCATATCAGCTCCCATGGCTGGATCTGTTGTGGTTTATATATTGATGGTAATTTTCTTACTGAGGTATAATTATAGTAGCGAAGACTATAGTACATCAAAAAAAAATGCTTTTATAATGCCATTACAGATTTAAAATTTTACTTAATGTATCCTTATTAATTTTAGAAGCTGTTATTAATAATTCATTAATTAAAATAGTTACCAAAGATTTTCTCAGTGTTCTTTAGAGAGGCTCCCCTAAGAAGCAGGTTTTCTGATCCTAATGACCTGCAAAGATAAGGATTATTGGATATGTTAAGTGCTTATAAAGATAAAGTTAGTAGAACAAGACAAGATTATAGAATGGAAAATTACTGATTTGTTTAATGGGGAGGGGGTTGACTCTAATTAGGAGTTGTTTCTATGTGGACATTATGTTCAAGTGATAAAAGTAGGTCCAGTTTCACTATAAAATTAAATCCCCTATTAACTATATATAGGATTACAAACATATTACTCTGCCTTAATAATCTTTCTTGCTTCTAGGATGTGTTTAACATTGCAGGAAACGCAATTTGAAGACTTAAAGTTGGTATATGAGATTTATTTATTTTCACTTTTAAATGTACAGTTATCCTTTCCACATTGTGGTTTGGGGAATAGTGCTTATGCAAACCAGAAAATATGTGTGAAATTCTTTGGCCTTCCTTTTATATCGTGAAGAAATCTGAATTTTTTTTTCCTTTATGGGGTATTGAGTACCTTATTGTAAAATTTGGGTTGATATATATATATATAATACTATGTATATATTTTATGCATTCCTGAGTTTCTAAACTGCTTCTGTGCTTTTTACTGGCCTTTATGTATCATCTGTGACTTCTACAAAGTTTCCCCAAAATTTTCATTTAATTTCTTATGTTGACTTGCAACATATTGAAACTGATGGGAAACACTGCAATGTGAAAGGATAACAGTGTATCAGTATCTCACATACATAGCCACGTGTTATTTTACATTTTAGGGTTAGGCTTCAAACATTTATGGTAAAAGCCTGCCTGGATCAATCAAGAAGCATTTATTAAATACCTACTATGTAGCAAGCACTATGTCAGTCTCTGAAGATATAAATAAGGCCAGACAACATGTATGCATAAAGAAGGCAAGATGAACAAGACCTGTGATTTTACTTGGATGAGAAAACTCTCCCTACCAACAAAGAATGGTAGTATCCTTCATGAAGAGTAATAGGAAGTCACTTGCATAGTATGTTGCTTTCAGTTATGTGAAACTAAAACAATTCTTTAATGTAAGGTTTCTTGGTTCAAGAACTAGATAGCAGTGAATCCAGGGCATTGATCACATGAAGAGAGATTCTTTGGAATATTCATAATAAAAGTGACATGTATTTCCTGAGGCGACAAGATAGTTTTAACCTCCATTAGTCTTCTTGACAATCATTAAAAACACAGACTCTTAGGCTAGATATTTGTCATTTAGTGATGATACAGGCAATGTCAAATTATATTAGCAACATATTCAGAATAAATTTTAAAACTAGTCATGAAAACAGATTTTGACCAGAAGATATTTCTGAACAACATGGGAAAAGGTGGCATTTTAAAAAGATAAAATATTTGATCAGACTGGGGGATTGGGAGGATTCATTTTTGGCTTTTAACTGGGAGTACTTAATTTCAGTTAGTTCCTTATTTTTGCTTCTGGAAGTGAGAAGGAGTTTAAGGAATGGTTCTTGCCTCTTTGGGTACCAGAAGTTATGAATCAGAAAGTAACAATTTTCTCTTTTAAATAGGTACAGATCTTTCAGTTCCACCAAATTTAACAGAGAGCTTAAAAAACCCAAACATGAACAGACATTGAAATAATAGAGATATCTGAAAAAAGCTGGATTAAATTTTTTAGCTGTATTTTGGTAATTTCCTTTCAATGACTGCTAGACAACAAACTAATTTTAAATGATGGCACAGAAAGCTGTTTACTTCTGCAGGAAAACAAATCTAATTTCATCCCACTGGCAATATTTACTCAGTCCTACACAAATTACTTCTCACAATACAAAAGAATTCATGAGACTTTATTTCTTCAAAGATGCTTGGAGCCCACCTTAGGAATAACACAATTTTATAAATCTACTAGGCAATGGCTTTATGTTTTCTGAAAAGCATTCACCAAACTGTTTAATAGAGAATCGTAATAAGAATGCAGATTTTAAAATGCATGAGTGGTTTTCTTAAAAAAAAATTAGAAAGAAAACAAATTCTAATCTCAAAGTCTGGTGATTCTTAGGTTCATCTTTCCTTTAGTAACTCTATGCCTCTCTCCCCACCCCCAAATCAGTAATAATTTTCCATTCAGCTCACTTTCAGTGACAGGTGAAAATATTTAAAGTATCATGTTATCTTACATCAGGTTAATAGTAATTTGTATCTTGATTTAACAAATTATTTTTAAATTGCACACTTCAAAACTTGATTTAAAACTCCTCAGTATCAGAAGCCAAATATTTCATTAAAAATAACTCCCCATTTTTGAAATTAAGTGCAAACAAAATACCCAGAAATTCAGGAATTTCTTTCTTCTGTAAATAAAAAGGTTAGACAAAAGCAAAGGCAATAAGCAGACTCTGAAAACATGAATTTCTGCAGCATTGCTATCTCCTTAGCACTTAATTGGTCTTTAGAAAATATCATATAGTGACTATTGTATTAAATATTCAATAAATTGCTATTTCCTTGTAAACCCAGAGTGTGACTAGTCAATATATATAATTGACTATCTAAGACTCTTAAATGAAACCATCAGCTATACTTTATGTAGTATGCTTATTTTTATAACCTGACAACAACTTATTCATGTTCTTTTATCTATTGTAACCTACAGATATGCCCTTTGTACAAGGCAATCCACTAAATCTGGGAAGAATGCTAGAAAGAAATGTTGCTTCCCGCATTGAGTTTTAAGAGCTGAACTAATCTACTTATTCCAGTAAAATGGTCACCAAATTAAGAAACGTTCAACTTCATGTTCCAAAATATGTCTTTAAAAGAAATTATGAGATGGTTATTTCTAATGGGAAGGCACTGCATTACATTTTTTAAGCTACAACTATGCTCTTGCCAAGAAATTCAGTAATCTAAGGTATAATTCTCAGGAGACACATTCAGAAGAGAAAATACAACACATTTAAAAAGTTATTTACTTTTAGATTTTTCTACATAGAAAAAGTACTTTGTAAAACTTGTTTTAAACACAAATATTGACACATAACTTCTCTTAGGCATTTCAAGCTTCATAGTATAAAATCAAGCCACATATTAATTAAGATACCAGCCTAAGACAAATCAGAAAGGAATCTTACAGAAAATTCTAGACTCCTTGCACAAGGGCCTACCATAATTATTCACTAAGAAAATCTCTTTAATAAAGAACAATTTAAAAAAATTAAATGGAGAAAAATAAACCAAATGTTGTTCTTAAGATAAAAATATAATCGTTTACCTTACAACAGGCTCATTTCTCTCCTGGTAAACATGTATGCGGCCAACAAATCTGAAATGACAATACAGAACTATGAATGAAAAATCAGAAACAACAGAAGCATCCATGAACTTGAACACATGCTTTCAAATACATTTCTTATTAATATTGTGAACATGTCCTCATATGAAGTGCCATTATTTCTTCATAACTTATACTTATGCTTAAACCATTACTAGTTTTAACTCTTTTCCCTTTCTTCTTTAGTTATAAGTTGATTGCTTGTTTTCATTTTACTTATAGTACACAGCACTTCAGTTCCTGAACTACTAGATATGATTTCCTTGAGTGCATGAACTTATAATTGTGAAATCTGTAAAATTTAAAAGTATTTAATTTCTAAAAAAAATATGGTATCTCCTCCCTCCCCCAATTACATGCTAAAACAATTTTTTAACATTTGGGACTTTTTTAAAAAAAGAGCTTTTAATTCCAAATTCTATCCATCCTCCTACAGGTTATACATGTACAACATGTATAAAACATCTCCATACAAGCCATTTTATGCAGTTCAGATGGAAGGAAGATAGAAATGTTATACAATATCCATTCTTTCTCTGGAGATGGACAGCAAGCTTCAACATGAGTCCTTTGGGATTGTTTTGTATCTTTATATTACTGAGAATAACTAAGTCATTCACAGTTCTTCATCTGACAATATTGCTATTACTGTGTACAATGTTCTCCTAATTCTGCTTACTTCACTTTGCATCCAGGTTTTTCTGAAATCATCCTACTTGTCATTTCTTATAGCACAATAATATTCCATCACAATCATATACTACAATTTGTTCAGCCATTCCCCAACAGATGGATTTTCAATTTTAGTCACCAAAAAAAGTGGTAACTTTTACAAAAATTAATTGCTATTATTTTTATACAAATAGGACCTTTCCCCCTTTTAAAATCTCTGGGATACAGACCTAGCAGCAATATTGCTGAATTTATATGAACAGTATGATTACCCTTTGGATATAGTTCTAAATTGTTCTCCAGAATGGTTGGATCAGTTCACAATTCTACCAACAGTGCTTTAGTGTTCCAGTTTTACTTTATCTCCTCCAACATTTTTCGTTTTCTACACAATCTGACAAGTGTGAGATGATACCTCAGAGTTGTTGTTGTTGTTTTTTTTAACATTTCTCTAATTTTTTTTTGAGGCAATTATTGTTAAGTGACTTGCCCAGGGTCATACAGCTAGGACGTGTTAAGTATCTGAGACACATTTGAACTCAGGTCCTCCTGACTTCAGGACTAATGCTCATTATTTCTCTAATTAATAGTGATCTAGAGCATTTTTTTTCATATGACTATAGAAAGCTTTGATTTCTTCATTTGAAAACTGCCTGTTCATATTCTTTGACCATTTATCAATTAGGTAATGATTTATATTCTTATGAAATTGACTCAGTTACCTATATATTTGAGAAAGGAGGCCTTTATCAGATATACTTGTTGTAAAAATTTCCCCCCAATTTTCTGTTTTCCTTCAAAATGTGGTTGCATTAGTTTTGTTTATATAAAAACTTATTAATTTTATTTAATCAAAATTATCCATTTATCATTTAATAATGTCCTCTACATCTTGTTTGGTCCTTGTTTGTCTTCCCTTATCCAGAACTTACTTTCTTTACATTAACATATGGCTAACAAAACTGAATTTCTATCAAAATGTTTCTAATATTTACAAGTACTAAGAAGAAGATCCTTCATTCTAACAATACAAATGTACTCAGATTGTTTTTTTGTTATTAACATAACCATGGATTTTTGAAGGATATGCCAAGGAAGCAAGGCACTAGAAGTCCTGAAGACTTTATACCAATGGGATCTGATTACAAACTGTATACATATTTGTTATACAAGCACTGGCCTAGCAATGCCTACTATGTACAAAATATTATAAACACAAAGACCAAAAAAGAACAAGTAAAAAACTATTTGCCCTCAGAGTCTATAGCTTATGGTGGTCAGCCTGCAGAGGGGAGACACAGTGACATCATGAACATGGATAAAATAAATACAAGATAATGTGAAAAGAGAGAGCTCTAACAAGAAGATATGAGGCAGGTAAATAAAGGAAACCTTCATAATGGTGATACCTAAGCTGAGTACTAAAGTTAGAAAAGGTCTATTGAGATATCAAATTGAAACAGGAATATAATTCAAATATGGAGGTCTAATTGAATGAGTTCATCAAGGTAACAGAAGAAGCATAAGATTTAAGAGCTGCTAGTCTAGTTTGGATGGGATCTGGAGTGGGTGAAGGAGAGGAATATAAAATAATGGTACAGAAATAAGGAGTCAAACTATTAAGGGTTTTAAAATGCAAGATTTTCTTTTTCTTTTTATGAGAGCAAGGAGCTCCTGAAAAGTTTTGAGTAGAGGTATAACAAAATGACAAGAATATTTCACAATAACAATTAATCCCTTGTATAGAAGACAGACTATAGAGGAAAGATTAGGAGGGTGTCACAACATTCCAGGTGAGAACAAAGAGGGGATCATGTGAGTGGAGAGGAGCAGGGAGATGAAAGAAGTTTGTGAAGGCAGAATGGACAAGGGTTGGGAACAGTTTAGATTATGAGGGAGAAGAGTAAAGGAAGGTTTCTACAATATGAACCTAAGGCAAATGTGGTACCATTGTATAAGAAGGGAAGTTAAGAAAAAGGGGATAGGGAAAAGATAGCAAGTTCTATTTTTGACATGCAGAGCTGGGGATGCTAATAGGACATCCATGTGGAGAAATACAACAAGCAATTAGTAATGTAAAAGTAGAACCCAAGAGAGGAAAGAGGGAGCTTTGCTGTTCAATCATTTTAGTCTTCTCAGATTCTTTATTACCCCATGTGGGTTTCTTGGGTTTAAGAAAAGACATTCAAGAAGTTATCAGGACTTTCCTTACTTGTAGAGGTCAGGCTGAGGTTGTTCACATTCAACGGTAGCATGTAAGTTGTCGATCTCTTCTTCAGTTTGAAATCCCTTTGTTTCTTGAACTGCATAATAAGTCTATCAATTGAAAAGATATAATTCAAAAATGAAAATAAATATAGTAGTTAGCTCTCTTATTTCTAGAAAATTTATTTCCTCATAGTATATACAAATTGTTTGGACACATAACATAAATACCTATATGAGCATATAGAGAAAACAGATGTATATTCAGATCAGTTGTGTAATTCCCTGTATCCAGGAATAGTCTTTCAAGTGCTAATTCTCCCATTTTACTCATTTTCTTCAAATCCTATAGCCTAACAAATCCAATAGCAGTGACTACTATGATGGGGATAACAATGCATTTTTCCAAACATACCAATGGCCTAATAGTGTCAACTTCCTATGTGGCTTTCACTTGGTCTGAAACATAATGCTTTTATGATCTTACTATTTGTATGTTTTAAAAAACAATACGTCTAACTAGTCAGCTTAAAATATCTAGGTATGCATTACACATAGAGAACTAGCCATTGGGAATAAAATTAACAAATCCTCAGGGAAGTAGGTGTACATTATCAAAGAGGGCCTAAACAAGTTGAGGTACTACAGACATGGGCTCCAAAGTACAGGGAACCTGATCCTTCCTTGCTTTAGAATGGAATGAGGAAGGGAATGTCCCACAAAGGCCTAGGGAGTAAAGAATCTTTATTTCTACTTTTCCTGGATTATTTCTATGTTCGGTTAAAAAAAAAAATTTTTTTTAAACTAAGTGTGTTACAAGACTCCATCATCTTCGCTAACAAAGTATTAACATCTTAGGTACTAAAGGATACATTCTTGTTTTTAAAAATGGTAAGTGACTATTTAGTCTATTCCCTGGCTTTTAAGATACTAAAGGCTACAAAGATGAACTAAAATAAATGAAAGTAATTATCCATGAAAAAATCTGAAAGTAGAACAAATATTTTCAGTTCAGAACACAGTTAACTCAGATAATGATGTTGCATTGAAATACATGCATCTTCTATGTGATTTATCAGCTTCTATAATAACAATGGGATGTATTTCATGTGGACCAAAAGCTATGCCTTTGCTATCTTCTGTGGTATGATAAGAGAGACGCTGCTTACAAAGATAATTTTATGGGCTCACCAAGCTTCAGAAAAAGTTCATCACTCTTTTGTAGAGACTCTTTCTTCTTCTAAGGTGCTACCTACAATTGTTATTTGCAGCAAAAACCTTAGTCACATAGGGTTTCCTATAACTCAAAGCACTGTTGCCTATAAATGTCCTATAATAAGAGGTTAATTCACTTAGAATATGTCTATATAACAAACTAATCTCACTTTGCACATATGGACATTTCTGCAAATGTAGCCTACTATTTTGATATTTTGACTTGCAAAATTTTAACTTGTCATATATTACCCAATTTCAGAATGATTAAAGGCTAAGAAAAGGTTTGGGTCCATTAAGTTATGGCCATTTCCATAAGTGCTTTGTAGCATGCCCCACTCTCAAGTATCATATTTCTATGATAAAACATTTGCAAAGGAGAAAAACAATTGTTTTTATTCATCCTCAATACTATTATTAGTAATTGCTTTAAAAGCAATAGCTAAAGCAAAATAACCTATATTTAGTTGTGTAGAGATGGAAAGAATGTAATTCTAAATCAATTTCTTCTTCTCAGGCTATTTTAAATTAAAGTACTCCCCAAACTGACAAATCATGCAAATACCAGTAAAACTAGATTATTCTGTGTTACTTGTGATATAACTCTGTAGTAGTCAAACATTAATTCTGACCACTAAAATTATCATCTGAGTCACTGTATCTAAAATTAAAAATACAATTTTAACTAAGCTTTCTCATACCAACAATTTATTTATGCAATTTTTAGTTAATATATTTCTATCTGATATCCCTTATTTCAAATCACACCATCCTAATTGGAGTTAAAGACACTTTTTGTTCTGATGGCATTAAGTTACAGAGAAACTGGGGTCGAGAATAAAGGTAAGATGGAGGGTAAAACTTTTTTAAAAAAGGAAAAATCATAGGATTCTTACTGTTTGCCCTGTCCACACTAATTTGTCTAATAGAATCTTGGTTTCTAAGGTTACCCAAACTAAGAACCCCCAAAGCTAAAAATCAACATGAAGCCAATTTAGTGAAAGAATATATTACTTTATGACTTGATTCACCATCCAAGCTGGCTGTTGTAACATAACATGTTCCATCCTCTCTACTACTAGAAAGAAATATTAAGTCACATGGAAAGGTTTCACCATCATTTACCATCACAACATCTCCAACCTACAGAGTAGGGGAAAAAAAGGACACAATTAGTTTTCTTTTCATTTGCTGACTGGCACACACAACTATAAAACTGACAAGAGTTTTTTCTCTTCAACTCCCCTCCCCCCCTTTTAAAGTAAGGGAGACAGAAGCAGTAACAAGGTTTGGGACTCAGAAAAAACTAACTTAAAGAGAAGATGTATTAAGTAGATAAAGAACACAATTTGTAAAGTCAGTTGGGATGGTATTCTTGAAAAATATCCAAATAATCTTATTATCAATGCCAATCTATGGCTGACCTTCAAAGAGTCAGAACTAAATGAAAGAAAACCAGGTAGGGAGCTGCTCAGTCAAGCAGTTGGGCTGTTGGGGTTAAGAAGACCTGAGTTTTAGCCTGAAATCTTTAGTAGTTACTTAACCTCTGCCTCAGCCTCCTCATCTGTAAAATAATGGGATAATAATGGCATCTATCTCCCAAGGCTGTAGTGTGAATCGAGAGAATTGTAAAACCTTTTTAGCACAATCCCTGGCACATTGAAAGCATTATAATAATTTTTATAATAATTAAAAACTATCAGTTAGGTATAATAATTATTAGTATTAATCATCCACAATAAAACACAGTGTTGCTAAGGTAATTTCCAAATTTGTGATGATTTTTTTTTATTTATAAAGTGATCACTCCTTCTTTGAAGCAACTGAAGTCCAGAGGTGGATTTAAAAACATTTCCTTATGATTAATAATAAATATATTTTGTACAGTTAAAAGAAAGGAAACCCTAAACTACTGAGACAATATTTTGACTTCAGACAAACAGAAGAGTGAAAATTGTTAGTGTAGTGCTACAGAAATTATAATGCCTTTGGGTAACTGGAATGTTTCAATAAAAACATAGGATCTTTGATGCTTCTATCCTAGTTAAATTTCTTCATCTATAAAATGGGGAAGTAAGACAAAATGATCTTTAAGATTCCTGCTTATATTAAAAATTCATTGTTTATTAAATACTCACAGAACTTAATGACATCCAAAAAGCACTACTTAAACATTAATCTATATTTACTAAGTCAGTATTAACTAAGAAAATCAGTATTAAATTAGTATTAACATGAAAAAAATAATCAAAAAGTAATGAGGCAAGTGGAAAAACAAAGAAAATAAATTGAATCTAACTAAAAGCTATCTCCCTGTGAGAAGTATTTCTTTTGGATCACTATGCTCTTCTAATCAGTATTAATCATATCAAAGTTCTGTATATAAGGGCCCAGGGCTCTCAGCTGCAGATTTAAGTTCACTTGTTTAACTATAGGAAGTTAACTTACCCCCTATCCCACCCCCCACTTTGTTTTGTTTGGCCATAGTGATCAAGCCCAGTGTGGCAGAGATCACAAATACGTGAAAAGTTGCCCCAAAATGTTTTTGTACTTCTGGACCAATCTCTTGTCTAAGAGGAGCAGGTGACCATCTTATGACCATTTACGTCACTGACTGTGATAGCTTGTACCATTTTCTACTGCCCAATCTAAAGAGAACCCTGTCTATCTTGTATGGAGATGTTCCTTACTTCACTCAACTTGTGACTCTGCTAACATCTTATTTTAGCTTATGTGTCATATGTCAATCAATGGAATTATTTTGTTATTTATAATGAATGGACATCTAGCCCTATAAAAATAGGAAGGAAGGAGGAAGCATCTCAGATCATGAGGAAGAGGTTCCTCATTAAAGGGGACCATAGACCCTTTAATAAAGTGCTACTGGTTTAGAGCTCTGCCTCAGTCTCTTTTACTATAGGTGGGATAATTTTAATCCCCATATACCATAGGAAAAACATAGCTGACACTTCAGACTTCTTCATTTCTTACTATCTTTCTGGAGGGAAAATGCATCTATGACATAACTCAAATATTCTATTCTTTCCCTTCCTCTAAACTCAACTTTTAATAATTTGTGTATCTGGAGAAAAAAAAATGTCATCAAAAATCAAGACATGACTTGGGCAGGATAAATAACTCAGATTTAAAATCCATCTAATCACTTAGGCTGTCTGAACTGTTACGTGCAAGGCATTTTCAAATCATTACACTTGATTGCATATAGTAAATGGGTTTCTTTCCTACATCTACATTTTGTTTACAAGAATGACTAGATTTCAGAGAACTTTACAATTAGTGGATGGCTGGTTATCTTTTATTTTTTTCCCTTAAAAGTGCTTTCAGCATCTTACTTGAGACTTCTATAATGTGCAAGTGAATGTGAAGTCTGGAGTTGTTATGGGCAATGTCATCAGAAGACATCTATTTTTTTCTACCTCTAATAGTAAATTTAACACATCCCTGGGTTTACATATCCGGTACTACAAAGTTGCATATTTCTCACAAAAAGTTGATGCATTAAATTTTTTACTTTAGCTTAGTTAAATAATCCAAATCCTTTCCTTTAAAAGGACAATGGAAAAGTCTATTGGCTTAAAAAAATAACAGATCTCTTCCTACAACATGGAAAAATGTGCAAAGATTATAACAAAGTTAAAGAAAACAGCTGTGAAATCTGGCCTAAGCTCAGAGGACTGGGGGAAAAAATAGGCTAATGTCAGTCTATGATTTGGTGTGTCATGTGTTTCATCCCACATACACTTGCAAAAATGCTTACATTGCCAAAGAATTCTGGTTTCCTAGAACTTACCTATTAGTTTGCATGCAGTTAATGACCTATAAAATGGTCATTAAAAAACCCAGTTTGGATTACCTAGCATGTCACAAACACACCATATGAATCAAATAAATAAACTATGTACCACAATTAAGTTCATTAATTTAGAGTAAATGAGGAAAAGGACCAATCAAAACTTCTGAAAAGTGAGAAAATGTGGCATTGAGGAGATAAAACTCTCACACATAGAAAGTAATGGTCATTGATTTTTACAGAGTGTGGTCTATTAAACAGCATAGTACAGAGGAAGTACCACTCATTCTGAAATGAGAACAACTGGATTCAAGTCCTTTCTCTGATGTTAACTACCTGAGTGACTTTGGACATATAGACAAAGGGCGTCTTTGGGCCTCAGTAAAATGAGGGACTTTGACTAAAAGACTGATCTCTGAGATTCTTTCCAACTTAGTATCTATGACCCAATAACATAGTTTCCCAACCAGGTAAATATTTTGTTATTCCACAATAATAATAATACATAATAAAATTAGGAATAAAATGTAGCATTCTAAGGTTTACAAAGAACTTTTCCCATAATAAGCAACAGGTAATGCAAGTAATTTTTATCTCCATTTTATAAATAGGGAAATTAATGCCAATGAAAGTTACATGTCTAAACCACAGTCATCAAATCAGTAAGTGGCAAGGCTGAGATATAAATTCAAAAAGCTCTGATGGTAAGTCTAGAACCCTTTGCACTAGGCCATGTAGATTCATAAAGACATTTTTTGGGCGGAAAGTGAATAACTAATTCTCTTTCTCCAGTTTTGAACAGCCAGGATTTGTATTTACAAAGACCTATTATGTGCCAGACCCTATGCTGAGTACTGGGGATAGAAAGGCAAAAAATCTCTCTACTCTCAAGGAGCTGTCAATCTAATGGGAGAACATAGAAGCAACATAACAAACAAGTTATTATATTCAGGATAAATAAGCTCCAGCATAACAGAGGATTAGGAACAGAGAGAGTAATGACTATATAGAATGTAAAAGTCAAAGTGGACCCCCTAGGATGCTCCTTTGGGAAAAATGAGGGAGATTGGGGAGAAAAAGAAAAGAAAGAGGAAGAGAAGGGGGAGGGACAAGAATGCATTCAAGAGGATTTACTTTTAAAGACCATATCAATAGTTTGCACATAAAATGGTGCTTCTCAAGTAACTGAAAATCATAATTTGCTAAATATCATCATCTTTTTCCCATAGACTTTTTTTTTACACTGATAAATTATTCAGGAAAATCATAGATCCTTTTTAAGTTAAGAAGAGAAACCAGGTCTTCAATTACAACAAATTCTAAATTAGTTTGGTTTTGTATTATATTTGTTAAATTTCTAAAATTGTTTTAATTTTCTTAAATATCTCATTTCCCCTCCTTTTTAATCAACTGCTTCCTTGTGCAATCTTATAAGCAATTTAAATTATAACATAATCCATTCTGTGAAGAAAAAAAAAAGTTGGATTGGGTCCTAAATAAGGTAATTTCACCAACGGCTCCTCACTCTTAAATTCCGGCTTTGTTTTCGGACAAGTTTGCCATGCTGAATAAAATGGACAGGACATTGGTTCATTGCATTGTCTGCTTTATGTCGAAGCCAGTCTTCATAGCCCTATAAGAAACAAACAGAATATAATGAGGCAAAGGAAAATAAGCTATAGCCACCTAAACTTTCAATAATCTAAAATGCCTTTTATTATATTGCCATAACAGACCAGGTTTATTTGTTTAAATTTTTTTTATCCTTTTTTTTTTTTTGGTATTTTATTATAGCTTTTTATATATAAAACATATGCATGGGTAATTTCTCAACACTGACCCTCACAAAAAAACCTTTGAACAGACCAGATTTATAAGAAGAAAAGTAAATTCCTATTTTATTCTATAAAACTTCTTTGCTAAGGATTTGGAATATATATGAAATGTAAGTTAAGAGTCAATTCTTATCAACTGCCTTAGTGAAGTATAATGTACTTTAAACTTTTTTTTTTTTAAGTTGGGGGCTTTCCTGCTGCCTGTAAACATACCCATGTCTCCACAACTTTCATTCCCCCCAGCATCCTTAAAAATTCCCTCTCTTGATCTGACTACCCTCACAAACCTATGGTTCTCTGTCTCTCCTTAATGACTAATCTTGAGAAAGCTGTCACTGCTTCCACTTACTTCTTACTCACATCTAAACTCTTTGCAATCTGGCTTCTGATCTCATTATCCAACTGCTCTCTCCCAAGTCACCAAAATTTCTTAAAAATAAAATCTAATGACCTTCCTCACCCAATCCTCCCCAACCTTATCCTTCCTGATCTCTATAACCTTTATGTATTATCACCTCCTTCTGGATATTCTCTCCTTTTAAAAAAGTTTTTCATAATAATACTGCTCTTTCTGTGGTTCTCACCATTCCCCAATTTACTTTTCTAGATCTACAAATCTAGGCCACACATACTAACTACAGATGAGCATCTCATCAGATGCTCTCTTCCCTATATACTATTTCACTTGTGAGTTCAATAATCATTCTATTATTACTATATACTATTATACTCGTGAGTTCAATAATCACCTCAGGCTATTAAGGTTATTGATCAAATCCTAATTTGTCTCACATACCATCAACTATCTTTTGTAAATTTCAAAATGAATGTCCCAGAAACATTTTTTTTTGGGGGGGGGGGGAGGGGCTGAGGCAATTGAGGTTAAGTGACTTGCCCAGAGTCACACAGCTAAGTGTCTGAGATCAGAGTTGAACTCAGGTCCTCCTGACTTCAGGGCCAGCACTCTATCCACTGCGCCACCTAGCTTCCCCAGTCCCAAAGACATTTCAAACCCAAGAAGTCCAAAACAAATTCATCATCTTTCTCCCCTCACCCTCCTCTTTTCTGAATTTCCGAATTATTACTATTATCAAGGTTAACAATATTCTCTTGGTTGCCCAATCTCAGAGTAATCTTCAACTCTCACTCTCATTTATTCCATCTATCCAATCTGTTCTCAAAGCCTGCCATTTTTATCTTCCTAACATCTCTTATTTACATTTCCTTTCCAGTTATGCAAGTCAACCCTGGCACAGACCTTCATTAATTTATTCATAGGCTACTACAAAAACCTTCTGGTTGGTCTCTTGTCTAATTTCTTTTGCTTAAATTGGAGTTCAGACTAATATATATATATGTGCAGTTTCTAAATTTAATAATTCATTCTTAGCTTCTGATTTTAAAATTTCAGCATTGCAAATGTCTCATGTTGCTGAGAAGAATAAGACTCCACATCTCTAAACTTGCTTATCTTTTTCTATCTTCTTCCATCTTTTTCTTCTTGTTTCAGAAGATGAACTTGGGCCTCTTCTTGCCAAAACTAGGCTCTCCACCTAAATCCTTGGTTCCATCTTCTTTATTTCCAAAATTGTATCCCTTTAATCTTTCTTTCGATCTCTTTTCTATCACCCTGACATAAATCTCATGCTAGGGATATCATTAGAAGTTTTTAAGCAGAGGCATTACATGATAATGCTATACACGGGATCAAGAATTGGAAGTGTAGGGCCAGATGACCTCTTAGATCTTACCTAACTATAAGTTTAGTGTTCTGTGACTTCTGATTATCTGCTGAACAGCATCATCAGGAGGTCTTGCTATTACCTCAAAATTATCATACTTGTGCCAGAATCCATTATATTCCCCATCAAACCAACTATTTTTATCCCCTATGTGCTTCTCTCAACTTTAGAGGAAGAGAAAAGAATATCTAGAAGAGTATCTGGGTTTAACAGATCTTTCCAGCATTTAGCAACTTAAGATTCGAACACACACACACACACACACACACACACACGTGAGGACTATGTAAAATGAAAAATCTGCCACTTGTAGTTTTTGTTACAACTAACAAGGGAGTTAGGGAAAAGGAACTCTTGCATTTGTCACTAGATATGTGAAGAGAAGATGTACAGAGGCAGACAGTTTAAATAGGACATAAATGGAAGGATTTTTCCCTCCTTCCCCCAAAGGGGGAATCCTGCAACATAATAACTTTA
This sequence comes from Sarcophilus harrisii, assembly GCF_902635505.1. NCBI lineage: Eukaryota > Metazoa > Chordata > Mammalia > Dasyuromorphia > Dasyuridae > Sarcophilus > Sarcophilus harrisii. The sequence continues at coordinate 165,485,726 of NC_045428.1, read as the reverse complement.
GAACTGGAGCCTGTCCAAATATTAAAATGCACCAGTAGAAAGAGAGACTTGGTTACAAGGAAATAAACAAAAACCCCACATAATAAATTTTGAGCATTCAAAGCATCAAGACTAACAATAACTTTTAGTACCTAAATATATATTTTCCTCTAAGGAATGATGCTGTATTTCCTTTCTTAGACATGTTTAAGCATAAGGTAGACAATTTTTCTTAAGGGAAATTATGTGAGCAATTTCACCTGAAGACAAAGAGATGGGTAAAAAATTCCTTGTGGAACTGTGTCTCTTGTCAGGATTTTAGAAGTATAAGCACAAGATGTAGGTGGCTGAGGAGACAGGGAGCATCCTGAGGGATAAAAGCTGGAGAGTTTGACTCCACTGTGCTGGAGACACAGTTAATGGATAATAATCACTTAGACAATTAGATCCTTTGAGATTCAACTATACTCTTGTCATAGATCTTCTTTCAGTTCCCTTGTCCATACCACATGTTACAAATATTTCTTGTCATGACTATAAATAAAGGGGGAAAAATTGAGAGGAAACTGGGGCCTCAAGGCCCCAGACCTATCACCTCCACAGCCACCATTCCCATAGTCAAAAATTTGTCGATGACTGGCAAAGAACAAACCTGCTTTTTTCCCCTTGGGATATCATATTGGTGTAATAGTAGAAGCATCAATCTGGAGTAGCCCAATGGAAAAATGCATCCTAAAGGTGACTACAACTTGGTTCAATAATCATTTGATGGCACTATTTCCACTGGGTAGCATGACCAAAATTCTGATTCTCCAAGTAAATGAGGTACAGAGTTATTAGGCTTATAATATATAGAGACTGTCAGAAAATAAGTTCCCATGTAATTAAGAGGCAGTCTGAAGCAGTGGACAAAAAGAAGGGGCATTGGAGTCAGGTTCAAGTTTCACCTCTGACACATATTGGCCATATCATCTTATCTTTCAGTACTCAAAGCAACTCTATAAAACTGTAAGTTAAAAAAGAGCGGCAAACACACGATAGACTCCAAATCAAATGTTCTTTCCACCATACCACAGCACCATGATAAAAGAGAAAGCTGTTAAAATTACATCTGAATAGATAGAAGAGCTTGATTGTTTAGAAAGCAAAAAATAGATTATCTTGAATTACCAAATAACTAGAATTACAATGAAGAAAACAGATATAATTCAGCTGCATTTTTTACTTAGAAAGTAAACTGTCTTGGAATATGACAGTTGTGGTGCTTGTTAATTGCACAATATGATGCTGTCATGTGGAACAGATTTTCTTATCACTAATTAATCACTATGCTACTTAAATTATTGTTTTGTGTTTAAAGAATGATGTTTTAAAGAAAAGGTGTCTATCAGAAAAGCCTCACCATAACAGTTTTTAGAAGCTGTCATCTTACAAATTATCTAGGTGTCCCAAATGAAAATACGCTGTCATCTTACAAATTATCTAGGTGTCCCAAATGAAAATACGCTGTGCAAACAGATGTAATTTCATATGTTTCACAGGTTTCAAGTACCTAAGTATCTTTTTTAATTAGAAGGCAGCAAATCTTTGAGAAAAGAAATTGTGTGTGATTATTTTAGATTTTCTAGTTTTGAGAAGCACCACATGTGGCAAAGAATTACAACATGAGGGAGATGCCCATCAATTGAGGAACGGCTGAACAAGTTGTGGTATATGGATGTAATAGAATACTATTGTGTTATAAGAAATGATGAGCAGGCAGATTCCAGAAAAAACTGGAAAGACTTACATGACTTGATGATAAATGAAGTTGCAGAACTAGGAGAACATTGTACATACTAATAGCAACATTGTGGAATGACCACCGGTGATAGACTTAGCTCTTCTCAGCAATGCAATGATCTAAGACAATTCCAAAAGACTTATGATAGAAAATGCTATTTACATCCAAAGAAAGTATTATGGAGTCTGAATGCTGACTGAAGCATACTATTTTTACCTTTTTCTGTTTTTTTTTTTCTTTCTTGTGGCTTTTCTCCTTTTGTAATCAATTCTTTTTTCGCAACATGATTAAACATGGAAACATGTTTAATATGTTTGCACATGTATAGCCTATATCAGATTACTTTCTGTCCAGGTGAAGGAAGAAGGAAAATTTGGAATTCAAAATCTTACAAAAATGATCATGCTGAACATTATCTTTACAAATGTAATTAGAAAAAAAATACTACTAAGTACAAAAAGAGAAAGAAAAAGAAAAGTGCTCCATGAAGATGGATAGGATATGATATGCGGATAGGATATGATAAAGGCTCTCTGTGCTCATTGACTTAAGGACTTCCCTCCAATGATATAAGTCCTGTCCTTACTTTATCCTATGAGACTCTTGCCCACATCCTCACATGAATTCTCCATGGAGGATCTACACATGTTGGGAGTCTTTGTCCATGGCTTTTGGCATTGCACACACTTCAGTAGAGACTGTTAAGGTCCAGTGATTATCCTTCACAACATAACTAGTCCCCTTCTCTTCCTATTCGTCCTGAGGCCACTTTTCCTGCATGATCCACAAAAGGAGTTGTAGGTTGCAGCCCACTCACATCTACTATGCAAGGGTCCTTCTATTGTCCTTTAGATATCTTACAAACTTAATTCAATAAATAGTGCAGCTAATAATGGAGCAAATTCTTCCCTTGGACTTACCTGTGGACTGTTACTATAGGAGTAGGGAAAGCAAAAAAGGATCAGACCTGGAATTTTATTAGTACAGGGAAGTCTTGGATGAAGAAATTTATCAATGTGCATAGAGAGATGCCTGGAGTACTGAGTAAAATGGTTTGCCTAGCAATTGCATAGGTAGAATGTGCCAGAGTTAGGATTTAAACCCAGATTCTTCATAACTCAATAACCAGCTCTCTATTCATCAACTGTTTCTTCTTTTATGATCGCCTATATATTAAAAAGAGAAAACACCATCATATTTTCCACTGGTACCCCCTGGCAAATGTAATCTCTTTGGCACCAGGAGTTAGCTCAGTGTCAAATATATACATGAGGAAAAAAGCTAAAAAGTGTGACTAGAAAAATAAGCCTTGGATATGTCAGGCTAAGATGGAATTGGGTCTGGTGAAGTTGAGAGACTGTCAGGGATGATTTTTTTAGGGATTTATTGTTGCAATCCTATTTTTTTAGATTAAATACAATATAAGATGACCAAGTCAAGTTAGGTCTTTTAGTCTAATCTAGGCAAAACTTTAATCTTGCCCTACACCTCCTTGGAACTAGTGTCTGATCAATACAATGACTAGTAGGTAGTCAGTCACATTTTTTTTTCACACCAGGACACAAAAAGAATGCTAAGTCTTCACACAAAGTCTGGCCAACTTCAAAGAAATCACAACTTTCCATCATTAAATTTCAGTCCATCATCAATCCAATCCTAGATGCCTTTCTAGCTGGGCAGTTCTAGCCAGAATGCAGACTTTTCCGACTTAACTTCAGAGAATTTAAGGGTCACCTCCACACTACTTCAGCAGAGAATTCAAATCATTAACAATTTTACACGGGGTAGAGCAAAGAAGACATCAAGAAAGCCAAGCAAGATCACCGAGCATCCCTATTTGATCAATAGTTAAGGGGAAAACCTCCTAAAGTAATTCTCAAGGTCATCAACATAGCCAATGAAATGAGTAACTTTTCTTAATTTAACACAAGAATAAATCTATCACAAACTTGTAAGATCATGAGTAAGGAGATGCTGAGAAGGAACATAAAACCCTGAAAGTATACAAGTCAGACAGTTTTACTTAGAGGCAGGCCAGTAGCAGCTTCCCAGCATGGGCATACTGTGAGATGAGTATCTTAGTATATCAGATCTCTTGAACCTCTGCTCTTATAATTGATTACTATTGCTAGGCAGATTCAAAGTAACTGAGTGGAAGGAGGACTTCTCCCTATTAACTACAAAGGCATTTTGATAATGAAAATTTGTGCACTTGTTATAACTGGGTAAGATCAAGTTTGATAAGCTGACAGTTTACCAACCTTGCATTCCTAAGCCTAACTGTACCTGGTATTTCCTGGGTCTAACAGTGATCAAACAAAGTATTGCTTCTGTCAATAAAGTCATGGAATAGGACAATCCTCATGAAATTACAATTCAGGATCTAGTAAAATTATTCTTTACAAAATAGCCCATGATTCAGAAAACTGAGTTGATTTAATGAAAGGTAAATAATATTCCAAAGGAAAATAACAAAAGCTATCCATATCAGAAAAAAAAGAACCAATTTCTTCTTAATTCTGAAGATAAAAGTCTTACCTGTTTGATAGCTGTGACAGCAATGACAAAGAATAAAGGAAGTCCACTTGTAACTGGACTTGTGGGTGTATCAATAATCAACTGCAATTAAAATAAAATTGGACAGTTAATTTAAAATACCAACTTGACTGATTCTTGATCAGTGTCCTATATAAATCACAATAGCAGTTACTTTTGATTTTTCAACATATTTTAAAATGTTTTGTTCTCATTTTATCTTAATGCTGTCTCTGGGATACTGGTAGGATAATTACTTACTATTCTCATTATTCAAATGAGGCAATAGTACAGCTACCAATTGGACAATGGACAAATTTGGGAAGATCGCAAAGCTAATACTGTGTTAATGAAAATATTTTGAAAGCATCTAAGTGCTCTAGGAAATTAATGTGCTTTCTTGACCTTACTCCAGGTGTATGAAGTCTATCAGCCAGTTAAAATAGTTTGGAAATCCTGAAATCACTTTGGCTTTCTTTGGAGTAGGTGTTTAATTTTGAAAGATTCTAATCATATAAGAGCACAGAATTGATTAGTTTTTTCAGGATTTATATACATCATCAAATAATTCTTGCTTCTCTCTTCAGTGTTCAAGGACCTATGGTGAAAGAAATAAGAGACCCTACCTTGCATCCTGCTGAGGAAAAGGGATACATAATCATTCAAAAGTAAATTAATTGGATATGTTTAGCCTGAAAGGATCTTGAAGTAGGTGTACTTTTTATTAATGAAAAACAATTAAATAAGAAATTGCTTTTTTACAACAATGGATTAAAGAGCAGTCCTTTTTCTAATTAAATAAGCAAGAAGTCACTTGCTGGAGGGCATATCATTCAATGGATATAACTGATTTTGTGATAAAAAGTAAATATGTGGCAGCTAGGTGAAACAATGGAGACAGCACTGGCATACGATCAGTGACCTCAGACACTTAACACTTACCAGTTGTGTGCCTTACCCTCCCTCCCCAAAATATAAATGGACTTACCTGTACCAGAAAGATGATAAGAAAATAAAAATTGGCTATTCTTCGGAACTGCTCAAACAAATTCTTGGGTATGAAGTTCCAAAATGTGTACTGTACAAAAAAAAATGACATATGATCAGATATTTGCTCTTAAAAATTTCTTTTTTGGTGTGTGTTCTTTTTTGTAATAAGGCAAATGTGGAAAAAGGTTTTGCATAACTGCTCATATATAATCTATATCTATATCAAACTGCTTGCCTCTTCAAGAAAAGAAATTTGGAACTCAAAATTATTTTTTTTAAAAAGATGTTAAAATTGTTTTTACATGTAATGAGAAAAATAAACTAAAAATATTCTAAAAAATAAAATGAATTTTCAAATTTTAATGATGAGCTTAAAAAAAGAAATCACTGTTACTTCTCAGTGATTCCTTCACCATATCCACAGAGGCATTACCTTCTAACAAATAAAGTTAAGCAAAACAACCTAGCACCATGGTTATGTTTAAATAGACTTTCTTTTCTAACTTCTCTATATCACAGCATCCTCCACCATCAGCCTTCTGAAGTCATGACTGGCCATTGAAAATCTATTTCATACAGCATTTCACTTCAAGTAGTATTACTTGGTGATGTTTGCTAAGCAGCATCAACTAAGAATTAAAAGTTATCTTTGTGGACATAAAATTCCTAATGAAAAGCAGCATGAAATGACAGATAAAGGGGCAAGATAGCCCTCTGCTCAAATTTTGCTTTCCTCTTTGTTATGGGGGGAACCTAGCATACTAGGTTCATAAAGCCTTAGTTTCCTTGTTTATACAAGAGGAAATAATATCTGTCCTATTTGTCTCTCAGATATGTTTTATGGATTAAGTGAAATAAGTGCAATTTAAGTGTATAAAACACTTAAACTGATATACATTAGCTATCAATTGAAAATTAAATGAGGTTCATTGAGGCTTGGTCAATTTGTATTTTCAAATGATAGAAAAACTACTTGTTATAGTTTAAATCTTGAGAACTTAAGTAGAAATTCATGAGACAGCAAAAATTCAAAATGAAATGCTTATTTTGTTAAAAAACAAACAAACAAACAAAGATACAAAAATAAAAAAATGAAACGCTCATTGCACCCAAGTAGCTAAAAGTTGTATGTGTGCATAGACAAAAGACATAGCAATAAAGAATGACAGGAGGCAGGGTGTGAGAGACAAAGGATAAATTTCCCATGCTTTATTGTAGAATTTGAAATGTTAAATTCCAGCTAACTGAAACAAATTCAAGGTAACTAAAATAAGATGGGAATTTCTACAATTAACTAATAGCTATAATTTTGAAATTAAGTAATATGATAAATTACAAAGTTATAAAATTAAGAATCTCAGAACACAGAATAGTTATTTCTACTGTTAAAAATCATATTGTGAATAGCACAGAAGTAATTTTGAGAAATTCAAAAAGCAAGACAAAAATTGCTTTTCACATGATTTCTACTTTATTCTAAAAACTATTTCCAAACAATGAGTATTATATAAATTTTTTATTGAAAATTTATCAAAGATTCCTTATTAGAACAACTTTCAGAATAACTCAAAAACATAATTTGGCTCCCATATTTTAATAAATTGTATATTTATTGAATTCTTACTTTCAAAGCAAAAGACTATTCTAAAAATTTTTACTTAGATAATAGTTGTTTTTTTTTAAACCATATACTGAACATCATAGTGGAGATTAATACCTTGAAAAAAATGTCTTGTTTTAATTCTTTGCCAACTAAGCAATATAACACTTTCCCTAATATTTAACCACCATAAAACTCAAGTTTATTTGGGTTGGACTTTTTTGCATTTGCACAAGAAGCTCAAATAATGTCACTTTAAAATATAAGTAAAATCCATAACCAGTATAAAGACTATAAGCCACTGACAATATTTAGGATTGTTGGCTTTCAAATAAATATCATCACACATGTATAGTGAAAAATGTTTTATTATTCAGTTTCCACTTGTTCAACTCAGCAATTTCCAGAAAAGTTCAATGAAATGGTTGCCATTCTCCACTACCCTTAGAAACTCAGAGCATGGCTTGTCCAATTCCACTACAACACAGCTAGGATGACTCAGGTCTGCTAACTCCAAATCCAGACCCCCTACTATACATCAAACTACCCAATGAGTCCAAGCTGCTTTCAAAGTTTCAGTTCCACAATGAAGGCCTTCCCAAGACTTCATATTGATTTTCCCCTTGCCTATACTTTAGAAATAATAGCACAAAAAGAGCCCACTGTAAACTATCTTGACATCCTACAGTTATTTCATTTATGTTAGTGTTATTTACCCCATTGGACAGCAAGTTTACTAAAGGTAAAAAAAAAAAAGCCCTTGGGCAGAGAGAAGGTAGACATTCACTAAATACATAAGAGACTGAGTAGGATAATGATCCAAGATTAAGCTTTGAGGATGCAAATGTTTTTCAAATTGAAGTTCAATTTTAATTCTACATCTTTTCTGATTATTTCAAATAAAGCTTGTAGAAGTCCGACTCCTCTACCAGTTGAGCTCTAAGATTTTGCTTAGATTTTCCATAGAGATACCAGCAAGCTAGTTGGGCTGTCCTTCCAGGCCCTGGGGTCCCTATTTAAATGGAAGGCTCCTCAGAGGACGGAGAGGGCCATGCACAACTGCTCATTCTCTTCTCATTGTTTTCCAGGCATCACAGTCCCGTTACTGATGTTTTATTGGAAATTAAAGAAAAATAAAAGCTTCAAAATTTACTTTGAAGCCTATTATATGACCTTGAGATTGTGAGTGTTGTCTATATTTTATAAGACTGTCTCTTCTAACCAGATCAAGACAGATTGGTGACTATGGGGTCAGATTTAATATAGCCTTTAAAAATTGGTACATAAAGGAGTTTTCAGTTTCATATATAATTCTCCCTTCCTTGCATATTTCAAAATCCATGATTGCTGAAGTTTGTGCAGTTCGTAATTAGAAAATTGAAGTAAAAAACAGTGACTGCAAGCAAGCAAACCAAAAAATATTTCCCTGTTCTTTTTGTTTTTCATAGAATGATAAGCATTTGTCACTGATTTCTCTTTCTTAAAATATGCTGAAACTTTATTCAGAATAAAAAGGAATACCTTACTGAAATCAAGTTATAAGACAAAGTATTAAACTTGATAAGAAAAATAAGACATGAAATAAGTGAGAGAAACAGTATCAAGTTGAGATATACAGATACAAATATCTCTATAAAAATAACTAGAAACATTAAAAAAGATTTATATGCAAGAAGAAAAATGTGCAAAGGCTTTATAATAGTAAAACCTGAACCATAAATAAAGAAACCCCTTTCATTCTTGGACTTGGCTAAAAGCAAATACTGTGGTGGTTGGCACTATGTTTAAAAAGCACCAGAGTTGGCACTCTTCTCAGGAAGATCCAAGTTCAAATCCAACCTAGGAGACTTACTAGTAATGTGACCCTGGACAAGTCACTTATTAGTGGGTCTTTTGAAAGAAAAAAAAAGTTGGATATTCCTTTTCTATTTAGTTACTAATTTCTCATAAATTAATCATAGTAAAAAAAAAAATCCTGTTTCCTGTTTTAAGAGAATACATGGGAAAATATAGAAATTAAGTGTTAATGTCTCAACTTATATTCTTCTCTCTGTGTGTGGATGTGTACTGATAAATAAAATCTCAACCTTTACCCCTTCTATTTAATTAAGAAATTTAAATTAAGAATTATATTATAAGCTAATTAATTATTAATTAATTAAAAAGAATTCATTAGAAGCTAAATTTAGCTAAGAAAGTAGTTAGTCATGCCCTGATAATAAAGTCTGAAACTATATAGTCTTCTTGAATATTCTACCAACTTCTATATTTATTATCCTCTGGTTAACAGACATTTTAAATCTCTAAAATAAATTATACAATATTTAACAAGGGCAAAAAAAGCAAAGATTTTCATCAAAACTTATTTTATAAAATTTTGAATCTTATGAATATACTGGCTGGATTATGCCAGAAGTACCACGTTTCCCTATTTGAAATTTGCTCTGTTAAATGGTAACTCACACTAAGGAGGTACTAAAGGAATCCCATATGCTACTAAAATAAGTGGCCCAATGGATAGAGCTCTATTCTTGGAGTCGGGAGAACCCCAATTCAAATCTGGCCTCGGACTTTTACTAGCTGTAACCTGGGCAAGTCTGCAGTTTCCTCATCTGTAAAATGAGCTGGAAAAGGAAATGGCAAACCACTCCATTATCTTTGCCAAGAAAATCCCAAATGGGGTCATAAGAGTCAGACACCACTTAAACAATTCAATATGCTGCTAAGTCAGAATCTTCATGCTAACTAACCACAAATTCTGGAATACTGCATGATTGCTATAGATATTGTTAATAAGATCCCTCCATAAATATCCTATTTTGATTCCTAATCCAGATATAGAACTTAATTCACATCACTGGAAAGAGAAATATAAGTCCTCCTGGAATATGTTTCAGTGGGAAAGACTTCAACATAGGACAGCAAAGTATCAGGACCAGACTAGTTAAGTTAGGAGGTAAGGCTTGTAACTAAAAGATTAGCCAACAGGAATGATTTATTTTTTGGCCTCAGTAATTAATAAAGACAATCAATTACTGCCTAGCTGAGCTACAATATTCACTGTTGGAAAGAATACCCACAATGATAAGATCACAATTATCTTGACATTGATATTAAGCTGATCAAAAAAAGAAAAAAAATTTAAATTCTCTATGGCAAATTAAGAAGGGGGAAAAAAAGAATCTGTTGAATTTATTTGAGATTAGGTGACTATTTATGCATGTCAAGTTGCATAAGCAAAATTAAAAATGGCACAGGATTTTTATTCCGAATACCCAAACTAGTAAAACAATACAGAGGACCAATCATAAACTTTAAAAAAAAAAAACAAAACTGAGCAATTTAAACGGTCCAATTTATCATTAAACAACACAGCTATAATTATGCTTTCTCTTCTTGTTTCAGTTATAATACTGACAATTTATGACAATGTAGTTAATATTTGAAATCTCAAGTAGTCCAAACTATTAGAATGGCATAAAGAAGTTTTCTTGTAATAATAAAGCAGAGAAATCAAAAGGGTCTGCTGCATTTTTATATTGTGTGTTGACACACTTACTATATTGCCTTGATTTAATGTTTAAAAAAAAGACAACTCACCCCCTCAAAGTGCTTTCATATATATTATCTTTATCTTTAATCCTGACAATGAGAAAAATTCAATAGTATTAGAACAGCTGACCCACTTTTATCAGTGTAAATCAAATCTCGAGTATTACATAATTTAATTGGAGTGTAATTTATAAACAAAGATATCCAGAATAGCATAATTTGATCTACCTTTGAGCCATTATTGATCCTTTCTCTCTCTTTCTCTTTCCTCTCTCTCTCTCTCTCTCTCTCTCTCTCTCTCTCACACACACACACACACACACACACGCACACTGTTGGTGTTCAATTGTTTTTAGTTTTGTCAGACTGTGACTCCATTTGGAATTTTCTTGGCAAAGATAAAAATGAATTTTCCAACTCAATTGACAGATGAGGAAACTGAGGCAACAAGGTAAAGTGACTTGGCCAGAGTTACACAGCTGTTAAGTGTCTGAGGCCAAATTTGAACTCAAAAAGTTAAGTGCTATGATGCCCCAGCTGCCTCTCAAATAACATCCCTCCCTCCATTTCTAATCTGTTATGGGTTACTGTTTTTATCTTTGTAATATTTTTTGTGTATATCCTCTTCTCTCCTTTCACTCCATCATCCCACCTCATGTGATATTATGCAATAATGTGATGGTTGCTCTCTCTGCCACAAGTTTCTCCCCACTGCAGGTCATGCAATCAGCTGCCAAAGTGGACCACCCTAAGGCACAAATCTGATTATGTCAAATCCACATCCAATAAACTCCATTGCTTCTTTGGGATCATCTTCAGATTAAAATGTAAAACTATTCAAAATCCTTCACAACCTCCCCCTATCTTTTCTGTTTCTCCTCCCTTTTCTCTCTCTCTCTCTCTCTCTCTCTCTCTCTCTCAAAATTCCACCTTTTACAGAAGCTTATATAGAACTCATTTGTACATAATTGTTTGTATGTTGTCTTTCTCATTAGACTGTAAATTCCTTAAGAGCAGGGTGTCTGTCTTTTGCTTTCTTCATATCCTTAGACCTTACAACAATGTTTGGCACACTAATAAATTTATTGACTTATTGACAACTATAACTGAATGGTATTGAGACTGGAGGGCTACCAAAAAGTAATTCTTATCAATAGCAACTAAAAAAATACAAATCCCCAACAATTATTTATTTATAAACAGATCTAATATTCCTAAAAATATCCTGGAAACTGATCACTACTTTATTTACAGACAGAATAAATTCAGATATGACTATGGTTTCTTTCTCATTTGTGAAGAAAAAAATTCAATTTTCAAATTCAAAAAAATTAAAAAACAATTACTACTTGCCAATACATGTGATTCATAAGGAATGATTTAAAAAGAATTTTCAGAACTAAGAAAAGGACATCTTTTGCAATAAAAGCTCAATCTGATATTTTATTATATATATTCGAGATATATACTTCAAAATTAATTTTTGGTTTGGACTTCTGTTTTTTTGGTGTAGTAAAATCCCAGCAAAGAATCTCATTATACCAATAAGGATCCTCAACTTTTCTGTTACATCATCTTAGAGATCTGAGAGACAACCTGAGCAGTTCAATGACTTGTCCAAAATTACACAGCCAGTATATATCCAAAATGAACTTTGAACCATTCTTCCTGACTCTAAGGACAACCATCATACTATCTATGCTAGGATACCTCTGTCTCTTCAAATCACAGACATCACGAGACATACAGTTTTCAATGTCTCCTGAATCTGTCCATATTTCAAAAAATAAATAAATAAATAAATAAATAAACTTCCAGAAAAAAAAAGATCAAGGGGGTAGAAGCAAACAGAGAGAAAAGAAAGTAGAATTCTGAATTACATGAAAATCTTTCAAGGAATGTTTCTTGGGCAAAGTGTAAAGTAATAGAGATTTTAAATGAACAAAGTCAAACCAAAGCTGCTCCATAAAGAAGTAACTCTTGTTACTTTGTTATATTCTCTTATACATAGGGTTGGCTTTGTGTCCTTCCCCATCTGTCTTTCTTGCTTCCCTGTTGAGCCCTGAATGACCACCTTGCCCATGTTCCTGATCAGACATCCCCAACAGTAACTTGCAGCCCCCACTACATAGACATCTGAGGCCTGGTCTTGGGACTTGGGACAACTGTGACAACAGCTGGGTAATCTTAAAGTTTTTCATCTGTAGGCAATCTCTAGAAGGTTCCTTCTAGCTCCAATTCTATAAAATTATATAAATTTAGGTACAGTACTTGTCAATTTTTGTGGATTAGCCAATCCAGGGTCTTAAGCAATTCTCCCTTACACCTTTCCTAGTCTCTATATTTATAGACATCTATAGATATACACATATATGTCTCTTGGTGCCTAATGTATATAGGAAATACTTAATAAATTATCTATTGAAGAGGAGGACTTCAACTGATGGACAGAGAGCCATAAATTTAGTGAGAAATGAGTGTGTTAAAAAAAATCAAAAATCTCTTTTCAAGAGGATTTAAAGTTCTTACTATTCAAAGGAATCCTACTGTGAATTCTTTCATAAAAAGTTATCTTATTAAAAATTCTTGATTTATTTAGCCCAAGGAAAACTTAGGCAATAAACAAAAGCTTCTTTAGCAACCCAAATGTCCAGTTTTTAATCTTTCCAAGGGCTTTCCTGGCATGAACAAGATTATCTGTATAATTTTTAAAATTACAGACCATCATTCATTTGAATGTTCCATTGTACCATTCAAAGTACCCTTGAATTGGGATCACAATTCCATTCCTGAATCTAAAGCAGAGATAAGAGTCTTTTGTGTACTCCGCCCCACTCCTTAACCTCTCTCAAGTGGAAAACTCTTAGGAGTCAAGGACACTTTACACATTCTCTAAAAGTCTGAATATTTAATCAGCCTATCTTTTCTAAAAGTACAAAGACTTTCAAATTATTAGTTCCTGTTCTTAAGTTTTCCAATAAAATTAACTTGATAAAATCTATAGATCTTTCCTAAAATTCCCCTGGCAACTTAAACAGTTCTTTGTGACAAAGTCCTATTTTTATAATGTGCAGTCTGAATGTATATCAAAGAAATCACTGGGATCCTCTAGTACTAAAGAGTTCCCAAAGACTTCTCTATGGGAGGATTAATGAGAAATGTCTTTGATTCTAAAAATATGCTGATGCATTGAACTAACTAGTTCTTCTAAAATGGTTATCTCTATTCTAGACATGGCTAGATCTTCTATTTAGTACTCCACTATGGACATTCCTCCCATCCTACCATTCCTCCTCTCATACACAATTTGGTATTTTCTTTCCAGAAATGGTCAGTTCCATAACTGACACCTGCCTACAATAACAGAGAAACTAATCAGAATCTCCTGAGCCAAACCCAATTCTTTTAATAAGGCATTTGGCTTTCTATTGTGGTCTTGCATCTCCAACTCGGAAGAGTAGCAGGAACCTAGTATAAAATTGGTGCCGATGAGTCTTTCTCTTCTTTTGGGCTGAGACACATTAGTATCCTAATCTTCCAGAGATCCAACTGAATTCAGAGACTTTAATATAAGTGTTTCTTTGTCACACACACACACTATCTCTTCCTTATTTTCCTATTGGAGGCTTCAAGTTAAAGCACATTTCTTGCTGTGATTTTTTAATATGCTGTGATATTTTAATATGCTAAAGGTTTACTGTTTTTATTATCACTTACCACTTTGCTTGTTTGAAAATCTGAATCCCCAAAAAAACAATCTCAAAGGCCTGAGACAAAATGGGAGGAATATTAGGTATTTGGGAGAAAATGGGGAAAATGAGGAACAAATGCTTCTGGACAAGTCAGATAGGAAATATATATAAAGAGCAAATAAGCTCAAGAAACTGAATCAGGTGTCAAAGTTTGGGAATCATTCCAGAGCATCCTTTATCTTTGAAAGCTACTTTTCCCTCCATAGGGCCAACAATGTCCACACTCCAACTTTTACCTCAATCAGATGGTTTTAAATATTATTTACACATTGTAAAGAAAATTTCTGTTACAAAATAGTTTTAACAAATATATTATCTTGAAGAGTGAGAAGAAAAAAATTAATTCTCATAAATACTTATTATTGAGCTCTCCATTCCATAGACAGTATTTATTGTTCATCTTAGGATTCACCTTTATTATAAAGTTGCCAAATCAAATTACTTATAAATTATTTTACCACCAATGAAACATGTTATCCACTTTGTAATAGAGAGGGTGAAGGAATTAAGGCACAGAATACATTTTTGGTCATGGCCAATATGGGAATTTTTTTGCTTGACCACATATTTGTTACAACGATCTTTCTTCTCCTTTTCATTTTTGGGAGGAATTTTTGGGGAAAGAGGTAAAACAGAGAAAATCGATGTTTGTTAATTGAAAAATGAGTTCAAAAATAATAAACATGTGGTTGTTAACAGTAAAACTTACTTTGGAAGAGACTATTCTATTATCTGGATATTTCTGTGGAATGTATGCTTCAGCACCTGGAGGGGGTTCTTTGTGTCCGACATAGATGGTCCGATTATCAACCCAATTCTCTTCTCCAGCACACTGTTAAATAAGAACAAACATCAAACATCAACACAAGTTACTCAAAATATAAGTACCAAAAGTAAGACAAATAAGTCCAATGACAGTTGTAATGTTTTTGGTTGATTGGGACATTGGCAGAGAGATATCAATCTGTTCACTTAAGTATCCACCCAAAAAATGGAAGAGGAGAAAATGCAGCTGGTTGAGATGTAACCCTTGGAATCCCTAATATGAGAACTACCTTTAATTATTACCCAGTAATCAAATTTTAGCTTCTTTGGAGAGAGAATCTGTAACTCAAAGTTCAAAAACGAATGGTAAAAATTGTTTTTACATGTTAACTGAGGAGAAGATAAAATACTAAATAAAAATTTTTTTAAGGTTTAGATTCTGCAAATCACTGTCTGACTTCTTCGAGATATGCAAAAAGACACAAATATATAAGAGTAAGTAGTCAAAACTTCTTTTCACAATTGACAATTCAGTTTCCTCATAAACAAGTATGGCAACATTATTTTATTACATACATCTGAAAGAAACAATTTCTTTTAAAATGGAATGCAATAACAAAATATTAAGACTTAGTTTAAAAATGAATGTTAAAAGCTGCTTTTTACATGTAGCTGGGGGAAAATAAAATGCTAAATAAATGAATAAAAATTATAAACTAAACAAAACAAAAAATAGATTAATCACTCTGTAAAACTAGATGATCATCCCAGTCCTAAAATTCTATGAATTTCTGATAAAAGCCTTAGAAAATAATGGTGAAGTCATTGGTTAAAATTATTATCGTTAGATTTCCATTAACCATGCTATCTTTTGATTTTCAGAAATAAACTAGAAATTACTCTGCTCCTCCCAAAGTTAATCACAACAAAATAAAAAACTCACAGATTCTCTATCCCAGTAGGATCTGAATGTCCTACTTCAGAAGAAGGTAGAGAATTAATTTCAATTAAAAAAAAAAAAGCTTTGGTTAAAAAATTAGCTTTAGACCTATATAATGGTACCTACAATTGTTGATTTATTAATATTTAAGAAAGAATCATAATCAAGAATCATAATCATTTAATGTAAGCAAGAAACAAATATTAGCTAAGTACTTATTATGTCTTTGCAAATATACGGTACAAAAGCTAAATGTTGTTGCTGACTTGGGTCCGACTTTTCCGACTTTGTGACCCCCTTTGGAGGTTTTCTTGGCAAAGATATAGGAGTGCTTGCCATTTCCTTTTCCAGAGCTTATAAAAATAAAAGCATTGACTGTTAAAGTTGGAAGAGATCCTAGAGATCATCTAGTCATAACACAATCTATAGAATATTATAAACAAGGTTATGTGTATTCTGAAAAAGGAAAGGTCATCTGGACTGAACATTAAAAAGTAAATGGGGATATCTCTCTTCAGGAGGAGATATTGGAGCAATTGAAGAATGGGGAGGAGATGCTAATCTTAAATAGAAGTAGTGCAGAAATGGGAAATGTTTGACTGTTCATGGGACAAGTAGTCAACAAGCAATCTAATTTGACTAGTGTATAGAACTTGGCAAATTAGTCTAGAAATGGCTTAACAGTTGGGACTTCATTCCATAAACAACAGGGTTTCTCAATGAAGGGTTTTGAGAAAGACTGACATTAATAGATTCATGCATAATCTGGCAGGAAAGGAGAAAAAGATGGAGAGAGATCGAAGCAAAAGTAGAAACAGCCATTTATAATATGAAAAATTGAGACTAATATTTCTGCCTTCAAAATCCTGTTAATACAAGCTGGCTCTGGTAACAATCACTCTGACAAATCAGAGAGAATTTCTGTGTGTTTGGACAATTATTTTATTAGTATGTCTTATGACTTGCTTATTAGTCCACTTCATATGTAACTTAACCTCTACTACTAGACTACAGGTTTCTCAAAAATTGCACATTGTAATTTCTAGTAGAGTGTCTTTATATGGCAGGAATCTAATAAATATTTATTGATTAGATAAATGAAATTCAAGACAAATAAACATTTGTTAAATGCAAATTGGAAAATACATTTTTGGTAGTGGTGGGAAGTTGGTATTGAGAGGTTAAATGATTTAATCAAGGTCACAGTGTCAATAAGTATAAAGGCAGAACTTGACCTTGTTTCTTTCTAAGTCTGAGGATGCTCTCTGTGCCAGACTGTTTTCCAAAGACAAAACTGAAACCATTCTTCACTTGATTATTGCTCTATTATTAGAGTTCATTTATATTTCTGCTGACTAATATATAATGTTCTCTACCATTTTGTGTGTGTGTGTGTGTGTGTGTGTGTTCAATCTGTCACATCTTCATTTTTTTGCCTTTAGGGATTCACCAATCTAATTCCTCACCTTTGTAGTAATGATATTTATTGATGTAAATTTTAAGGAAATTTTAAAATTTCCTTAAAGGTTACTAGGAACATCAAAGACATATCTATACACATCAAAGGAAAAACACATCTTGACTTACTTTTTCCCCTTCTCTGTTATAAGGCCAAACTGAAGGCATAATACTTCTCCTCACAAACCTGGGCCCTTTTTAAAGAAAATATTATGGATTTGGTAAAAGTGATCCATGATGAAGGGGAAAATCTCACTGGTTCTTTTAATCAGAAAACTGATCCTAATTATATCCTGAGAGGCACTGGGACTTCTAGTCATCAAAAAGGAAAGTGAATATGATTATGTATAATATACATATGACCTAAAAGCTATATACACTCTTCAAGAAGTAATGGGTCTCCCCCTAAAGTATTATTAGAATACAAAAGGCTGTGATATACACAATAAGATCACAGTACTTTTAGTATTCCATAAAAGACTACTAAAATAGGAAGGGACATGATAGGAAGATGACATGGGAGTTCTGAAATGCTCTTTTCTACTTGTAGTATTGTGTGTGAATGTGGACCAAAATTACCTCACAAAGAGTGCTTTACACAAATCATTCCTTTTATGTCCAGGTTGTTACAGGATGTTACACTTCATTTAAGAAATAACACCTGCCTAATGGGGAAAGAGTGAAGTCTACGTCAGCATGATTTTGAACAATGAAGTCTATTCTTTCTTCTCTATTCTTAATAACCCACTAAAAGTTACAGCCAAAGAACCATAAACAAAGCTATATATTATGTGTTTCTATTAATAGTTGTAAGCTCAATAGACTGAAAAGTTTTAGGAGAACATGAGTAAAAATATATTTCAACTTGAGTTCTTTAGCTGTTAGCATTAGGATATATAAACCAAAAAGTAATTGCTTTAGCAAGAAAAAAAGCATTATATTTTACTGTAGTAATAATATCACTTAAAACTTTTCTAACTTTTCTATTTTTTGAAAAGTTAGGAATTATAAAATGATTTTTTGGTATGCCCAGATATAAGATCTTCAAGGATCATTCGACAATTGATGTTTCCCCGGCAGAGACACTGAAACGATTTGCCATTTCCTTCTCTAGTTCATTTTACAGATGAGGAACTGAGGAAAACAGGGTTAAGGGACTTGCCTAGAGTCGCACAGAGTAAATGTTTGAGGCACAATTTGAAATCAAGAAGATGAGTTTTCCTGACTTCAGACCCAGTGCTGCCGAGTTGCCCTTGATTTTTTTTTTTACAATTATTTAAATCTATGCTATCTCAACCCACATACTCAGTAAGTAAGAAAAAACAGCAAATTAGAAATTAAATCTTTAAAAACAAAATCAGAAGTAACATTTCAAATCATGGAAAGCCACAATTTCTTAAGTATTCTAGTGTCTTACTGTTGATGACTTGTTCACAAGAAGTGGCCACAAATCAAGGAACTGGAAACTGAATGTATGCCCATCAATGGAGAATGGCTGAATAAGTTATGGTATATGAATGTTATGGAATATTATTGTTTTATAAGAAATGATCAGGAGGATGATTTCAGAGAGACCTGGAGAGACTTACATAAATTGATGCTAAGTGAAGTGAGTAGAACCAAGAGACAGCAACAAGAAGATTATGTGATGATCAATTCTGACAGTCTTTTCAACAATGAGGTGAATCAGGCCAATTCCAATAGACTTGTGATGGAGAGAGGCATCTGCATCCAGAACTGGGGACTGAATGTGGATCATAACACAGTATCTTTTTTGTTATTTGCCTCCTGCTTTTTTTCTTTCTCATTTTTTTTTCCTTTTTGAGCTAATTTTTTTTGTGCTGCATGATAAATGTGGAAATATGTATAGAAGAATACGTCTTGGTGTCTAGGGGAAAGGATGGGGCTAAGGAGGGAGAAAAATGTGGAACACAAGGTTTTGTAAGAGTGAATATTGAAAACTATCTTTGCAGGTATTTTGAAAATAAAAGGCTATTTTTAAAATTGGCTACAGGAATATGTAATCATAAAAGGAGATGGGTCGATTATGTAATGAAAACAAGGAAGAGGATGCTTGCAGGCATTCACTATCACTGAATGGTAAAAGATGTAAAGGGAATCCTCACCCCAGAGTGGGTAGATTGATGATTGAGAATTTATGGAAGCAGGATACAATCAAGAGTCACACTTGCTGAGAAAGTGTGGAATAAACTGTGAGGTAGTATGACATGGGAGTACAATTACCAATAAGGAGTACAATTACCAACAAACTCAAGAGCCTACCAAAAATACTTATGTGCCAACAAAAGTTGAGAACAGAATAGATTAAATGCAGTAAGTTCCACAGAATACATGGCATAACAAAATGATTATGTGAAGTTTGTATACCTGCCTTAGATATCTACAGAAAGGTAGTATGTAAAGAATAATAGGAGTTAGGAGACTTGTATCCCAGCCTTAGGGATCTAACTATGTGCTGTAATTTTGGACAAATTCACAATCTCTTTGAGATCTTAACTTTCTCACCTGTAAAATTCAATGATCAGATATGACCTTTTATCTTTCCTGTTTTGAAATGCTATGAATCTTTGTACTTCAATCTATTAATCCAATACTATGATTTCCAAATTTCTAACCCTATAGAAAAACTCTATATATTTCAGCTATTAGGGACATTATTTGGGGGTCAAACTATCTCAACACTTTTAAGTTATTATTTCAGGGTTCTTCTAGGAACAGAGAGATATTGAAACTGATTTTTAAATCTAGTTTGCCCTGTCAAAAAGGACAAATAGTGGATGATTAAGAAAAAAAGATCTCTGCCTATGTGCAATATAAAAGCACACTTTTGCTCTTATCTCCAATAGTGTATTAAGTACTATCTATGTCATCAATATGGAAAAACAAGGGTGAATAATATTAGCCTTATGAGTATACAGACTCCTCTGTTTAGTTCAATGTTCTTTTAGTAACTATAAGTGAAAAAAGTCTGTTACACATTTGTTATGAATAAACTCAAATATTTTGCCAGCATATGTAAGAAATTTATGCTCAATTTAAATACATAGACAGATGGGTTACTTTCCAGTAGAGTTTGCAATTAATGAACCAATTCTTCTCAGTTGTATCCTACCCCTCACTTTGTTCTGTAGCTGGAGTTCTTTAATATATAAATGTGTTAAATTCAGCATACACTTAAATGTTACATTTGGCAATGATGATAAGACCTTAAATAATTAAACACACATACAAACCAAATTACTCCACGGTCAATAACCTTAAGCAATGAACAGTATAATTGTTAAAAGTTAAGCATGGAACTAACCGTTTGATAACTTTAGATAATTAATGAGATGAAAATACAGGCACTCATTTTAATATATTTTAAACCATTGATTTGGATGCTTTAATACTTGTTGAGTTAAAAATATATTAAGTCTGAGTTACTACCTCATACTTGTCAGACTGGCTAATATAACAGAAAAGGAAAATGACAAATATTGGAAGAGATGTGGGAAAATTAAAACACGAATGTATTGCTGGTGAAATTCTGGAGAGCACTTTGGAACTATGCCCAAAGGACTATATAAAACCATATATATTCGTCCTCTGACCAAGCAATACCACTACCTGTATCTCAAAGAGATAAAAAATAAAAAGGAAAAGGATCTATATGTATAAAAAATATTTATAGCCGCTCTTTTGGTAATGGGAAAGAATTGGAAATTGAGGGGATACTATTGATTGGAGAATGGCCAAAAAAGTTGTTGTATAGGATTATGAGGGAATACTTTTGTTTTAAGAAATGATGAGCAGCCAAGTCATTATTAATCAGAGAAATGGAAATTAAGACAACTTTGAGATACCACTATACACCTGTCAGATTGGCTAGAATGACAGGGAAAGATAGTGAGGAATGTTGGAGGGGATGTGGAAAAACAGGAACACTGATACATTGTTAGTGGAATTGTGAATACTTCCAGCCATTCTGGAGAGCAACTTGGAACTATGCTCAAAAACTTATCAAATTGTGCATATCCTTTGATCCAGCAGTGTTACTACTGGGCTTATATCCCAAAGAGATACTAAAGAAAGAAAAGGGACCTATATGTGCCAAAATGTTTGTGGCAGCCCTGTTTGTAGTGGCCAGAAACTGGAAACTGAGTGAATGCCCATCAATTGGAGAATGGTTGAATAAATTGTGGTATATGAATATTATGGAATATTATTGTTCTGTAAGAAATGACCAACAGGATGAATATAGAGAGACTTGAAGAGAGTTACATGAACTGATGCTAAGTAAAATGAGCAGAACCAGGAGATCATTATATACCTCACCAATGATACTGTATGAGGATGTACTCTGATGGAAGTGGATTTCTTCGACAAAGAGATCAAACTCAGTTTCAATTGATCAAGGATGGACAGAAGCAGCTGCACCCAAAGAAAGAACACTGGGAAATGAATGTAAACTGCTTGCATTTTTGTTTTTCTTCCCAGGTTATTTTTACCTTTTGAATCCAACTCTTCCTGTGCAACAAGAGAACTGTTTGGTTCTGCATACATATATTATATCTAGGATACACTGTGACATATTTAATTTGTATAGAACTGCTTGCCATCTGGGGGAGGGGGAAAAGGGAGGGAAGGGAAACATCGGAACAGAAGTGAGTGCAAAGGATAATGTTATAAAAAATTACTCAGGCATGGGCTCTGTCAATAAAAAGTTATAATTAAAAAATAAAAATAAAAATAAATGATGAGCAGGATGCTTTCAGAAAAACATGGAAAGACTTGAATGAACTGATGCAAAGTGAAATGAGCAGAACTAGGAGAACACTGTACACAGTAACAATAATACAAAACATACAATAGTATCATGATATACTATAATAATTTAGCTATTCTCAACAATACAGTGATTAAAGACAATTCTGAAGAACTTATGATAAAAGATGCTGTCTATCTCCAGGAGCCTAAATGCAGATGAAGAATACTTTTTATTTTTCTTGGGGTTTTTTGGTCTGTCTTTTCTTTCACAGAATGACTTATATGGAAATGTGTTTTGCATGATTACAAACATTGTCAAATTGCTTATCTTCTCAATATGAGGGAAAGAAGGAGGGAGAGAATTTGGAATTCTAAAGTTGAAAAAAAACATTAAAATTGTTTTTATATGTAATTGGCAACACATAAAATGTTAAATAAAATTAAAATGTCAGTTTTATTTAAAAGCATGAAATTATTTAACTATCTAGAACATTGTTTTTCATGTTCTTTTTTTGAACACGAATGGATTTTATAGTAAAGGACAGCAAAACTCTCAAAAAATAAAAATGGTTATGTAATTTCTTAATTTTCAGAGGTAAGTTTTCTTTTTCCTAAATTACAAAATCATTTTTTGTTCACTGTGATTCCATAGTGATACCATGGGATCTCATGCAGTGAAAGAATCTACTTCTTGAGGAAAGAATGGGATATTTCTTTTTTCCTCTTCCACACTGATTGCTGGAACTTTGAAGATAATAAGAGCTTCAGTGACTTTGAGCAAAATATAAACTACCTATCTTTGATAAATTGGACTCAATAGGAAAACTGCCATTTCTCTTAGAGGATTGATTTTTCAACACTTAGCATAAATTTCAACATGAAAGCATAAAAACCTTAGTAATAACTAACTGATGCCAGGCTGATCAAATTTCCTAAAAATTACAGCAGACCAAAAGAGTAATGGCATGTTTCAGGAAGCAGTGAGCTAATCATCACTGTAGATACTCCAACAAAAGGTTGGATGGCCATATATCAGGAAAGCCACAGAGTCATGCATGGTTCAGGGTCAAACATGAGACCCTATTCAACTCTAAGACTTTATGAATTTCCCTCCCATTTTATTTTCCCAGGACTTCCTCAGAATGTGTAGGCAATATGAATAAAGAAAAAGACTTCAATTCAATCACCATCCCCATAAATTAAATCTCAAGGAGCATATAAATGAGGAAACAAGGGCCAAAAGGAGAAAAACAGTGGCAAATCACTATAGCTCTGAATGAAACTACAGAATATAGCTGTCTGAAAACCAATATTGGAACTCATTTTTTAATTACTGTTGGTTCATGGACTCATTGATGGAAAAAAATCAATTTTAGATACACAGGTCTAATGGTACCACTTCTTGTAGTAAATCTTTGTGCCTTTGGGCAGGGGAACTATGTAACACATGATATTTGTTAAGGAAAGACTATAATTTGGTATGTTCTAATACAGGTCAGTGCCAATAAACTGCTTAACTAGAGAAGCAAGTTTCTTTCAAATATTACTAAACTCCTATCCATTCAAGTACTAAGGTACATTCCATTTCAAAAGATACTCAAACTAAGGCTTTCAAAGTGTGTGTAAAAGTATTTAGTTAAAAATTAATCCCTACTATTTCCTAGCATCTGAGAACAAGACCATGAATATATGATGAATTTCTTTAAATAGAATTTGAGATTCTCTATCTAATAATTTTTTAAAAAGCATACTCAAACCAGAAATATCTCTAGAAGACTGCCTTTGAAATGCTATGAGTTAGAATTTTGTAATATGGAACTTGATAGAGCATAATACCAGCTAATGCTGGCCTTTTTCTTTAGTGGCAATAATGGAGTAGGTAGCCATATGAGGTTGTTCCTAATTACTAATTAATATGGTTGTCATTTCTGTTTGTTCTGTGAGACGTAATAGAAGCTGCCCTATTGGGGACTCAATTTTCTTTTCTTCCTTTTTTTTCCTTCCTTTCCTTCCTTCTGTCCACACTTTCCCCAAAGGAATGAAAATTTTAATCACTGACACTTTTCAAGGTATCTTGGGGCTTACTGGTTAGGACCAATAAACCAAATCACTCTGGTGATCTCATTAACTGACCAACAATAGGCTCTAGGCAAGCCCCATTTGGTCACTGTATGGGTCCTGATTGATTCAAGTGAATATAAATAGCAAATGTTTCTGTTTGGGTCAGAAATCCAGGGTCTTACCCTCCCAGACAGATTGAATTAATGTAGTACAGAAAACTAGAAAGCAGCTGGTACCCACCAGACAACAAAACTTACTCCATTACTTTAACTAATTTACTCCTTGTGGATAATCCAAAGGGATGAAATGAGTACACTTTAGTTATCCCAATTTACTACCAATCAGGTCATGAAAACAGCATTATGATATAATGGAAAGAATAGTGTGCCTGCAATCATAGGTCCTGAGTTCAAATGTTAGCTTTGCTACTTACAAACTATATGACCTTGGGCAACTTTCCTAAGTTTCCCCATTTGTAAAATTTGAGGCTTGCACCAGATGAGGTCCTTCCCAGTTCTATATCTTTGTGATCATGAGAATAACAGAAGGGGAATAGGTTTTCATTTTTTTAAGAAACAGAATTTAATTCTGCAGGCATTATTAAATATTTCCTACATGCAAGATATCACCTGATTTCAAAAAGTTAAACTGTTAAGAAATTATAAAATGGATTTTTAAAATATTTTTAACATCTAGTTCTTTTTCAATAAAATATATAGCTATTTTCTCCATTAATCATTATTTCTCTATCCCATTCTCTTTTGCTAACATACTTATCCTTCATAGAAATGACAAAAGACATGTGCATATATCTTCTGGTTTTTTGGGAAGGGAGTTGGGGGGAAGAGGGGAAAGATCTGGATACTGCTAAACATGGCTTTATCCTAAATTGTCAGAATTAGATTTTCATTTCTATGATGCTCCAGTGGAAACCCTGTTGATCTATATTATAAAGATGTTTGCAATCATTTTGTCACACTAATTGCAGAGTTTCAGCTTTTCATAAGTCACCACCCCTTCCCAATGTGATACTGCAGTTTTGGTATGCTGCCACCAAGTAAATGGAAGCCACATCTTAATCACCTGAGCCAAACGGCAACCCTCTCTCTAAGATTCAGACAAGACTTTTTGCTCAAGGCTTACAAATGTGACTAATAATTTTCCAAATTTTTCTCCTGCTATTTATCAAAAACAATTTTAAATATGTGAACTTAAACATTTTTCTTTTTTTTTCTTTTTCTTTTTTGGCTGAGGTAATTGGGGTTAAATGACTTGCCCAGGGTCACATGGCTAGGAAGAGCATTTTCTTTTTCAACATGATACTGAGAAGTTTTTAAGTAAATTAACACAAGATTCTCACTAACTTTGCTCTCCCTACTCCTTTTAAATTCCCACTCTATCCCAAATTCTGATTAAAAAATCTTAGCAGAGTCTTGTCTTCATCCTCCAAGGCAGCTCGGCATCCACAGTGCCTGGATTGTTCATCCTAATGGTCCCAAATGCATATCTCTGCTCCTTATCAAAGGGATTTTGTTACCTTTTCTGACTCTTAATATCTCCCTTTTACTCCCAGATGACTGTCCTGTTGATCTACAATGTTTTAAAAAAATAAATTTCATATGATATGATATTGGGTGGATTTTTGGTTTTATGAATTTATAGTAATATTATTCATCATTAACATTGCTATTGTAAATGTTTATTATTTTTCAGACATATCTAACTCTTTGCGACCACATTTAGGGTTTTCTTGGTGAATGATTTGCCATTTCCTTCCCTAGCTCATTTTACACATGAGGAAACTTAAAGCAAGAGACATGCCCAGGGTCACACAGAGACTTAGTAGTAGAGGACAGATTTAAACTCAGGAAGATGAGTTTTCCTGACTCCAAGCTCACTGCTCCATCCACACTATCATCCAGTTGCCCTATTAGCATCCTTAATTGTAAAAACAAAAATGATGTGAAGATTGAACTACATCAAAGAAACTTTTTTTTTCCTTTTAGTCTCCTACAGGGGACTATATAAATCAATTACATAATAAACATTCTTTCAAATCATTTTAATTGCTCCAGGAGGGGCTCATTACTTAAAGGTATTACTTTGTTAATCCTTTTGTTTTTATTTTGTTGTTATAAAGAATCTCTTAATTTATTAATTGTATAAATCCAGATTTTCACATATTAAATTACTTAAACTCATACTGAAAATGTGCCAACCAGAACCAATTCCCTGTTATTTGGTCATTTTCCGGTTGTGTCCAATTCCTCATGACCTTATTTGGGGTTTTCTTGGTAAAGATACTGGAGTAGTTTGCCATGTTGTTTTCTAGTTCATTTTTCCTCATTTGTGAGAAAATAAGGCAAAAAGGATGAGATGACCTGCCCCAAGTCACATAGCTACTAGTGTCTTCCTAAATACTAATACTAAGACATACTAATGTCTTTTTAAATAAAGCTTAAGCACTTTGTCCTTTGTGTCATCCATTACCATTTAGGATATAATCAAGTATTTCATTCCTGATGAACTTGCAGAGCTTTTGAAACCACTACTAGGTCTAGTGAGCAATAGTAATGACAGGAAAAGCACTCAAGGGCCTGCACTGGAATCCTACCTCTGGTATTTATTCTCCTGGATTCAGGGCCAAATCAGGGCAGTAAAACAGTATATCAGATACTCTGAATTCTTTTTTTTCTAAATAGTATATAAGTCATACCAACTTTGACATCATCTTGCTTCTAATCAGTCAGTTTTAGAACCTTCCAAAAGTACTTCATCACAGTTGGTAGAGAGAACTCATTTTTTCTAATTAAGGAATGGATTTTTAAAAAATCAACCTTAGGAAATATATTAAAGTGGCATTTTCTATCACTATCACTCTTAATATTCTATTCTTGATATCTGGCTTTTTTTGGAGGGCAGGGGGGAAAGATGAAAAAGCTCCTTCTTCTACATGAAGCATTTTTGCTTCCCAATGTTTCCTGATTTCTCCCAACTGTCAGGGCCCTCTCTCTCTAAACAATGTACATTGATTTTGTATACAAATAGCCAGAAAGAGTACCAGGCCTGGAGTCAGGAAGACACATTTTTTTTCAGTTCAAATCTGGCTTCAGACACTTCTTAGTTGTGTGCCCCAGGACAAGTCACTTAACCCTGTTTGCCTCAGTTCCCTCATCTGTAAATGGAGCCAGAGAACGAAAAGGCAAAATATTTGAGTATCTTTGCCAAAAAAAACTCAAGCAGAATCACAAAGAATCAGTCAACAAAATGACTGCACACCAACATACACGTACGTGTTGTACCCTGCAATAGAACACCAGTTCCTTGAAATCAATAACTGCTTTATTCTTGTCTTTGTATTCTCAGAGCTTAGCACAGTGCCATGCAAATAATAGGCCCTCATATCAGTGTGGAGAACTTAGGTTTGGTTATAGGTTTAAAAAAAAATGATGATAAACACAACCTAAAGCAAAGTTAAATATTGTAACTTAGTCTTATTAAAATAATGTAAACAACTCACTTCATAAAGAGCCACCTGCCTAAAGTCAACTCTTGATTATTTACAAATGGATAATCTACGGCTGAGAAAAGATTGAGTTCCATAGGTGGTAAGGTTGAGAGCATTCATGGGTATATGTGCCTGATGATAGCATTATAGCCATTCAAAATCCAATGTAGATTATTTATACTTCTCTTCAGTATACTATTTTTTTTTTCTCCCGGTGCATTGGCTAAACTGAATTTTGGAGCAGCAGACAAAATTTCATTCCTGCTAAACTTCAAAAGCTTATTTGTATCAAGGGATATGATAACCTTCAATCTATTTTATTTTGATATACACACACATGTGGCACAAACACACACAACTGTGTATATATGTGAGTCACTTATAATACAGGTTATTTATTAAATAATTTAAATACTTTTTTTTTTCTTTCCTCCCAACACCCTTATGAGGTTGATAGTACACATATTACTTGTTGCCATTTTACAGGTAAAAAAGTTGAAGCACAGAGAAGTTAAGTAATTTAGGGATGAAACAGAAACATAGGCCTCCTGAGTTAAATCCAATATTCCTTTCACTATGCCAAACTGTGTCTCAACAAACAAGACAGCAAACAGGAGGACAGAGGAAGCTTTACAATATGCCTAAAATCAAGTTTAGTTCATGTTAGACACCTAATAGGAGTTTTAAATTTCAACTATACGCAACAAAACATTATTATCTGGCACACAAGCACATAATTCTGCCTAAAACTGTAAGGTTCATTTTAAACAGAGATATTTTTCTACATGCAACTATTTTTTCAATTTGTAGTCATTTAGCACTTAAGTGATCTCTTGTCTGGTATCAGTTTACCTTTTTTAAAGATTGATTTGTAGATTTAAAAAATGGTATATAGTTTGCAAGTCTTTCTCAATATATCACAGGCATTTTCTCTACTTATTTATAAGCAGTTATAAGAGTTGCAGTTGTGATGACTATGCTGTCTTTGTTCTTTGTAGTCAGAATTACCAAATCCAGTTAATTCACATATGTAGGGCACCTCTATTTGAGCCAGGACAAAGCACTTTTGCACCTTAGGCAATGTCTGAAACATGCCCCCAGGGATTGCTATCTTTGAATTTTTGCACATGTGATTTGAGATCACAAAACAAAGGTCTGCACTCAAAGGAATTTAAAATCTTCTGATATATGGTGTCTATAAATATACAAAAACATATAATTATATGTGATATCCATTTATACACATATTCCCACATATGTGCCAGAAAACATCAAATATACAAGACATGCATGTCTTTACTACAAGATACTATAATTATGAACAGTCTTCAAAAGAAAAAATTCAAACTATTGACGACCACAAGAAAGCTTGTATTGTTCTGATTCTTTATGATCTCATTTGAGTTTTCTTAACAAAGATCTCCATTTCTTTTTACAGATGAGGAAACTGAAGCAAAAAGGGTTAAATAATTTGCCCAGAGTCACACAACTAGACAACTTGTAAGCAGCTGAGGCTGAATTTGAACCCAGGAAGATGAATCCATTGTATTACCTAACTGCCTTTTGAAAAGCTGTACCAAATCACTAAGAATCAATAAGAAATCACCAAATCAGTAAGAAAATTGCAAATAAAAACAACTCTGAGGTTTTCACAACCTAGTAAATTGGTAAAGAGAGAAAAGTCAATGTTGGAGAGCCTGCAGGAAGACAGAAACACTAATTGTTGAATTTGTGAAATAGCTCAACTATTTTGAAAAATAACAGGGAATTATTGGAAAAAGAAGACTAAATTGGTTTGTATCATTTGGCACAAAAATGTTACCATGAGACACATACCTCAAGCAGGCTGACAACAAAAAAGAAAAAAAAAGGAAAATGGCTGACCACTGATTAGGAAATGGCTTGAGTAAATTGTGATACATGAATGTAATTGGATATTATTTTGCACTGAGAAGCAACAAATATGAGGAAGGAGGGGAAAATTGAGAAGATTTGTATGATAGATGAAGAATATAATACAATCCCAATCAGAAAAAAAAAAATGTAGACCATATAAACAAAGAGAACTTTAAAATGAAGCAAAATTCTGTGTAACTGTCACTGTCTCTAGAGAAGAGATGAGGAAATGCCTTAACCTCTTTTCCCAAGAGAAGTGGGAAACTGAATATAGAATACTTCCTCTGCTGTCAGATGTGTTCACTATGGTGGTTGGTCTTGCTTGATTATTTCTCTTTCTAACAAGGGAATGCTAACTGGGTGAGAAGTAAGGGTGAATCCAGAATTTACCATGACATAACAACAAAGGGAGCAATAAAACTTTTTTTTAAATAGCAACAAAAAGCAAACTACATCTTTTTGTGCAGCACCCTACATAATTCTCCATATTGACTCTTTCTAGTCCTAGCTCCTGCTTCAGCATTCACTATCTCATGCAGTGTAGTTATTATTCAAAATCTTTAATCTCTTCAAACCTCTCATGACAAGCAGGCTTGTCTCCTCTCTTAAGTTGAGAAGCTTCCCTCATATTTTACTGAAAGAATGGAGGCTTTTTGTGGAGAACTTTTTTCTCCTCTCCTTTTCTTACTTCACTCAGATACCTTTCACCTGTCTCCCTTCAAGGAGAGGTCTGTCTTGTTGCCTAGGTAAACTCTTGGCACAAGGGATCCCATTTCACCCCATCTTCTCTAGCAAACTGCTCTGTCATTCCTATTTTCTCACTTACCTTTAATTTTTCTCTTTCTATAGGCTACTTCCCTACAATCTTTAAACATTCTCATGTCTCCAACATTTTCAAAAATCCCTCACTCGATCCATCTTGTCACAATTAGTTATCATCTTAAGCATTATCTTTCCTGGTAAACCTCTTTTAGAAAGTCATCTATACTTCTTGGGGCTTCCATTTCTTCTCCTCTCACTCATTTTTCTGTAGGCTGGCTGGTGACCTCATCATTCAACTTAAACTGCTCTCTCCAAAGCAGAGATTCCTATATCAATAACAGCTTAAATATCAAATCTAATATCCTTTTTTTTCCTTCCTTATTCTTCCACCCCTTTTGACATGATCTAAAATAATTACCCTCTTCTCCACGATTCTCATGACACTGATTGCTATCTTGGTTCTTTTTCTACTTATATAATTGTTTTTTGTCTTCCTCTTTTGCTAGATTTTCTTCCACATCATAGCAGCTAGTAATTCCCTAAGGCTCTGTCCTAGGTTCTCTATTCTTCCTACACAATTTCCCTTAGTGAGCCCATCAACTCCAATGGATTCAATTATCACCTCTATCCAGACAGTTCTTAACATCTATTTATCCAGCCCTAGGCCTCTATCTCCAATAGCTTATTAGAGATGAATGTCCCATAAATATTTTAAACTCAACATATGCAAAACTGAACTCACTATCTTTCCTCCCAAACTCTCCCTTCTCCCTAACTTCCCTTTTACTATTGAGAGTCAGCCGTCCTCCTAATTCCCCAGGCTCACAACATATGGTATTCCTTGATTCTTGTCTCTGACCTCTCACATCCAGTTTACCACCAGCTCCTATGATTGTACCTTTATGTTTTCTTTCATATATAGCTTCCCTGAGTACTCTCCCCTGGCATTACCACAGCCCTGGTGCATGCAAACCCTTATTACCTCAAGCTTAGACAATTTATTTCAATACCCTCTTGGTTGGCCGCCTTGTTACAAGTCTTTCTCTACTGCAGTCAATCCTCCAGCTGTCAAAGTGATAATACTAAAACATGGGTCTGACCATGTCACTCCCCTATTCAGTAAATCTGAGTGGTTCCCCATCACTTCCAGAGTTAAAAAAAAAAGATCTGCTATTTGGTTTTAGAAGTCCTTTATAACCGGATTCCTTCTTAGCTTCTCAGTATTCTTATACCTCACTCTTCTCCACACACTGTATGACCCAGTGACTCTAACCTTCTTGTTGCGACTCACATAAAACAATCCATATATCATGTGTATTTTCATTGGTTGCCATCCAAGGAGAATTATCTCCCTTCTCACTTATGTCTCTTGGCCTACATAGCTTTCTAAAAATCTCAGTTAAAATCCTTCCACAAAACCTTTTCGGGTACTTCACAGTGTTAGAGCCTTCTCTCTAAGAAGCTCTCCAAAGTATAGTGTGTGTGTGTGTGTGTATGTGTGTGTAGATATATATATATATATGTACACATATATATATTATATACACACATCTCCTTTCTACATGTTTGTTTATATATGTGTGTATATATATATATATATTTGTTTGTGTATGTGTGTGTGTATATATATATGTATATATATATTTGTTTGTGTATATATATATATATATATATATATCTACATGGTTGTTTGCATGTTGTCTCCCCCATTTACCTGTGAATTCCTTAAAAGTAAAGTCTCTTTTTTACTTTTATCTGTATTTATATAAAGAAAGGGATCTTGGGGTAAAGGTAAGTCAGGGATCTCAGAAAACTAGATTTTGTCCAAGGCATAATTTATTCAAATGAGCAGAAGGCAACCCCCCCCAAAGTAGCCTACCAATATTTACAATTTCCAAATTAGATTTCTGACAATATAAGCTTCATTTTTGTGTTCTAAAACCAAGTATTTTCCATATTCATTTTACTACCCACTTCTTTTGGCTCTGAAACTATTTAGATATTAAAAGAGGCAGATTTATTCCATTTCTCAAATAAAAATGATAGAATACATACTTCTAAAAAGCTAAAAATTATATAACTTCCAGAAGAATTGCAACTATTTTTCAAAATCCTGAAAATCTATCCAATGAGACAACTGCAAGTCCCTGAAATACAGGAAAGCTAGGTAATAGCACATACAGTAAAAGTTGGAGGGGAAGGAGGAGAAAAGCACTGGGTAGAGTCTCAGGGTTCACCTAGTCAGCTACTGGGTCAAAAATATATAAGTGAGGATGTTGAATCCCTGAAACACAGAAGATTTCAATTCAAGGGGAAATAGTTAAAAGAAAATACAGGGTTGACTCTATATGGCTGTTTCTAACACCCCACAGAGAAACTGGGCTATAATCCCTGTGGGAGTCAGCAGCAAAATGCCAGTTCAATAGTGTCTTCATATTTGTGCCACTGCTAGAAACTGCAGAAACCAGAGATGAGAGCATAAAGATCTTATTAGTGATATGGATGTCTAGATTGTGGCTGCTTATTCTGTCTGACTCCACAGAAACCACTTAATGTGGCTCTCATGGCAGTGCTTCCTGTGAACAGGAAATATGAAAATATCCTGTTAGAATTATCTTATTAGAATAGAACAAAGGTGAGCTCAAAATATATAAGAATATGAAATACAGGACAATGTAGGAAATTTTTTTAAGTCAGCATAAATAACTTTTCTTATCAAATGAAGAATAGCAGTAAAAAAAAAAAAGGAGAGAGAGGAAAAAAAATAGGAAATTCAGGAATAAAATATATTCAGGAATAAAATATAATCTAAGAACAATGAATTGAGGTGGTAAATTGGAATTAGAGCCTCTTTATGGTCTCTGGCATGGATTATTTTTATTTTATTTATGCAATAAGAAAATATCTTGAGCTAGAGTATATTTTTAATTCTCTAAAAGATATTAAGAAAATACATTATTTCAGTAATTCATTATGGTTATTAGTACCTAAATTTCCTGACTTACTTTTTTTTGGTAATGACCATTTCCTGACTTACTTTTCTTGGTAAAGATTCCTAACTCATGGTATTTAACAATTCAATAATATCTAAATTACTGACTTTTTGTTGCTTTACCCTTTGTAAAATCTGTCCTATTACTCCTCCCCATTGTCATCCTTTTCCAATCTTGATCACTTATATTATAAATATGTATATATTTGCTTATTTATGCTTATCTTTGTACATATAAACATTCTATAAGATCAATATGCAAATTTGTGGGGGCAATATTTTATTCAATTCATTTAAGTTTTCCACAATGACTTAATTTTATCTAGTAATTCTTTCTTAACCTGCTTTACTTGTAATTCTAAAAAAGGAAAAGGGAATTTATACAAATCATCTTGTTGAATTTAAACTAAAAGGCAATCCTCTACCAATGATCTCTATAGCTCCTCCTTCCAACTTGCCTCAGTCCTAATCCTGTTTCATCTATAAAATAAAGTTGGATAAGTCACACCTAACTTCTTTCCTACATCAGTTTCATCATCTTTAAAATGACTAAAAATGGACTCAAAAATGGGTCTTTATGGTTACTCTTAAATGATTCTTGTATTCCTAGGTTCACTTATTATTTTTTTTCCCCAATGGTAGTTGCAGGAAACAAACAAAAAAAAGTGTTAGGGGTAGGGAAAGATGGCAAAAGTCTCTTGGGTTAAATAGAAAACAACCCCTGTTCCACAGTAATCCAACTCTGCTCCCTCCTTGATGGTACTCTTTCTACTTTGACACCTTAATTAAATCTGTCTTTTCTCCTGAAGATCCCACTTCCCTTAAAAATTTCCTAGGAATGAATGAAAAAGAAAAGTATTTACCAAGCACTGATTCTGTGTGCTAAGCAAAGTACTAAACTCTTTCTTTAAATACAAAAATGAAGCAATTCTTGCCTTAAAGGAGCTTACATTCTGACAGAGCAAAGAAACACATGATAGGGAGTGATGACCGAAGAAAGTTAAAGTAAGAGAAGTCACAAAGATGTGAACAGGATATGGAAAAGTGAACAAAGAGACAACTGACTGATCCTGTCTTCCATAGGCGATGGAAATGGTGACAGTTTGATTATAGTTCTCACCAATACAGCACTAGAGAGAGAGATTTAGGCTCAGACCCAGAACAGCCTGGGTCCAAATCACCCCTTGGGCAAACAGTGACCATGATCACTGAAGGCAAGACACTTGACCTTTCAGTGCTCACAGATGGTGCTGACTTGCAGTGGTAAATATAGGAACAAATGATGACATTTTTGCAAACCATTCAGCAATAGTATATTTTGAATATTTATTGATCCTATCTGAAGGTTGACTTAAAAAAAAAAAAACAAACAAACAACCTATTGACAAAGAAAAAGAATGCAAAGGTTCAGTTATCCAGTTAAAAGAAGAGAAAGCAATGGGAAATTGAGAACGACAGATATTTTAGCCCTGACTGAGGCTACTGCCTATTTCCCATGACAGGAAAAATCTGCTCAAAATCAGTATCACAGTCCTGACTCAAAGAGGTGGCAGGGAATGATGCCCAGTGTACTAGATAAATGAATCGCAGTACCAATAACCCACATGTTAGTTACTGAGAATTAACTAATTAAGGTGTACAGTGCGATTTAAGAGTATCTGTAGTCAAAATTAAAAATCAAGAATTTTGGATAATGAGTCCTGAATCCATGTCATACTTGGCTACTATCAAATACTGC
The DNA here is from genome assembly GCF_902635505.1 of Sarcophilus harrisii. Lineage (NCBI taxonomy): Eukaryota > Metazoa > Chordata > Mammalia > Dasyuromorphia > Dasyuridae > Sarcophilus > Sarcophilus harrisii. The sequence goes on along the minus strand of NC_045428.1, from coordinate 165,450,645 downwards.
TACTGATCTTTAGTCTCAAAAGCTCATTTGTTCAATGTATCTGAGTCCAGATCTGACCCAGGTGCTTAAATTACTTAAGAGTATCTCCTTCGATTTCAACATAGTTCTTATCAGCACCTAGAAGGGATACTGGCAATATTATAACATCTTCAAATATATAGAATTACTTTCATTAGAGAAATTTCAAGTATATGTTTCAGTGGAAAGAACATGGCCCAAGCAGTCAGAAGTCATGGGTACGCAGTCATTCCCCTATCTGGCTTTGGAAAACTATAAAAATCTCCAGGTACAAAATGGAAGGGTTGAAGATTAGATTACTTTACACATGTTCCTTCTAATTCTAACATTCTATGACACTGATTGGGAAAATTTGTGTTATTTTGTTGTCACAGCACAGGATTTTGGGATAGAGAAGAGGCAGGAGGTTGTAACTGTTTATTTTAGGCTTTTGCCTGAACCAGCCATTAATAAATTATTAAGACAATATCTTCTGTTATAAAGCTTAACTTCTGGAGAATCTTTGTAAACTTTTCTTCTGTAAAGTAGTATTTATCAAAAGAATTTTTTCAATTGGGTCAAATTGGGTCATCCTTCCCTTTGCTACGGAAGCATTCAGGAATGCTCAGAGGCATTCAGAAACCCCAGTTAATCACAATGGATAGTAGACTGTTCCTCCTTCAAATTTTTCACCACTTTGTCTAGATCTCTCCCTAGTCCACACAAGGACTGCCAAATCTGAACAACTGGACTGTGTTATTGATCTTTTATTATACCTCAATCAATTTCCAAAATACTCTTCCCTCCATCCTCCCTTTATAATATTTTTAAAAGCCATTTTAAAATTAGTCATTTTACCCCATTATACCTATATTAAATATTGTGGGAAAAGATGATGTTCCTGTCAAATGGTCTCAGTTTCTTCCATAAACTATGAGTCAAGGTCGTCAGCTAAGAGAGTGGGAAGAGAGGCTTGAGGAAGGATGAATTCTGGAACAGTCATTGTGGAAAGTGGAGAGCAAATCAATCAGAAAGGTATAAAAATATTTTCATGTTGCAATAAAGCCCAATAGAGATGATGCAAATTAAATTTGTAAATAAACCCCATCAGCACAGCATCATATCTTTCTCAAGCTCTGTGCCGCAGCACATAGTGGGAGTAATCCAAGACTCAAGCAATGAACTGGTTACACAATGAGCTAAGATGGGGGAGTGCATAGTCAGAGTAAGGTTGATGACTTGGAAAAGAAACTGAGGAATGAAGATAGGTTGTGATGAGGAAAAAAGAGGTATTGAAAAGCAGAGGCAAACACTATGATCAAGACAAAAGAACTGGAGCTCCTAAATATGGAAATGGAATGTTTATAAATGGCAGTGACAAGATCTCTGGGTACAGCTGAAGTAGTGTGGAGAAGGTAGTCATGGGAAATGAGAAAATTGAGGAATTATAAGTTAAGGTGCTTGAGGAAGTATCCATATTTGTGCTAAAGCTCCTTAAACAGGCAAAAGTTAGAGCAAAGAGAAAGACTGTAAATTAGACACAAAACTTGATGAAGGAAAATTTTTTTCTTTCTTATCCCACATCACTCTGATGTCTCCTTCTTCATTCCATTTCATACATAGAAGTGACTCTTCTCACCAAGACAAACCCTGCTACATGCTCCCTTCAATTTATTCCATCCTGCCTTTTGCAGCCAATTGTCTTTCCCATGGTATCGCTCCAATATGGGAACTCAGCACAGATTTGTTGTCTCTTTCCCTCTTTCTCCTTTTGTGGTTAAGAATACAAGAAGTAATGGTCACCTGTAACAATCTTCTTTAATAAGCTATAAATCCCTCATGAGAGGGGCCTTGTTTATTAATTGGAGAGTGATGAACTCTTTATTGTTCAAAGGAGAGGGACTTAATTACACAAAAATAAAAAATGTTTCCAAGGCCTCCTTCACATCTATATACTTTTTACTATGATCTACTTACTTTCAGCTATTCCTACACACTACAATCTTGGGTTATGTAGAAAATTCAACAGAAAATTTTCCTCTCAAGCCATCTATTTAAGTGTTTTATATTAAAAAAAATAAATCTTTTATGTTCTTCTGATAAACACAGCCCTGAATAACAATGATATCAAAAGGAAGGTTCCACAAGCCTGTCTGACACAAGCTGATAACTGCAATCAGAGCTGGCAGAGGCTGCCCTGATCAAGCAATAAATACCTCAGATATTAAATACCTGTTTCTGCATCAGACTTACATTCAACAACCAATAAACTGAACAAACAAATTGTACCGAGAAGCTTTTATCTGTAGGTATATTTGAGTACTTTGAGGAAGCACAGTTTTACACTTTCCTTCTCATAGAAACCTCACTCGGACAGAGCTTAGCTAATCAATTTTAAGATCCTATCTCCCAACCAAATATACAATTATTTTGTTATTGGGACTTGTGATTTCATCAGTATAATTTTTCCTGAGGAGGAAATTTCCTCTGCCAATGGAATCTAGTGTTAACAGCACTTAAGATCACTGAGAGAGTGACTTGCACAGGAACTTGTCTGGTTGATCTCCTCTGAATATTTTTAGTCCATGAGTCATTTTTTTTTTTAAATCTCATAGGGATAGGGTCCTAAGATCGCATTAGAATAAAATTTGCAGGTAACCCAAAGGGCATGAGAAAATTACAACTGGGTGTAAGCAGGTTACAACATGTTAGTAACAATAGCCTTAGCCCAACAAGTAAAATAAGACATATCACACCAAGAAAAGAAGATGAACTAGTCATGCAAGAGAGTGAGGGATAAGAGCTGGACAGACCAAGTGAAGTACTGCTCCCTACAAATATTAAAAAGAACCAGGAGGATTTTTGAGTATAATGAGGAGATCATCTAATGAAAGATTTATGCAAAGACATAGGCAAGAAGAATTACCAAGATGAAAAGGCATGGGGAGGCTATAATTTGTACTCACAGGAATGAGAGCATTCATGAGAACACAAATGTACTCAAGTATCAAAACAAAGATCATTTAGAACTTAAAATAATGAGTCAGGTCATCATAGTGGGAAGAAGTAATATTTGAAACTGAATCTTCAAAGTAAAAAATATATTGATGTAAAGATGCAATAAAAATTTCTTCTGATAATAACATTTCCATTTTTTTTAAGTGCTTTTCTTACTAAGATTCAAAGTTACTCTGTTTCAGGGGGACTATTTATGGGTAATCTCATGGCTAGAGATGGAAGAATATTAGAAAGATATTATGAAAATATGCCTCTTCAGAACCAAGAGAACATTGTAAAGATTATGTGATGATCAACTGTGATGGATTTGACCCTTCTCAACGATGAGGTGATTCAAGGCAATTCCAAATAGACTTGTGATGGAAAGTACATCCACAGCCAGAGAGAGAACTGTGAGTACTGAATGTGGACCAAAGCATGGTATTGTCATCTTTTGTTATTGTTGTTGTTTATTTTTTGTCCTTTTATCATTTTTTTTTCTTTTTTTGGTCTATTTTTTTTCTTAGCATGATGAATATGGAAATATGTTTAAATAATTGCACATGTTTAACCTATATCAGATTTCCTGCTCTCTTGGGAAGAGGGAGAAAAATCTGGAACACAAGGTTTTGCAAAGATTAATGATGAAAACTACTTTTGTGTTTTTGGAAAAAAAATAAAATACTATAAAATAAAAAAATAAAACTTTTCTTCACTTAAAGAAAATATGCTTCCTTTTTATAATAGATACACTACTAGAAAAAATTATTTCAAGTAAAATTAAATTGTACACTTTACTTTGTAAATTTGATATTTCAAAACTTAGAAAGGCTGCAGATATCAGGATCCAGAAAAAGGAGGATTGCTTGTGGATTAACAGAGAAGAGGTTCTAGAGTTGAGTAAAGGCAACAAATTAAGAGAACACTGGCTTTAGAGTCAAGAAACCTAGGTTCAAATTCCCCCTCTCATATTTATTACCAAATCTCACATAACTTGAGTCATTTCCTCAATTATAAAATGAAAATGTGGCTTGATGATCTTTCAGCTCCAAATCAGGGTAACTGTTCTAGCTCCATTCCTTTACTTGCCTTTCATCCCTTGTCCTATCTGGTAATCCACATGGAATAGCCCTTCTCTATAAAGACTATCTTCATTGAACCAGTCTTTTTTACTCTACATCCCTATCATATTTTCAAACTTTAATTTGCAATGGTTGACATGGACCATCAAGACCAGAAAGAAACTTAGAGGCAACAGAGGCCAAAACTCCTTTCTTCTAGATAAGAAACTGAAATCCATGAGGGTCCCCCCTGCCCAAGGTTACAGAGCTAATCTGTGGGAGAGCTAGGATGAGAACTGTGTTTCTCGGCCTGCTGCTATTTTTAAAAAATCATTTAAAAACATTAATCCTATCTCTTCCACTAAACTACAGTTTCCTCAAGGGCAGTGTCTAGATCTTCTAGTTTCATTATTATATCCTTTTAGTGCTAAGAACCATTTTATGCTCATTGTGAGGACTCTTTTACATGTAAAGATTGCTTTCAACAATCATATTTATAAGATTTTAAATTCCAAATTTTTCTCCCTCCTTTTCTCCCCTTGTCCCAAGAAAGCAAACATTTCAATATCTTATGGTTCTTTCTGAGCAAAGTCTCCAGATTAAGCCAATATTTCTCAGAGCTGTATGTGTGATGAGTGTTTTCTGCAGTATCTGCAGTATTCCTATCAAATAGATCAAAACCTAAAGCACCAGTTTTCATTTCTCCTTTTCCTTCCTTGAAGGAACTTAAAAGAAAAAAAAATCCAAAATCCAACTTATTTAATGATCAGATATTCTTCCATTCATTTTAATTATAAAACAGCAAGTAGTAACAGAGGAATCACTTGGTTGTGCAACAAATTACATCCTCAAATGAAAGCTCTACCCTGCTGCTCCCACACAAAGGTATTGTCTGGAATGTAGACAGAGTTCAGGTACAGAGAAGAAAAAATGGAATAGAAAAAACAAGACTAATATTGTAGACATTTCTAAGTTTCACGCATCTATGGATTACCAGTGAAGAAATGAAATTAAGAGAGAGAAGCAACATTATGTCATGAACACCGACCTGAGAGTCAGAATTCTTATCCATCATCATGACCCATCTGCATAAGTTGTGGTTTCATCTTTCTGAACCCCACTTTCCTCACCTTTAAAATAAAAGATTTAAACTATAACAGAACTTCTTAAATTGTAGAATGTGGGCGTCGTGAAAAATTTGGCAACAAAATATTTCACCAAGATTTAATTCTTTGTAAAAGTAAACAAGCACATTCATCCCATTAGTATGCAAATTTCTTTGTCTTTAATAAATGTTCAAATTATAAGTATACCAAAGAGTTGTTCTAAAATAAACTTCTTCAAGATTTATTATCATTAAATATTTTATTTGAATACTTAGAATACTCACTTTATATACCTATCTATATACCCAGACTTTATTCCAAACCAAATGAATTAGATTTTCTTCTTTCAAAGATGAACAAAGTGGAAATAGGTTTGCTATGATTGTACATGCATAACCTATGTCAGACACCTTGTTGTCATGGGAAGAGTGGAAGGGATGGAAAGAGGGAGAAAAAAATTGGAAATCAAAATGTTATAAAAGTGAATGTTGACGTACTAGATTACCTGCCAACTAGGGGAGGGGGAGGAGGGAAGGAGGGAAAAAATTTGGAACAAAAGGTTTTGCAAGGGTCAGTGTTGGAAAAATTTACTTGTAAAAGTAAACAAGCACATCCATCCCATTAGTATGCAAATTTCTTTGTCTTTAATAAATGTTCAAATTATAAGTATACCAAAGAGTTGTTCAAAATAAACTTCTTCAAGATTTATTATCAGTAAATATTTTATTTGAATACTTAGAATACTCACTTTATATACCTATCTATATACCCAGACTTTATTCCAAACCAAATGAATTAGATTTTCTTCTTTCAAAGATGAACAAAGTGGAAATAGGTTTGCTATGATTGTACATGCATAACCTATGTCAGACACCTTGTTGTCATGGGAAGGGTGGAAGGGATGGAAAGAGGGAGAAAAAAATTGGAAATCAAAATGTTATAAAAGTGAATGTTGACGTACTAGATTACCTGCCAACTAGGGGAGGGGGAGGAGGGAAGGAGGGAAAAAATTTGGAACAAAAGGCTTTGCAAGGGTCAGTGTTGGAAAAATTACCCATGCATATGCCTTGTAAATAAATAAATAAATATTTTTTTAAAAGAAATGAGAAAATGAGACCTGGAAGGCTCCCTAGAACCTGTGGGTCATGTAACTAAATGTGGGGATTATAAAATTTTGATTTACTATCAATAAATGTTTGGCATGTTTGACTTATAAAAAAAAGTGAATGTTGAAAACTAAAAGAAAAAATGAATTTTGTGTTGATACCAATAAGAAGCTAATTTTTACATGATGTCTGAGTTTACAAAGTCCATTTACTTACATTATCTCATTTAATTCTCACAATATTATTCCCATTTTAGAGTTGAAACTAGAGGAATTTAGTTATCTACTCCACAAGTGCTGGGGATTGATTCCAGAAATTTCACACACAGATTCATATCTGGAAATTACTAGTCTAATTCTCCCACATTTGAAAGGTAAGAAAAGTGAGGCCCATAAAGATGAAGCAACTTAGAAGTGTTTTGCCTCAAGCCAGTGTTCTTCCCATGACATAATCCTGATTCTCTCAATTCCATTTCTTTATTACTAATTCAGAAATGTATGAAAGTTAGAAACAGCACTTATATTAGCCTCTTTATTTAGTACATCTTGCCAAAGGGAAAACTTCAAAGGTAAATGATTTCTCCGTGGTCACACAACAATGAAGTAGGATAGCCAGGAAGAGAAGCCAAGTCTTCTTTCTCAACCCAACCTAATAGGTCCCTATCAATAGCATTAGTTCCTACTAGGGCACTCCATATCTAAATCTGTAGATTGCAGACTAAGTATTATTCAAATGTACTAGACAAACCTTTATGGCTCTGTTCTCTTAAATCAACTTGGATCAAATATTATGGACAGAAGTGTTTGTGAAATAAATACTAGTTGAATGAAGAAAGGAAGAATTCTGTTGGTGAGAAGGCACTACTGCTATATCTCGTAGTGAAATATCACAATGATTTCAAAAATGAAAACTCTACAAGAGAACTTTCTTTTATTCTGTATTTATTACTTTTTCAAATAAGAAAATACAATCTCATAAACAGTCCTTCAACTTTAGAAATTAAACATGGATAGCTCTAAAATGTTCTCATTTAATTAAAAAAAAAACATTTTTTTTCCCTCTGGGTCTACAAACCTAACACTGTGTTAGGTCTAGGAGACACAAAGACAAAAAGTAAAAATAGCCCTTGAAGAGGTTATATTCTATCCAGGAGAAACAACAAAATATATGCCAAGTAACTAATTTCTACAGGATAATTAGTAATATTAATAACTAATATATAGTGCTTACTATGTACCAGGCCCTATGCTAAGCATTTTACATCCCCACAACAACCCTTTATTATAACTATTTTATAGATAATAATCTGGGGCAGAGGTTATATGATTTGCCCAAGAGCATACTGATGAGAAGTGCCTGAGATCTTGACTCTAGGCCTATCCACTGTGTCTCCTAGCTGTCCCAATTGAGAGAAGGGAAAAGAAATAATTAGGAAAGTTTAAAGAGGTTCCAAGATAAGATAAGGCTAAAATTCCAGGAGAAGCACCTGGAAATGGGAAAGGAAATGGGAAGACATCAGGTGGTGAGTTTGATAAGCAGGCAGAGAATGCAGAGGCTATATAAGTGGAAAGGTTATAAAATCTAGACACTGTAAATATTCAATGGAGGAGTATACATTTCATCCTATTGTTGTGGCACAATTCTCTTTTATTGTCCTGACTCTGTTTCCCTAATTGTCCTGACCACCAGTTTCCCTAATTGTAATGCCTCGGTTTCCCTGAATTGTTCTGCCTCGGTTTCTGCTCAACCACTTCTCCCTCCTAATCATGATGATCTAGATAAGGAGAAAGATCTATCTTAGGCATCATCAGAATGTTGGGTGCCTTTCCCCATTCTGTAACTTATCAGATGTCCCTCATGTCTCCCCTGACCCTGTCAGAACTGGATTGTTAGTCCCTGCTCTCAGTGCTCTGACTCCGCACCTGCCTCAGTCTGTGTCTGAGTCACCTGTGTCTGAATCACCTGTGTCTGAGTCACGTGTATCTCTATCATTGAGAATTCACATTGTTTGCTGGATTCTTGGAGATGAGAGTCTCATTCAGCCCTGGGACCAAACCATGGATCCATTTGGTCCCAGTGAATCTCTCTCTTTCAAATAAAATATTAATACTCTCTAATCTCTATCTTGCCTCAGTTTTTCCAGCATTACACTATTGGCAATAAAGGATTACTGAGGCCCTGAACAATGGAGAGTTATAATCTGCTAGCTAAACTTCTGTTTTAAGAATATCATATGTAATTTTCTAAAGCTCATGTGCTAAAAGGAAAGTTTTTACCTAATTTTATAATCTAGGGGGGATCAAGGCTTGAACTTGCCCCCTGATAATCATTTTCTTGGAAGAGTGAAATTTTAAGCACTGGTTTTGCATTGGATCAAATGTAAAACAACAACCAAAATAAAATCTGCATTCTTCTAGATCTAAAAGCAAATCTAAGTGCCAGTAGGGAAAAATAAAGAACAGAAGAGAGTATCATCAATTGTGCATTTTAAATCATTTGTAATCTACTGCAAAAAGGAATTGGGAAGAGACAAACTAGATAAAACTTTGTTCCTTACCTCTGGGAGTTTACAATCTGGTAAGAGATAACAGGTTAATTATAAAAAGGGCAGCACTTCAAGGAACAATTTGTAACTTTTCAAAGTTGAGGGAATCTGTCTTTTACTTTTACTCTATGCTAGAATTTAAATCGCACAATCAAATTTAGAATCAGAAGGAACCTTACCTACTCCCTCATTTTACAATTGAAATTAAGAAGGCACAGACATTTAAGCACTCTCTTAAAATTAAATGGTCAGTGAGTGGCAAAGCTTTGATTTGAATCATAGCTCTTGATTCTAAATCCAATAAATTCTTTTCACTGTACAGTTCTGCTTCCCACAATTATAATTCATTTTGAATCTCAACGATCTCTGTTTTCTCACAAATGATGCGTGAATAATCATTATAGCTTTCAGTTTATTAATGACAAATTAGAACTCAATGTTCTGTTTTTAGAATTTAATTCTATTTTTCAGAAATAAGATTCTAACTTTACATTTACCAGGTAACTGAGCTAAAATCACTATATTTGCTGCTCCCTTTCAGTCAAAAAGTGGGTTAAGGTGAAATAAAATTTAAGATGCAAGGAATATATTATTAAACTAGAAAAAAAGTGAGCTCTGCTGCAGAATCTATGTCCCATAGAAATCATCAGTGTAGTTCAGTGAGTCTCATCACTAGGTAATGACCAACAGTTAATATTTTGTTTTGCTGCAGCAGCAAAGACTATCTACTAATTCAAAGAATTATGATTGGGACTGGTGGAGCTAGCCGCATTTCAAAAAAACCCCACACCACAGATTCCCTACATATTAAAAGTAATTTTGTATAAGTTTTCCCTCTCCAATAAGGCTGTTAGTTGTCAGAGGAAAAAGATATTTCCATCTAATATATTAATAGTATAGTACTGAGTATACAAAGGTAACATATATTTATGGATTAAGTAAATAAGGAAAATTATTGGGGAAAATTGAAAAACTACAATCTATTTCTTTTATAGCACTGAACATTAAGTCTCAACTCTGTCAAATCAAGTAAATACTTACTGAATCAGCATTCATAGTCTTTCTCAAGGTCCACTTTAAATCAATACAATTTAATAATATATGGCAAACTCTCTTTAGCAATTTGAGAGAGCACAAGAAAATTCAACTTCTTAATGTTGTAATTAATTCTCCAATTCTAGTGTACTTCAAAGAACAATAATTTTAGGCTTTCAGGTAATCCCCTCAACATAGTAAATGGATTTCAAGAATTGATGCAGCCAAAACATTAATTACTTTGTGACAAAGCTGGTGACAACTTCTCTGATCTTACATAGGCCAATGCCTAGACAACAGCAAATCAAAGGCTATTGCCACACACTTGTATTCAGAGTTCCCAGCATGGTGGAATCTGTATCAGAATTAGCACAGCTGAGAATCTGGAACATCTACACCATGTCGGAGATACCAGAATAGTATATTAAAATTTATGTTAATTAATAATCAGAGACGTGTTCAAATAATTAACCAAAGGTTAAAAAATGTTAAAAGATGATATCATAAAAATGAATGAGTAAGGTAACCTAATAACCTACTTGTAATATTTCACATACTCCAGAATTTAATTAATACAGAATACTATGTATAGCTTTTTCTGATTTGAACTTGTGATAAAATGATGCTACTTGAAGGGTCATTAGATGTAAGTGTAACAAATTGTTCTGAAGCAGTGAGGAGACAGATGCTTCCTCATTCTCATCTTTCCCATACAGATATGAAAACATGTAGCAAATATGTAAATATGTAAACAAGAAGCAAATATGTGAAAAGTAAACTTAATTCCTATTTTATGATTTGTGCACAACCAATTAATATATCAAAGTTTCATATTGCAATCATAAAAACAAAACTTAAAATAGTCCAAAACAGAAATGTTTGAAGTGTATTTATCATTTCAAGACTATATTGGCCAGTAATTTACTGTACTTCTTACCAAGTTGATAATAGAAATTAGTACAGAATATTGATTGTTCAAAATTTTGTCTTATATTGTACAGCTTAAAAAGCAAAAAGCACATTAAAAATGCATAACTCAAGATATGAATGCAATGTGAGCCTTGAGTCAGGTAGAACTAAATTCAAATCCAGATTTCTGATACTTATTAACTAGGTAATAACCTGGGCAAGTCACAACTTCCTTGTGTTCCTCATCTATAAAAAGGAGTTAAAGTGGAGCATTTTTACCTCATGGGGTTACAGTGTGGATCAAAGGATGTTTTCACACATGTTAAGTGCTTTGCAAATTTTAAAGCACCAAATAAACATTAGCTGTTATTATTGTTGTTGGAATTGTAAATGTTTTCACAGGAATTTCTACAAAGTTTCTTCTTCTATAATTAAAAGTATTATTAAAATAAGAATATATCTTTCTGAATTGGTTCTACTTTATTTATAGCAACACAGAAAAGTGAAAGTCATCTTTTAAAAAACCCTGAATAAAGCAGATGTTGAAAACAAAGATGCTTTTGAACCCAGTGCTTCCACTGCAAACAAGAGATAAGAGTGCCTTTCATACTTGCACAATATTAAATTGAAATAATTTTCCTGAAACATTTATGACTATAAAATTTTTATAGGTACTTAGGTTCAATGAACTTGCTAAATAAATAGTACAATGAATCTGAACTTTTCAATTGCACAGACCATAACAACATGTAATTAAGACATATATATTTACCAAGAAACAAAGGCCATTATGAATTGGCCATAAGAAGAAAGTTCAGAGAAGCAAATCAAGAACTAGTTTTTATTTTCTCATTTTCTTCTTCAAAAGCTCACCTGCTTCAAGAGGTATTCAGGTATTCAGAGTATGAGGGTAAAGCTAAACTGAAAAAGACCCAAGTAACAAAAGCCAAAAATTAAAAATAATTGTCTCATTTCTAAGATATAAATTGGATTCATAAGAAAATAAGTATGCTGGACATCCCAATGACCATGCAGTACAATACTCTGTCTCTGAAAGGAGTACCAACTGACATCTTATGAAAAGACAAGGCTATCTGCTTTGACAGTAAGTTTAAAGGCTAAGTTTCTACCTTAAATGTTCTATTTGCCCTTGATAATTCATTATGGATATGTTATGCATTAATAATCTCAATCTTTTTTTGAAGTTATTACATTCTTGACCTGTATTTTACTTCTCCCCCAAATTCTATTTTTCCCTCCTTCTTCCCTAATATTCTTCCTATCACTCATTTTGACACTATGGAAACTGAATGTGGATCAAAGTATAGCAATTTTTTTGGTTGTTAGTTTGCTTTTTTTTCTTTCTCATAGTTTTTTTCCCTTTTGATATGATTTTTCTTGCACAAAATGATAAATATGGAAATGTTTAAAAGAATTGCAAATATTAAAATGTAATTATTTTTTAATTAATTTTAATTTATATATAATTTTTATATATATAAATAAAATATAATTTAATTAATTAATTAAAATGCAATTATCAAAGTATGAATTCAATGTTATATGCCACTACAGATATTAGAGTGGGAAAGCAGAGGAGATGATCAAGATCTGTTATAAATTTGTTACTTCTTTTAATGTGTTGCTGTCTGTAGCATAATATGGTTGTATTTATTTTCATGTATATTGAATAGTCTTAGTAGGATAAAATAAGTTAAGGTAATCACTGTTAGTAAATGATATAAGGTACTTATACAGCAGAAATTTAAGGTATCTACTTAATATGCTGTTTTACAAAGCCTTATGACTGAAAGATGTTTACATATGTTGTACTGGAAACTTTGACTACATGGACTTTTCTCAGTAAGGTGATATCTCTGTTTTTTAATAAGCTGTCCAGATTTGCCATAGTTTTCCTTTCAAAAAGCAAGTTCTTTTAATTTCCATGATTTTAGTCACCATCTGCTGTGATCTTTGAGCCCCAAATCTGAAAATGCCTTCATTTCTTCTCCCTCTATTTGCCAGGAAACAATAAGACCAGTCAGGTAAAGAAGGAACTGGAGTTTATAACTGTCTTTACTATTTGCAAAACTTTTCCACTTCTGACTATGCCATTCGTGACTTGATATTGATGTAAATCACACCACAATTCCATTTAGCTGAACATGAGCAAACAAGAGCTTGTAGTTAATATAACAAGGGAGTTGAAGCAGCTTTCATCAGAGGTCATTCAGGAAAGAACTTTTCATTATATAATAAACTCTGTGGGGAACCAGTAGAATTTCCCCAATTTGACTCTTTGAGAACAACTAACATTTTCACTTGGTACACTGCCAGGACACCCAAACAGCTTCTATATCCTGTCTGTAAAATCTCTAACACTGACCCAGAAGTTATAGGCTACAAATAAACTTTCACTGGTTCTTTCCACATCAAAAGCCTCAGGACAGTCTAATACAAAGTATATTTGATTAATCAAGCATAAGGTCTTCTAATTTCTTTAATATTTAAATGAGGTGCATGATAAAAAAATGCTCTCTACATCCAGAGAAAAAAGAAAAAAAAAAAAAACTGATGAGGTTTTAAATGCAGATTGACACATATCATTTTTCACTTTCTTTTCCTTGGGATTTTTTTTTTTTTTTTGGTTTATTTTTGTTCCTGTCTTCTTTTACAGCATGACTAATAAGGAAACATGTTTTGCATCATTGGACATGTATAATCTATACTGCTTACTGTTTCTGGGAAGAGGAGGAAGGGTTGAAAAGAGGGAGAATCTTTTAGAAATGAATGTTTAAAATGGCCTTTACATATAATTGGGGGGGAAAAAAAACCACTACTTTTTTTTTTTAAGTAAGTGGGATGGACCCAAAAGGAGGAATCACTGTCTATGGACCTTGAACTCTAGCCAGTCAGAGTACAACTCTTAACAGCTATGCCAGGGAAATATCATAGCATGTTAAGCAGAGCCAGTTTGATTTGTGCTCAGATAGGCCTCTAAGGCACACACAAATGCCCTAAGGAACTGTACTGAAAACTCATCTGGTAACTCTATTTTGGTCCACCATTAGAAAGAGAATGCCTCAGAATACTCCTGGGTATTCCTACAGCATTAACAGAGGCATCTATGGGAAATACATAGAGATGACAAGACCAATTATAAAGTTCCCATGGCACTGAATATAAAATCTGATTAGGGCTTCTTCTATAGTACACATCCCTTCTCTTAATCTACTCCCCCCTCCCCTTTTTTTTGGTGAAACAATTGGGGTTAAGTGACTAGCAAGGGTCACACAGCTAGTAAATGTTAAATGTCTGAGACCAAATTTGAATTCAAGTTCTCCCGACTCCAGGGCCAATATTCTATTCACTGCACCACCTAGTTGTCCCACTTAATACACTTCTTTACTAGATTACCTTAATGCACTCTGACACCTATAGGGTTCTTGCACATTTGAAATGAAAAATAATAGAAGCATAAAATCAATCTCCTTTATATATTCAAAAGGAAATAAAACCCACCATTTCAGCTGTGTGTGTCACCAGAACACTGTAGCCAATGACTGGGTTCTTCTCTTCACTATGCCCTTTGGCCATTTCTCAGGAGACAATGAAATTATTCTTAGATTTCTACACTTGAAAAACAAATTGAGAGGGACAGCTAGGTGGCAGTGGATAGAGTACCTGGAATTAGGAAGACCTGAGTTCAAATGAGACCTCACAAAAAGGGAAGGAGGGAGGAAAAAAGGAAGGAAGGAAGAAAGGACAGGAGGAGCAAGGAAAGAAAGAAGGGAGGGAGAGAGGGAGGGAAAAAAATTGAGGTTTTTAAAAAATTTAAATGTGTCCTTATACTTTTGCACCTCCAATCTTCATCTCACAGTAAGGATTTATGGAGATGATGAGAAATATAATCTTACACTATTAAATGGATGTTAAATGAAACAAAACAAAACCGAGATATAAAAGAAAGAGTACTGAATCTGGGTCAAAAAACCTGGGCTTCATTCATAGGACCCTGTGTAACTCTTGGGCAAATCACTTCTCTACTCTGGGCCTCAGTTTCTTCAGCTCTAAGATGGGACTAAATAACACAAACATTACCTGTCTCACATGGTTGTTGACTGAATCAAATGACATTGTGAAAAAAGTTTTGGAACTATCACTTCAATTCATCAAGTACCAACTATATATAAGTACCAACTTCATACAAGAAGCTAAAAACAAAACAAAACAAAAAATAATGAAATAGTAACTGTCCCCCAAAAGCTTACTTTCTAGAAATGGTAGGCAGAGAGAAACAAGTACATAGATAAGTAACAACAACACATATATAGATAAACACATACAAGTAATATGTACATATGTGTATACACATGCACAGAGTAAATAAAAGTAATGGGGGGGGGGGGAGCTGTAGGAACAACTATGATAGAAATGGCACCTGATTTGAGCCTTGAAGGACAGAAGAGGTAGCAATAAGGAGGAAGCATATTCTAAGTATAAGGTGTAGCATGAAAAGGTAAAGGTATGGGAAATTAAATGTCATGTAGAGCAAAGGGCAAGCAGCCTAATATGATTGGACTAGATACATAAAGTAAATGGGAGGAAGTAAGGAAGAATCTATCTTGAAAGATAGTCTAATGCTTTAAATGCCACATTGCTCTGTAGTTTATCCTTGAAGGTTCATGAAACAAGGGTGTGACATGGTCAAAATAACAAATTAGAAGCAATATAAAAGATAAACTAAATTAAGGAGAGCCTTGTGGTAGGAAGACCAATTAACCAATTTTGGTGATGGTTGTTGGTGGGGTTTTTTTTTCCCTTTCACCTTTTGATCTGATTTTTCTTTCAAAGTGTGACAAATATGAAAATATGTTTAGAAGACTGTACATGTTTAATCTATATTAGATTGCTTGCAGTCTATGGAAGGGGGTGGGAGGGAAAGGAGGGAGAAACCTTAAAAACATAAGGTTTTGCAAAAGTGAATGTTGTAAACTATTTTGCATGTATTTGGAAAAATAAAAAGCTATTTTTTAAAAATGGGGCTATTGTGATTACCAAGTTTAAAAGGTAGGTAGGTAACGGTCTAAAGTAGAGTGTTGGTAACATCAGTGGATAGAAGGGATTAGATGCAAGGAATAGTAAGGATTTAGAATCAATGTGACTTGGCAAGCAATTGGATAAGGCTTAGGGTAAGGGAGGGAGAGGAAGAGTACCGGATTATGAGATTTCAAATCTGGGTGTTTGGAAGCATGCTCAGTATCCTACAGAAATCAGGAACTTAAAGAGTGGCTGATATAACAAATTTGATATGGGATAGGTCAAGATTGGAATGTCTATGGGGTACTTGGCTAGAGATGTACAGAAAAAAAAAAAAAAAAAAGTTAACTAACTGGTGTTAAGGATTAGAGCCCAGAGAAGAGAGATGGGCTGACCGGATAAAACTGGTTGTCATCTGCAAAGAAAAAAGTCACGGAACCCATCAAGCTGATGAGATCACTATAATAAAGAGGGGGAAAAAAAAGATACTTAGTTTTCAATTCAACTGAAATACTAAGTGCTTACTATATGTACATGGTATATTCTTCAAAGAGCAACTTAACTTCTATCAGCTTTTTCTCTCTTCTCCCTCCCTTCCCCCATCCCAGGAACCTTCTGCTCCTGTGATCTCCTCCTTCCTGCAGTCATCCAAATTCCAATCTGTGTCCCGTGGAGAACATATTACAATCAAAAATGAGTCAGAATTCTTTAGTGGTTACATAATATTTCTTTTAAAGAGTTTCTGCCTTTCTCTAGTTAATAATCAATTCCTTAACCTTTTCTCAATCACCAGGCTTAAATTACTTAAGAAACTTTTAATCCTACAGTTCTTGAGTACTTTTAGCACTTTATAAATGAGTCATCATCTTATTCAGAATTTCTCTGTCAATAGTAAGGTTTTAATTTAGATATATGTGTCAACATAATTGTTTTTCCCTTTAGTTTCAAGGTCACTATCCCAGCTTGTCTTTCTGGTAATGCTATCTCATATTTTCCAGACAAAAGAAAAAAAAAAATCAAAACCTGTTTCTAATGGTTTCTTCCAGAATTAACTGACAGCATTGTGAGCTTGTGAGGGGAAATGGTTGCGCCATGGCAGGGAGTTCACAAAAGCAATAGAGGATCCTTGAGCTGTAGCTATAAGAGATTTCAGATGCCATCTAGGCCCAACCACTTCATTTTAAACTGAGGTCCAGAATGACTATGACTTGCCCATGGTCACATGGAGAGTAATGGTGGACTTTGAACGCCCACCACGCACCAAGTTTGACTGGACCTTGGCTACCTCCAAAAATACTTAGGAGATTTCTCTTCCAACTGAACTGTAATATTTTGAATCACCTCCAATACAGTACTAGTTTTAATATTATTTCCTACCTTAGAACATATTTTTTTCTTATAAATTCTCAAAAAAGTGAACTTCACTCTATAATGGAAGCTACTCTCTTCTTTGATTAATAACGCTAGAAAAATCTTGATCATTTACAAGATTTTGGTATTTAATTTTTGTGCTGTTACCTTTTAAGTTAATTGTGAAATTGTGTCTCATCAGGAAGTTAGCTAATAACTAGTTTGGTAAATCTTTAAAACAATAATTAAATTAATCATATTTTTTCTAAATCTGAGTTGATGTTAAAACAAATTTTTGTTTGTTTTGGATCTGGATATATAAGAAAAATGGCAACTGCTGATAATAGCGGAAAGACAGTTCTTATTGTAGAGAAATTTCTACACACATAAACACATATTATGGAATTCTTACAGTAACCTCTAAAAGAAGATAATATTAATAAATCATTTAATAGGGGGCTGTGGGAACACCTGGATATATGTCTTTTCCATGGAATTGGGAAACAGTACTTTTAAAATTTCATTTCTTTTAAAAAGAAATTGCCCAGGGTTGTATCTTAGGCCAGATTTGAACTCAAGAAGACTGTCTTCTTGATCCCAAGATCAGTACTCTATACAATGAACAACCTTATTGCACTGTACCTATGACATGCCATGATAAAAACAAAGCATCAGAGGAAGAAGCAAAACCTACTAATAGTGACTGTTCAGAAATTCTACCTAATTATTCACAATTTTCTATAGAGCACACCAAGTGATTTAAAATAAAGACTAAAAATGTAATTCATATTTCTCCATGTTCTCCCAAATAATATGAAATAAATCTTTTATCCTCAACTTCAAAATTTCTTTAAATTCTATATCTCTAGGCCACTGATCATACCAGATTAAAAAAAAAAATTGTTCTTCTTAAGATATATGAGGCTACAAGTAACCTTGCTTCCCAATAGTTGTACTTACAGAGAAACTCTCAGAATGTACATTTGTTAAGCATATTCTTGAAAAGACAGAGGTTTAGCACCAGATAAGGAAGACCAATGTTTTTTTTTCCCACTGAATACCGCCTACAACTCTTTCCTCTCTTTGGTAAGTTGTTATTGCTAAACTGGAAAGCAGCCAAATTACCATCACTAAAGCAACTTTTTGTGCTTAAACTGGACATTATAATTGTACTGTGCCAGCAGTCAGTGGAAATTGAGATGTTCCAAATTATGCAATTTGCATGAAATCTTCTTTTTCGTAATTCAAACATTATGTGTTGCCTCCCAGAACATTAAGCAGAGTAACTTGGTAATGATGGGGAAATTTCCAGCAGTCAACATTAGTAGCTCAAGTGTCCCCAACAAGAAATTTAACACATTCGTTAGTAATGTTTAGTGCAACATTTATCTAACAATAACTATTTGCATCCTAAAAGAAAATCCTTAGCATTTTGTTCTTTCACATGAACCACTACTCCCCTTGTAAGGACTGCCTCTCAAGAACTATTTCTTGACTTCTACAACTTTGAATAATTCTGTAAGATTAGGAGAAGAAATGTTCTAGTCAGCAGAAAAAGTGGAAGCAGCCTTCAGATGAAGTGGAAAAAAAACTGGAACTGGAATCACAAATTCTAACCTTTATGATCCTCTAAATCATGTATATGCTTGTATTATTTTACCTAGAACCATCTTGATTACAAACTTAGTCATGAATTTACTACTTTCCAATAGAGATATTATCCTTTACTTTAATTCATGAAAGTATTCATAGTTATTCACTATGCTAACAATCTACTTTCAAAATTTCCCCTCCTGGATTAATGTAGGCTAATAAGATTTGTTGGGGTCCAACAAATATTTCATCATGGGCCATCTTTCCTCATGTTTCCTCTGACATTGTCTTCTACCTCTCTGAGAGTCATTCACTTTATCAATACTAATGCCAAGGACATAAGAGTTGAATTAACTTAATTCAACAAGCATCTATTAAGCTCGCAATGTGTACCAGGCACTGCACTAAGCATTGGGAACACAAAAACCAACAAGAAAAAAAAAAAGAAACAAATCCCCAAAGAACTTGCCTTTTACAAAGGGAGTTTGAGGGTTATCTACACATAAAATATAAGATATATGCAAAGTACTTTGACAAGGGAGGGTTACTTGTTAAATAAGCAAAATGATTTATTATCTGAAACCATTATACAGAGAAACTATCTCTTCCCTAAGTTCTGAACACTAAATACCTCAATGTAGCCTCAGATTACATTTGTTTTTTTAGCTGTCATATCACATTTTAAAGTCATATACATGTTGTGAGCCATTAAAATGCTTCCAGATGGATTTCAGACTAATTACTTTATAGCCTTCTCTCCCTCATTTTGTACTTGTATAGTTGAGTTTTTAACCACAGATTTTAACCTAAGATTTTACATTTCTACTTATTAAATTTCATCTTATTAGAGTCAGCCCAACATTATAGTTTGTTGAAATCTTTTGTGGCACTGATTTTGCCCAATTAATGAACTAATTATTAGTCTTCTCAACTTTGTGTCATGGAAAAATTTGATAATCACTCCATTGTAACTTAAGTAATGACTACAATAAATGGTAAATAGCATAGAACTGAAACCAAGATGGCAAAGCAGCAGAAAGAGTACCTCCTTTAAAAAAAAACCAACCAACCAAACAACAACAAAAAAAACCCCACTTCCATATATGTGAATCCTGATAGGAAAATCCAAGGAAAAGTCAGTCACTTTTATAGTCCAGATCAGCAGACAATGGAAATGAAGCCTGGTCAAAGGGCATTTCAGAACATTCAACACAGAAAGAGGTTGTTCACCATAACAAAACAAGATTCCAGGCCCATAACAGGTTACTGGAGGGTGAGAGGGCAGGAATTGACTACAAATTTTGCACCTACTACTCTGTCCTGAATCACAGATCTAAAAAATAGTGAAGAAATGACTTGCACTCAGAGTGATGTTAAGAGGCAAGAAGCAGTTGAAAATCCAGCAATATGTAAAGTCAAAGCAAGCAGAAAGAAACAGGGTGTCTCAAAATTCCAGAAAAAGAATGGAGTCTCAATTCCAACTTCCAGTCCAATCTGAAGCTTGCAGAATAATAACCAGGGCAGGAATTTCTAGCTAAAGGAAAACCTACAGTTCTGTCATTCTAATCCAGTAAAGCTTTCAACAGAGGTCAACAGAGGATAGTCCAGCAGTAAGTCTCAGACCCATACCCAGGTCAAGAACATAGCATGTAAATTTTTCCTTTACATGAACTGATGCCGAGTGAAATAAGCAGAACCAAGAATAAATTGTACACAATAACAGCAAGAATGTGTGACGATCAACTATGAAAGACTTGATTCTTCTTAGTAGTTCAGTGAGCCAAAGGAATCCCAATAGATTTTGGAGAAAAAATGCCATCTGCAACCAGAACTAAGGATACTGAATGTAAATCAATACATGCTATGTTCACTTCTTTTTTTTTTTTTTTTATCTCTCCCATGTTTTTTTTCTGTTTGCCCTGATTTTTCTCTCCCAACATAATTCATAAAACAATGTATATTAAAATAAACTAAAAAAATGTATGTACATGTGTTGTGTTATCCAATGTAATAAAAACATTAGTGGAAAAAAATTGGAAAAGAATTGAGTTACGGAAGAAAGAATTGGTAAGGAAATTGTAATATCTTGGCAAAAAAAAAAAAAAAAAAGACAAAACCTTGCCTATTCAACAAACCACTTGAAAATAAGAAGGGACCCAAAAAAAAAAAAAAAAGCCAATGATTCCATTGAGAAATATTGAAACAAAGGCAAAAAACTGGGGACAAAATAGAAGAAAAAGTGAATTATCTCATAACAAAAAATAATTGACCTGGAAAACAAGTCAAAGAAAAAAAGAATTAAAAGTCATTGTTCTATGTGAACTCTATGAACAAAAAAGAGAGACTAGACAGCATATTTTAAGAAATTTTGAAAGAATGCCAGATATATTTAAGCCAGAGGGTGAAGTAGAAACAGAATCTCCTGGTCATCTCATGAACGTAATCCCAAAATGAAAATTCCCCAAAACAATGCTGCCAAACTCCAGGGTTGACAGGGCTGCTGCTGTTGAAGAAAACATACAAGCAGTCAGAAAAAAAAAAAATAGTTAAAGTGCCAAGATGCCATAGTTAGAAAGAATCACATATGATTTAGTAGCTGTCACTACAAAAGAATGGAGAACCTTGGAAAACAGTATTCCAAAAAGCAAATGATAGGCTTATAGCCAAGAACAATTTATTCTGGGGTAAATGTAAGTATACTCCTAAAGTTGAAAAACTAACAGTTAATGAAATCAAGGACTTTAGAGCATTCCTGATTTTTTTTTTTTTTTTTTGGGGGGGGGGGGGAGGAGACAACAACATCTCAAAGCTTTATAGAAAATGAAGTTCAAAGTCCAGAGTTAAGAGAAACATAAAAAGGGAAATATGAATGAACAATTCATGATAAAGGATTAAACAAGGATAAAATGCTTACTTTCTAATAAGGTAAGATGACATATATGCTCTATCTGAATCTTATCATCAAATCTATGCAAACAAGGAGGAAGGAGTGAAACCCACTGTCATCTGAACTAGTCAAAGAAGGGAAGATCCTGCTCCCCACCCCCACCCACCCCTTCCCCCACCCTCCATGCTCCGGCCAATAAAGAGTAGAACAACTTAGCCTTCGATATAACATTTCTTATCACAAGGCTGTCTCCTCTCCACTCTCAAGAGAAGTAGTTCTATTGCCTATTTTATTATCCTCTTTTCTCCAATATAGTTTACTGTCAATAAAGATAACACATTTGTAGAATTAAGAGTTTGAAGAGCAATCAGACCACCTAGGTGGAAGTGAGGAAAGGTCTCAACTCCAGGCATAAGGAATGCCTTTGGAAACAAGAAGCAGAATGTTGAATGTAAAAAACAGGAAAAATATCTGCTTGGTTGAATTGTAGAGTGTGTAAAAAAAATAAATGCATAAAAAGGAAAGAAAGGAAGGTTAGAACCAGAATGAAATGGGTTTTAAATGCTCAAAAGAGGAATATATACTTGAAGCTGGTGATAATAGAGCACACACTATATGTATTTTCCATGTATTACTTTTCTGAAAAGTGAAAAACCAATCAGACAGGCAGTACAAAAACTAAGAAAGAATATAGTCACTGAAACCCAGTGAGGAGAAAGCGTCTACATGAAAAGGCTGGTCAGTACTGTCAAATGTTGCAGAGATCAAGAAGGATAAGGACTAGAAAAAGAAACTACCAGATTTCAGCTAAAATCTTCAGGAATTGAAACAGTATGGATGGGTAGAGAAAAATGACGTTTCAGAAAGGCAGGGAAGAGGAAAAAACTTTTAAATGACAGCTTACTATTTTTAACTTCAATATCCTTTATAAAGACAGTATATAATACAGGTACATATGAATGAAATAAAAATTAGCTTTTGGACCTTCCATTCAATGGTCTTGATAACAATTCTCAGAAATTACCTAGTGGTAACCACTGGAATAAACTCCTTTATGTTGAGAAGAATTTTGCTTAGAAATTTCCTGGAAATTCTGTCTATTGCATTGACGGACATCATATTTTAAAAAGCAATTATAAGATGGTAAGAAACACATTGTGGTTTTCTCTTATGAAAAGTAAACTGCTGGCATTCCATGGCTATTCAAGGCTATTAAGCTACATTAGAGTATTTTGCTTTGTAGATATGTGTGGCTTAGTCCATCTAGAAAGCAATCAAATCTGTATGTTTGGAGGATCTCCGAGTAAAAATTCTTCATTAATTTCTTACCAAGAAGCTGATATCCAGCCACAATGATGAACAGATTTAATGCTAGAAGTAAAAAATACATAGGCAGTGAGAAAGGTTCCTATATTCTGACTCAGATCTGTAATGATCATGGAATAAATCTGAAGAGCTACAATATTCTATAATATCTGTTTATATCATTATAAATTAAAAACAAAATTATTACAAAAATAATTTTGAATTTACAAATTAAGGAAACTTTAGAATACTAGGCATAGTATATTTTAAGGAGAAATAAAACACTCCTGATATGTATGATAACCACAAAATTAGTATTAATAACCATTAGTTTTTGAAGTACTATCAGAGGATCTCACCAATAAAAGTGATTTCAGAGGCTACCAGCTACAAATCCCCTATCATATTACAAATCGTAACATCCCAAGAAAATATTTGACACCTGTCAATAAAGATAACACATTTGAAGACAAGAAGCAGAATGTTAAATGTTTAAACCCCTTCAAGGAAATGGAATTCTCTCCTCAAACCTATCATAATTTCTAACCTCTCACTTTTAACTTAATTTGCCCCATTTCTAGACAGTTCTAATCGATAAGAATGATTTTCCCTTTATCTTCAGTTAAAACCCTATACACCTTGCACCAATTAGTCCTAGTTCTGATTTAATTATTGAAATCCTTTATATGAAACATTATCACACTATTTACAATCATTTTACATTCTATAGCTGCCAAGAATATAAAAAAGTAGGCTAAAATGCAAAGGCTTTCCAACTTTCTCAATAACAGGTAATTCTATGCAATTCAGCAAGCATTTATTCAGCACTATGGCACTGAATGATGGTCTTCTAATTAGAAAAAAATCATCCTCATATTCTTTTGAATTAATGGGGATCAAGACAATATAACAAGTCAGATGGAATCTTCATCTTTAGTCTCTCATCCTCAAGCTGCTTTTCAGCAATGTCTGTATGGCCAGAGTAAACATGACACACACTATTTCCTGTCCCCATATTCCACTTCATCTTTCCACTAGAAGATGTTAAAAGGTCAACAATAGGAGGACTTTTAGAAGAAGGTTAAAGGTAAATATTCTAGTGAGTCACATTTAAATAGTTCCTTGCAAATGTTTTATTTACAATCATTTGAGTTAAGTGAGAAAAAAGGACTGATCAATGACCAACTCACTTCAAAGAACAGTGGTGAATTTCCCCTCTGGGCAGTGACTCACTACAAGTGGAAAATGAAAGCAAATATCTCCAAATATGATTAGTACAACATATTAAATTAGTACAACATATTAATTTGTTTTGAGCTTCTATTACAAAGGAGATTCTATGAGCAGAGTGATGTACCATGATTAAGAATGGACAGTGAAGTTAAAAAAAAAAAAAAAAAAAAAAAAGAGCATCATTTTTTAACTTATCTTGAAAGTAGATTTTGTAAAAAGGGAAAAGAGCCTTTAAGGAGTAGAGTGGTACAGAACATGGGATAGCTAAGGCACTGAATACAATATATAGAGAGCCCAGAGGCACAGTAGGAAGGGAAAACAGATCATATATGAAGTTGGTTTTTATTATCTCACAGGGGGATGGTGGTGGTACAGAAGGTTGCATTGTAACTATATTATCAATGTTTTAATAAACTACAATTACAAATTTAGCATGTCAAATGAAAGTAAGGTCATGGCATTGCACGAACATGATTCTGAATCTGTCCCAGAGCAAATCTATACTGAACACCATAGAGCTACATGTTAGCTACCTTCCAGTGTGGTACAGACAATGAATGACTTCTGAACTGCAGCTGATGTTTGGTAGGTATAAATTCACTTTTCAAAAAAGTAATACATGCAGCAGAAACAGTGCTGGATTTGAATATTGCTTTTGCTCACTATCTATGTGACCATTACTTCTCCAAGTTTCAATTTCCTCATACATAAAATGAGTGGGGACTAGATGACCTTTAAGCTTAAAAGTTATGATCTTAGGATGCTTCTGTGAAAATAAATAAAAAGTTGAATATATTTCTAGGAAAACAAAGCAGTTAAGAGTATACACTGGATATGGGAACTCTGTAAATATTTTCTTTTCCAGTTTTCTGATGATGAATATTTCATAAGTTCATATCACCCTCTTCAATTTCTTTGTTACATGCCTACTTAAAGACAGCATTTGACTGTTTTGCTTTTTTTTTCTACTTTGCAAAAAACAGTAAGAGTTGTCCAATATGTACATGATGCACTCTCTAAGAAAAAGGCTGCTTCTCTGAAATACTGCCAAAAAAACTCTTTTGCGGAGTGAGGAGATAAGAACCCTTATCAATCAATGGAACGCTTTCCATGAGGGCTGCATTAGTCTACATAACTTGAAATAGATGGTACAAGTTTTTGGTTTAGCGCAAAGAAAGGTAGGATGACAAAATCAATAAATGAAGCACCAAGCTAAAAAGATGGATGGATAAATTTAATTGGTGAGTTTGGTCACCACTTGAGTTGTTCTTTACAACCTAAATACTCTAAGAAGTCTTTCCCAGTTCCCCTTAATGCTAAAATGCCTTCCTATTGCTGATTAACTCCAATATATTCTGTACTTAGCTTGTGTGTACACAGCTATCTTCCGCATTAGGCAATGGGCTCCTCTAACCAGGGCTGGTCTTTTTCCTTTCTTCATATCCCTGGCATGCAGCATATAGTGCCTAGGACCTAGCAAGTGATTCAGTTTTTTATGTTCTAAGATAATCTTCCATTACTGAATATTTCCATTCTTTCATCTTCATTTTCTGTCTCTCTCATGTAGATTCTCACCTACCTACATATATGCTTTGGAGCCTTGTGTATTTTTTAAAAAAGCCTTCCCTCAACTGTGTTCCCTCTTTATTTAAATAACCATCTTTTTTGCTTTTCACAATCAAAAATTTCAAAATATTACAGTATCTGCCCCCATTCATTTACTCTTTAATCCACTGCAATTTTATTTCTCCTTTCACCATTCCCATTAAACTATTCTTTAAATCAGGATTTCTTAATTTTTGTGTGTGTCATGAATCCTCTCAGAACAATCTTTTTTTAAATACATAAAATGTGTAAGATTATAAAGGAAATGAAGTGTATTGAAATACGATTATCAAAATATTGTTAGTTTTTAAAAACCAAGTCCGTGATTCGTGAGTGAAATGCTCCAGATGGCAGTTAATGAAAAACTAATGACCAAATTCAAGAGCTTTTTCTCTCAGTTTCCTTCTCTTTTGTCTTTTCTGCTACAATGGACATTACTGACCATTCCTTCCTTTCTGAAACATTTGCCTCCTCTGGTCTCTGAGATACTCTTTCCTATCTTCTTAACTATGTTTCATATCATTACTCCTGGCCACTTCCTTTTCTTGTCACTTTGTTATGGTCTTCCTTTTCTTGTCACTTTGTTATGGTTATTCATTTCAAGGTTCTTTTTTTCAGATTTTTCTTTCTTCCATTATCTTGATATCTTTATTTTAGAAATTATGAAATAGTAGATAATCCAAAAGGGAAAAAAATCATTTTCTCAAAGTCACAAAAACAGGACCAGAACCAAGTTTTGAGCCCAGGGCCTCTTGAGTCCAATCATCAGATAGATGCTGAGGTCCTTTCCAATGTCTTGGTGATTCTTTGACTCTGAGAGATTCTGATAGAATTCAGATTAACAAGTCAAATTAACAAACATTTATTAAGTGCTGATACACCAGAACCTCTGCTATCTCTAAGCTAAAAATACAAAGTCAGCAACCACAAAAAACAATTCCTTCTCTAAGGAAGTTAAACATTCCATTGACCAACATACAGTAAAAAGAGATAGGTTCTTGAAAAAAAGACAAACACAATTATTTGTTGAAAAGAGAAATGAATGTAGCAAGTTATATAGAGAATCTTGAGAAATTTAACCCTGTGACCCACAAGCTAAGCAAGCTAAAAATGTCACAGGATCTGCAGCCAGGTCCTGTTATGTTTTAATCCTTTTTACAATGGAGTGCTGAATGTCAGAAATCAAATTCACTTTATAAAGTCACGACACCTACCACTACTTCTGTGAGCTCATTATTTCTTCCTTGTCTAGAAGTCAATTTTTAGCAGTAGCTAAAATAAAATCTTATGCCTCAGGTTGAGGTCCCGCATAACTATTAAACTTTCTTACATCCTTTCACAGCAGTGTGGACTAATGGTGATAATAAAGATTAAGCATGAAAATGGTGAAAGACTGAGAGTAATGGGGTGTAGCATAATATTCAAATCACCCATAAGCTTGATTCTGTAGGATTATACAAAATGGTAGCATTATCTCTTCACAAACATAGCCATGTAACTTTTCTCATGACATACTTGTGAAGTAATGGAAAATACTTCAACAGCAAAATAATAGTTTTAAACCATATTCAACATACAAATACTTTAACCTTAATTATGTGAATATATTTAATTTAATTTAATTATTTATTTTTTAAATTATAACTTTTTATTGACAAAACCCATGCCTGGGTAATTTTTTACAACATTATCTCTTGCACTTATGTTCTGACTTTTCCCCTCCCTCCTTCCACCCCTTCCCCAGATGGCAAGCAGTCCTATACATGTTGAATATGTCACCGTATAGCCTAGATACAATATATGTGTGCAGAACCAAATAGTTCTCTTGTTGCACAGGAAGAATTGGATTCAGAAGGTAAAAATAACTCGAGAAGAAAAACAAAAATGCAAACAGTTTACATTCATTTCCCAGTGTTCTTTCTTTGAGTGTAGCTGCTATGTGAATATATTTTAAGTTTATTTCATGGCAATCTAAATTTATAACATATTTTAGGTTATGGGTTAACTCTTATTTTAGAGAGCACTATTGAACCAATTAACTAATACCATACATTAGCACTAAATCTCTGCTATATTGAGAGATTTTTAGCTACATTTATCAAGGAATAATTTTTTGTACTTTATTGTACTATATATGAAATATTGGATTGCATATGAAACTTTCAGAATTTATTGACTTCATTTTTAAAAATTATATAATAAGTCCTACACATCAAGTCCAAAGCAATCCTCCTTGTCTGTTTCTCTCCTTGAACTTCTTTCTCTTCTAGGCATTTTTTGACAATGATTTTTTTAAAAATCCATTTTTTGGACTTGTTCAAAAAAAAGTTAACAAGTTTAGGTAGCTAAACAGATAAAACTGGCTCCAACCCCTACAAATACTTTCTTCTGCTATTGAATCATTTTATCCTCCAATGCAGAGTATTCAAAGTCACTTACATGGACCATGGAAGAAGCTGTAGGCAAAAGGAAAGACTGAAAAGGGAGGGGAGTAAAGAATAGAATCACACCATTCTGACTCTCCCCTAAATTAAAGATAAACTCTTCTTTTTAACAAGGATAAATAGATTCTAAGCTAACCTTCCTAGGTGCCTTAATTGTCCTTGACCCAACTGATCTACAATAATTCAAGTATTTCCTCTTTTTTTTTTCAGGGGTAGGAAGAATGGCACACACATTCATCAAGATCCATTTTTAACTGAAAATAGGCACAAAGATTATAAACAAAGCTCTATTTCATAGATCTGGATAGATTCCTCAACAAAACCCTAATGGAATCATCTGAGGTCTAAATAAACGAGGATGGAGGTTGGTTTTGCAGAACTATTTTTAGACTCTGCTGTAAGAAATTCCATGACCTCAGCAACTAAATGCCCTCTTGATTTTCTTAAAACTAATGTTTAATTTAGTGAAATACCTGCCATCTAGGGGAGAGGTGGGGGGAAGGAGGGGAAAATTTGGAACAGAAAGTTTTGCAAGAGTCATTGTTGAAAAATTACCCATGCATATATTTTGTAAATAAAAAGCTATTAAAAAAAAACTTAATGGTTAACCTTAAATTATGTAGATACAATTTGAGGACATCATTACTTTACTTCTTCACAATAGTTGTTTTATTGTTGTTGTTCAGTCATTTTTATGGCTGTGTCTGACATTTCAGTACCTGGTTAGGATGTTCTTAGAGATACTAGAGGGATCTGCCACTTCCTTCTCCAGCTCATTTTGCAAATGAGAAAACTGAGGCAGACAGGGTTAAGTGACTTATTCAGGATAACACAACTAATTGTTTAAGACCAGATGCTAACTCAGACAAATACCAGATGTTAACTCAGACAGATAGATGAGTTTTTCTTCCTTGACTCCAGGCTTGATATCCCCAGATCCACTGCATCACTTAGCAGCCCACAGTACTCGTGGAAAGAGTTATTCCCTACAAAACAAGCTTTTGCCTATTTGTGGACTGTTTTCATCTCCTATGTTATCTTATTTAAACTTCAAAGTGTTCTTAAGATGAATTTTTGCAGATCTGTGCAGAAAATTCCCATGTAGAAGCTCCTTCACAGAGAAAAGGTCTGCAGCTTCAGGTTTTTGAGTCTTATTAAAGAGACAACTAGGGCACTGAGAGATTAATACAACTTGATCGTGGTAACATGGCCCATGTTTTCAGAAGCAGGACCAAAATCCAGTTCTTTCTGACTTCAAAGATGGTTCTCTGATCAATGCTCCATTCTAACCAACTCACAACTGTCTTTAACCTAAGGGAGAGCAAAAAGCCAACTCAGGCAGTTTTTTTATCCAAAACTAAAAGATTTATTTTAAAGATCTCAGTTACTTTAGAAGCAGAAAGTTGTCCACTGCCTCCAAATAATATTATATATGAAACAAAGTATATGAAGCTCAGACACAGTCACAATGAAATAAAATTTACAATCAAGTTAAGTTGATAAATATTTAATGACATCGTGTATGATTACTGTTGACTGATAAAACAGGCACAAATAGTTAACAACTCAATTAAATGATCTTAATATCACTTTTACAATCCAGTTTTAGTTTTTCCCTTCCTCACTATTAGTTGCATAGTATTTAAATCAACTCAATCAATTTCAACGTTTTCTTGATGTTATGCACAGTTTTATCATCACCACTACTATCACAGCACAATAAAATGTCAGAGGTTTTGATTTTGATTGTATCAATTTGGACCCCTTCTGGTACTCATGTCTCTTCTTTAAAGCCCTACTAAGAAGCCTCCAATCCTTCTCCACTACCAAAGATAACAATTAAGGGAAAGTAAAAGGGACCAGCACAAATATACTACAATAGTTCTTTCAAACATACTTAACTAAAACAACTTTACCTTCAGGGCATGGAAAAGAAATTGTTACCACTTGCCATTCCAAACATACCCCAGCCAGCTTCCTGAAATTTAAAATTCTTTTGAGTTAGTTTTCCCACAATTAGAGATTAAAGGTTAAATACACACACACACACATTCTCTCTCTCTCTCTCTCTCTCTCTCTCTCTCTCTCTCTCTCTCTCTCTCTCTCTCTCTCCTCTGAAAGTTAAAATATCCATTTTTGAGAGTTTCATTGAAAACATAAATTATATCAATTTTCCCATCTTAGTTTTCCTTATTGGGAAGAGCCAAGGTACATGAACTTTACTAAGTAGAAAATGGAAACAGACTGGCACAATACATTACAAAGATTCTTCAGAGAATGTAAGATGGTAGAAAAAGAAACTAAAATCTGGAGAAAACCAGATTCTACAATAGAAAGCATTCTTTTTAGTTTAGTATCAAATAAAAGTAATGTTGGCATAAAGCTTCCTTCTGAAGCTCTTAGGTTAGAAAAAACAAAGAAAAAGATAATATGCAATCACTTTGTAAAGGAAAGACAAAATGCAAGGCAGAATCTGGAGGTGACCTCACTCATAAACAAAGCAGATGTTATTTGCATGATTTCAGGAATCTTTCTCTTCTGTTTTCACCAAAGTTCTGTCCTTAACTCTTTAACCTCAATTTTTAAAAAAATTATAGCTTTTTATTGACAGAACATATGCATGGGTAATTTTTAGAAAATTGTCCCTTGCACTCACTTCTGTTCCAACTTTTGCCTTCCCTTCCTCCGCCCCCTCCCCTAGATGGCAAGCAGTCTCATACATGTTTAACCTCAAATTTTGCAGTAGAAGATAAATGTGTTCATTCTAAGACCAAATTTAAGAATTACAATGCAAATTTATTACAGTGACCTGCATAAAATTTAAGTTTCTATTTTTACAAAAGTCAAGGAATATAAAGGATACATTTATTGAATTGCAGGTTGGTTTCCTTCCTAGAAAGTTTTTTAAAAAAGATCAGATAAGGACAGGTAGGTGATGGGGTAGATAGAGCAAAAGCCAGGGTGATAAGAGGAATTCAAATAGTGCTTCAGATGCTTGACACTTAATAGCAAATCATTTAATCACAACTACCTCAGGAAAAAAGGAGTTATGAATAAATACTTCTTGGCTCTCCAAGTGAAAATTTTTATTAAAAGTCAAATTCATATAACCACAGGTTTGTCAGTAAGATTCACTTAACAACTAGTTCATCCAATGTTAAAATGATAATATGCTGAAAAGGTGTTCTAATCACTACTGATCAGAAAAATGCAAATTAAGACAACTCTGAGCTAACACTACACACCTCTCAGATTGGCTGAGATGACAGAAAAGATAAATGAAGAATGTTGGAGGGGATGTGGGGAAACTGTGACACTAATATATTGTTGGTGGAATTGTGAACTGATCCAATCATTCTGGAGAGCAATTTGGAACTGTGTTCAAAGGGTTATCAAAATGTCCCTCTGATCCAGCAGTGTCTTTCCTGGGCATGTATCCCAAAGAGATTTATAGAGGAGGGAAAGGGACCCACATGTGCAAAAATGTTTGTGGCAGCCCTTTTTGTAATGGCAAGAAACTGGAAAGCAAGTGGATGTCCATTAATTGGAGAATGGCTGAATAAATTGTGGTATATGAATGTCATGAAATAATATTGTTCTATAAGAAATGACCAGCAGGATGATTTTAGAGAGGCTTGGAAAGACCTACATGAACTGATGCTGAGTGACATGAGCAGAACCAGGAAATGATTTTACA
This sequence comes from Sarcophilus harrisii, assembly GCF_902635505.1. Lineage (NCBI taxonomy): Eukaryota > Metazoa > Chordata > Mammalia > Dasyuromorphia > Dasyuridae > Sarcophilus > Sarcophilus harrisii. The sequence goes on along the minus strand of NC_045428.1, from coordinate 165,418,735 downwards.
TGGCAACAACAAGACTATATGATAACCAATTCTGATGGACTGGGTCTTTTTAACAGTGAGGTAATTCAGGTCAGTTCCAATGATCTTGTGATGATGATCACCATCCACAGCCAGAGAGAAGACTGTGGGAACTAAGTGTGGATCACAACATAGCATTTTCAGTCTGTTGTTTGCTTGCATTTTGTTTTCTTTCTCATTTTTTTCCTTTTTGATCTGATTTTTCTTGTGGAAATATGTATAAAAGAATTATACATGTTTAACATATATTGTATTACTTGCCATCTAGGGGAAGGGGTGGGAGGAAGGGAAGGAAAAAGTTTGTTTTTACACGTATGCATAATGAGATCGGCCTTCCTCTTCAGTTTCATAAGGATAAAAGGAAGTATCATATTCATAGATAAGAGAGAAGATTTCCTAGAATCATAGATTTAGAGTTGTAAATTACTTAGATTTAAGAGTTATTCAGCAGTCAATAAGTATTAACCTCTTCTTTTACAGATAAGGGAAATGAGGTCCAGAGAGGTGAATTAGCCACAAAGAGCTACTTTATTTTAATTAAAGTTGTGCATGATAGAAAAATCCCTTATTAATTGTTAAAAGTCAGCCAGTAAAAGCTAAGGTACAAACTGGGATTAGAGACCCCACTATACTTAGCCGTAAATTGAGGTAATTAAATAACAAAATTACTCACCAGAGAACTACTAGCCACTGCTTAAAACTCAAAGGACTTGATGGTGTCCTAGACCCTCCTAGAGGAGCCTGTTCTATAATCAATAAACCCTGATACACACCTCACCCCTTCTCACTTAAGGTAAAATATGGGCAGAGGGTAAGAAAAGAATTAGAAATAGTGTAATCAATGGACCTTTCCTTCATTTGTTAACCCCACTGTTCACAGTTCAAGCACATGCTGGGGAATACTATCTTCTGTTAGTATTATATAAAAGTATAAAAAAACAATAAACGTTAATTTAGAATTCAATGTTTTGTGTGATCTCTGCCCACATTATATAAATATATATGTATAATATAAATATTAGATAATATAATATAAATTAAGTATTAATTGTGCACTTTTCAAAAATGGTACATGAGGTAAAATCTGGAATGAGATGATCAAGGAGTAAGGTCATCTGCTAACCAGCTGTGATATCTTCAGTAAATAATTTCACCTTTCTTAGCCTTGTCTTCATTGCCTACAAACTAATGAGATTGAATCTAATGATTTACTTATATTCTTAGAATATTAAACTGTGAAACATGTTTTCCTTATATATCTTAAACACTAGCTCCAGAAAGCTCTAGCACTAAAAAAGTATTACAAATTACTTTTAACTAATTACATTTCAAGCTTGGTTTCATCCTCAATGATGTTCAGAATAATATAACATAAGGAGCAGCAATAAGGATTATTCAATATATCAGGTGATCCCAACAGTAAGGTACCTTCATTAATAAAATTGGTCTCTCACAGATAAAAAGTAGCTCAGGTTTTTAGCAAATAATATAATAAAAGACAAATTCATTGCCTATATCGACTCTTTGAAACATAGCCTGGTTACACAGGAAAATAAATGCCCTGACAAACAAATTATGTCCTATGAACTATTATATAAGTCCACTTCTCTTTATAAACCTTATTATAGCTCTCTGCATTACATTTCAGTTCAAAGGCACCTTCTGATACTATTAGAATATAAATCCCACTGCCATGTTAAGGCTGAACAATTTTACTTCAGCCATGGAGCTAGTCCCAGGCCCTGGGCCAGTAATAAAAATGGCTGTGCATCCAGTAAATGTCACAAAGTTGGTAAAATTACTTCTATTTATCCATACATTTGCTTTACCATGATCAAAGTAAAGCAATCATTAAAATCTAGATGTATTTTTTATATCTAGCTGCAGATCAAAATGATACTACTTTCAGACTTATTCACAGATGATGGAATGGACTTTCTAGACAAGTTAGTTTGATGACCAGTTTGAGGCCTACTGGAATTCCAAGTATCTTTTTAAAAACTGAATGAATCTCCTATTTTCTGAAACAACACTCTGTAGGATATGGTTTAACTAGGCAGGTGATGCAGATTAACACCAATTATTGCCACCATATTAACACTGTACAGTGGACCAAAATGGGGGCTGATCTCCAGATAGTGAATACAATCTATCTTATTATAGCCTTACATTTTTCACATTATTATTCATAAGTACTTTCAAAGACCTGTGAAGACTTTTGGAGCCAGTAAGCATACCCCCTTTCATAGGTGGAAAAAAAAATATCATGATTTCACTCAGTTAATTAGTGGATGAGCTTGGGTTCAGATTCTTCTGCCTCCTACTTAGTCCAGGTACCTTTCCACTAAACATACAGCACTAAAGAAAACTTCCTTGAAGAATATGGCTAAAATTTGCATAGGATACACACTGGATTGCCTATTTAAATGGCAACAAAAAATTTTGATCCATCTTTGTGAAACAAAGATATCAGCAGTCAGATGCTCTAAAGTAGACTTATCTAATTGTGTCGGTTAATAAATGTTAAGTTGACCATGAATGGGACTGATTGAATGAAGTATTTCTCAGTATTGTCACATGATCCCTGTTCCCAGAACTTTGGATCTTGGGAGGTCATTTGTTCTCTGGAGGAATGGACTTTGAACCTGGAGATGCAGGAAGTTGCAGGAAATGACTTGACCTGTGGGAGGCAGCCAGCATTAATGATCTCTGGTCAAGGACTGTTACATCCTTTTAGCATATCCAATGAGAAGGCTCAAGTCTTTTGCTTTTGAACCCTGGACAAGATAGAAGCAGGTCCGGTTCCAGGTGCACATGACGGGAGTTGGGATGGCTCCCAGGTGTGTCTGGACCTCTCCTGCAGGAATTAAATAAATGCTTTCTCTTTGTACCTGATGATGTCTCTGATTAGTTAATTGAGAAGGGGGTCTTGCACCCGACCTGTCCCACACAACCAGATTCTGAGCTAATTAGCATTATTACTATTTTTTTCTGACATTGCTTCTAACTTCTCTTTCCACTTTGTCAATTGTTTCCTGTTCTGTTTATTTTAAGAATATTTTTTTTAGGAATCCTTTTAGAAATTGTTGCTATAATTGAGTTCCACCAAAGGAAACTGGACACTATTTAAAAAACAAAAAATAACAACAAATGTAGAATGTAACAGGCAATGAGACAGCTGCCTAGAATAGGTATTCTAACTTTTTAGGAATATGTCCTGAATGGAATAATTTGATGAATGAATTCACTTTCATGATTCACAAGTTACACCTTGTCCCTCCAGCAGGAGTAAGAGATGAGTTTAAAAAGAAATTTGTACTTTTGTTGAAGTCACCTAACCCCTTTGGCATCCTCCCCACTGAAGAATGCAGAGAACAGTAACTGTATATTGTAATTCTTCCTGAGGGTTTACAGTAAACTCTCACTTCAAGCCAAAGACAGTTACAATTTCCAGTGTGGGCCTGGCCTTTGACCTAACTTCCTGCCCTTATTATTCCCCTGCTCATCTGGAATAGATGTAGATGTAATTCCCACATTCATCTACAGTTTTGCTCCTAGACAAGATTTTGGCAGTTGTTGTAACCCACAGCTATCTCCATAGACCTGGGTCTGATCATTTAAATCTGATAATTTACCAAGAGTCAGACAGCCCAGAGAGATCAGTGCTGCCAGTCTGTCTGGTCCTGTCTTCTTCCAAACCCACACTTCGACTCCAATTTCTCTATCCACCTTATGATGCCAGTATGGTGAACCCTGTGATTCCTAGTACATGACACTACCCTGAGCTGGTAACTGATCCTGCTATACCTATCAGTTTCCCTGCAAGTATATCTTTTCAAGTGTCAGGCAAGTCTTGATGGCACCCTGGCTCAGATTGTAATGGTAATGCTCTCTCGATTACTCAAATGGATTAATGATCTCCTCAATTACATAGTTCCCTCCATTAATGCAAATCATAATCCATCCATAAAAACAAATCTACCTGCCTAAGCAACACTTGCCCATTTCCTCAAAAGTTTGCTAGAGATGATCCATGCTGTGAAGCCTTCTTCTCATCTCCTGAAACCATGAGGGATTCTAGCAGAGGAATCTAGCTGTCCCCCAGTATCGTGCCTCATTCTTGCCATGTAACCAGCCCATCTTCTCTTTCTATCATATAATTCTTTGACTACATCTCTTATTCCCATCCTTCTCTGGAGTCTCTTGTGAGTTACCCATTGCAGAATCATCTGTTCATGTTCAGCTTTTGCCCCTCCAGTGCCCTCTTTATGATATTACATGTCTTACTATCAGATAGCAACACTGTCAGAATGTTGGTATTGGAAAGATGGACCTGTGCTTTCAAGGGAAGATTTCAAGTTTGTCCTTCATCCTCAATGACATGACAAGGGTGATCATAGCAAGCATGGGGTCAGTAAAGAAGCCGTGTGCTTTCCTGAAAGCAATCCAGAGTACTGCCTTCCTGATCAATTCGAGTTTTCAGTGTCCATACTCTCTGTCCCACAGAGACATACTGTTGTACAAGGTCCTTGTTAAAATCTGGGCAATACGGACCCTTCCCCTACTCAATCTTTCCTGAGTAGACAGACAAGCCAAATTCTTTTGATTACCAACGCATTTGACTAAAGATATAATATTCCATTTAATTGATATGATAGGTCCAGAGGGGAAGGTAGAAACACCTCCTAACTGAAATTTCCAGTACCTCAAATTTTTTAGCATTAAGCATGAAATTGCAGAAAAAAGTACTGGGACCAAAATGGGAAAGTTTAAGTTGAGTCCTACTTCATATAGAGGCCGTTGTTTAGAAATTCCTTTACAATGAATCCTTTTTTCCCCTATAGAAATGTTCCTAGAATTGATTGCATAATTCCCTGCCTTCTCAAACAGAGGAATAACCAACATAATTTAACATTCCCTTGCTCAGGGCCATCATTATCAAGCATAATTACTGTACTGGGCTGTGATGTGCTCAGAGCAAAGTCTGCTTTATAGCTGGGGATTCTGCTGCCCTTGAGGTCTCCTCCCTCACAATTAATTGTCAGTTCTGAGTGTTTCACTTTCCTGCAGTCCTGCCCCAAGCCTGTTCCTTCTAAATCTTTCTCCCAAGTTTGTTAAATTGATTTAACAGACTGGTCATCATCTAAACCTTGCTTGGCCTATTCCTCAAATGCAAAGTGAGTAAGCTTTGTAACTCACCATGCCATTGAGGGACTTTTTCTTTTACTTACTTTTGGTGTCCCAAATGTGTTACAATAGTTGATGTTGCTGCCCAATTGAGAACAGTGTTGCTGAGCAAGCATTACTTCCCAGGTATGCTTCCTACATTTCACAAATGAGAAAAGCTGAAGGAAGGAAGCAAAGTGTGCAGGTCTGTACAGGCACACAGGGTGAATGAATAGGCAATGTTCTTAGACCTAATTTTTATTATGAAGAGGCAGAGCTTCTGATTTTCTCAATTCAGTTATTATCAAAAATTTATAATATGTAGGTATATATGGAAATCAGAAGTTTTTCAAAAATTTACAATATGTAAGTAGGTATATATGGAAATCAGAAGATTTTAGAGTACAAAGAAAACTCAAGAGTTCACAGAATTCAATTCCCTCATATCTGATCAAGCTCAATATCACACAGGTGAATCTAAATCCTTTGGCTCCAAAGGTAATATTTAGCACATCACCATTCTGCCTCCCCCATTTGGAAATTCATGGAAAAATGAATAGGTGAAATGTGAAAAGCCCTTGCCTTCAAAGAATTAAGATTTCCCCACAAATCTGTACAAGTGCAAAATCTGATTCCTAAACCTCCTAATCATTTTACTGACTTCAAGACAATTCTTCCAATCCCTTCCCCTGAAGTGAATCTATGATATGATACCTTATAAAATTAAAGGGACAAACAATTTTGTTTTGAGATTTTCTACAACTCCCTTGAGATAAATACACTTGGGTACTATAAAACCCAGGCCTAGAAACACTGTAGTAAGTAAACATTTCAGAAGAAGAATTTTAGTGCCCATTTCCACAGCTTTGTATCAAGTAAAAAAACTGAGAAAACTGAATGATTTCAATGGCCAATAAAAAAGGAAAAAATTCTGACATTTTATCTCCCTATAAAATCTGTACATTTTATGATATAGAAAAAAGGTTCAATGAACTTATCTAAACACCAAAAAAATTAGGCTTGCTTTTTCATCTTCAAGAAACCAATCTTCTCTAGAACAGAATTAAATCTTTATTGTTGTTGTATCAAACAAAATGCTAAAACAATTTTGTAGGTTCACCAAGCTCTTTTCAATCTTTAAAAGTAAAAATATCAGCCTCATTAATTTGTAAGATAAAAATAAACAGGAAACCACCATGGAAGTGATCTTGTGCCTGATGGCACAGCACATGATTATTTCAACTAGGTGTATATCACACAAAAGAATCTCTGACCCAGCAAATCTAATAATATACTACAATAAGAAAATGCATTTTGTCATTCTTTTACAAATGTACTCAAGTTAGAATCAAATGAAACATGAGGGCAATGTGCTGACAACTTATGTGCAATATTTTCAGTTGTAAGTACATCTTTCTAATGATGACCAGTGTAAAGTTATTTACCAGAGCTTGAAATAAAACTACTTTCATCATTTCTAATAACATTTCTTACTTTGATTCTTCCCATGTCTCTCCATGTCAGGAACACAAATGCAAATAAAAAGACAGGAACCGAAATGATTCAATCATTATGTGGAAAGATATAATACCAAGGAAAAGTATCTTGAAACTAGTTCTAAATGTGCTAAAGTCCATATATGAACATAAGCCCTAAAAATAAATCAAGCCAAGGATAATTTTAAAATATTCAAAGGAATCATCTGTGTTGAAACTTTGTATCACTTCCCAAACAAAATCCTCCAGAGACCAGTCTGTGTATCCATTTCTGTGAAAAAAAGGATGAATAAAAGGAAACAAGAAGGTACTAGGTCCTAGAAGATTGTCTGATTGTTGTCCATTGGCTAAAGCTGTGTCAGTCACTGGGTGGTTGAATCATCATCGTCGTCATTACTATCAATAATAATAACATTTTTAAAAATTCTAGCGGCCAAGGGAATGGCAAAATCCTTTTCAAATTCAGCAATTATTATGTGACAATCCTAGAACATAATAAGTACTTAATAAATACTCACTGACTATATGTAGTCTTAAGAGAAAGATGCCACCAATAAGATGCCACATGAGCAGTTTTTCTGGAATTTAATCACAGCCATTCACTTTTGTCCTTGCCAGCGTTTTAGATTTGAACATGACTCCCAATAGAATTGCCTTTTAACAAAGTGAAGGCCCAGTTTTGAGTATGATTGGGTTATGAAGCAGCCAGCTGGCTCAATGAATAGAGAACTGGGCCTGGAGTCAGGAAAACCTGAGTTCAAATCCAGTCTCAAACACTTACTGGCTGGGCAAGTCACTTAACTTTATTTGCCTAGGAGATAGTTAGCTGGTTCATTGGTTAGAACTCTGGGCCTAGGGTCAGGGAGAACTTGGGCAAGTCATTTAGTCTTTATGCCTAGGTGGCAGGTGGCTCAGTGGAGAGAACTCTGGGTTCGGAGTCAGGGAGAACTGCATATCTAGCCTGAGACATTTACTACTGTGACCCTGGGCAGTCACTTAACTCTGTTTACTGGAAGAAGAAACACAAAGTACTAGTATCTTGCCAAGAAAACCCCAAATGTGGTCATGAAGTGTGACACACAACTGAATGACTAAACGACGCAATAATTAAATTAGAAAACTGTTCTCTCCCATTATTACATTTACTAGAAGCAAAAAGGCTCAAAATTACCATACATACAATTTAAGCACTGCTTATCACATCCTAAAACCCAAAGGATAGCACACGACTTGAGTGTTGCCTTTATTTTCAACTAACACCTCAAACTTCCAGGGATTTACCAATGCAGTTAAGAGTGACTATTTTTGTATATTCAGGACTTGCTATTCAACTATAAATATGCCTTATACATAAGTCTCTAAGTTTTTTCCATGCCAAGAATATCTTCCCTCCCACTCCTATCGCTACCTCGAAATCATATTTGCCTTTCAGAGTTTATCTCAACTAACACCCCCTCTATGAAGCCTTATCTGATTCCTTTCAGCTTATAATTCTTACTCCATGTGAACTCACAGCACCTGGTGAATAACACTTCCCTTAAGCACTGGCCATGCTTATTTATGCTATATTTATTCATATATGCAACATTTCATCATCTCTACTGTAGATTATAAATTAGGAGTGGGGAATTAAGGACCAAGTTTTAGTCTTCTTTTCTCTCTCATAGTACTTAGCTTGATGTACCACACTTGATGATGCACTTAATAAAGGCTAGTTATATTAATTTTGTATCTAGGCATTATTCTTTTAGATTTTTAAATTCAGAGAGCAGGCGCTATACATACCTTATTCTGTACAGCGCCACCAAATCAGAGTTGGAAGAGGACCTGATGCTCACTACCTCTGAAAGCTTGGGGAAAGCACTTACCTTCCCTGGGTCTCTATTATTTTCTTATTATAAAATGAGGGGATTAGGCTAGATAGGTTTTAAGTTCTCCAGATCACAGCATCCTTAAGAAAAATTTTATTAGGATAATAAATTTTATTAAATTTAAGAGAAATTTTATTGATCGTAACAGGACAAAACTTGTCATTATTCTAATTAAAAACTCAGGGTGAAAAAACTCCCCTCACCAATTCAGGTTGACACCTTCTCTGTAACTTTTAAGTTATCTAGATGACTGAGAAATTAAGTTACTCAAAATCACATCACCATGGTCACATTATAGATAGGTCTTAAAATTTTTACAAAGTACTTTCCACACATAAATACTATGAGATAGGCAAAAGTATTACTTCTATTTTTAAAATGATAAAACTGAAGGTTATGAAGCTAATAATGGTCCCAGCAAGAATCTAAATCCAGCTCTTACAAATCCATTCTTCTTTACACTGTACATTACTGTGCTCCCTCTGTGATGATTATTATTGTTAGAAGGGCATAAACCAATTTTATTTCAATTGATGTTCCTCAAAAAAATATTATCTTGATAATTTGTTAGTTATGTTTCTCAACATTATTTTTACTAAGTAAAAAAAAAAAAAAAACAATTCCCATAAAACAGTATGTGTTTTCTAACTGTAGTTTTCAATTGTGTTTTATATTAAGTCTTCTAAGTAGAAATCAAAAATTTATTTCTCATGCACTTTGGGTTATTACTACAATATACTATATTCATTCAAGACACATTTATTAAAAGCTCATTATGTGCTGGATTATGCAGTATGTTGTGTATTGTGTAAAATAAAGATAAGCCAGTCCTTGGCCTCCAAGAACATATGATTAGAAACAGGATGTGGCACAAATACAAATAATTATAATATATGGTGAATGAATTAAAGTAGTGTAAACAAATGGCTCTGTGAGGTCTAGTAAGAAGGAAAGGTCTGGATCACCTGCAGAGAGATGGCAGGATTTTAACTACACATCTAACGGACAAGTATTCAACAAGGAGGGGGAAAAGGATATTCCATGCATATAAATAACTGAGCAAAGAATTGAAAGAAATACTGGAGTAGCACAAACGAGGAGGATGAAGGGCTCTGAAAAACAAAAGTATAGAGACATATATCTGTAGGGGAAGAGAAAGCAGAAAATGACCATAGATAATGAAAGTTATTATTTAATAATCATAAATAGGTTAAAATTCTGATAGCTCTTAAGAAAGCTAGTAACATTTATTGACGAAGCTTATACTGTCTTCATTCCCTACTATTTGTTTGACAGTTGTGGATTAAAACTAGAATATTTATCACAAAAAGATTATTTTTCACCACTTTATATTTTAACAAAAATGAATAAGGAGTGACAAAAACTTGTGAATGTAACTGGCAAAATCTGTAGGGCCACTGAAATTCTGAGAGCTTTAAGAATCCCTCTGTCTAGCAAAGGGAAGACATTCCCAAAGAAATGAAGCATTCTTTGGAAAGAAAGTCCCAGATAAAAGCTTGACATTAATCATCAGACTCCACAAAAACATAGCTCTCTAAAGCCTGATAGATTTAGCTGTGTGAAAACATCTCTCCATTTTTCTCATGCAGTAAGTCTTCTGGGGGAAGGTCCTTTAGAAAGACTGCAGATTTCTCACAGTTGGGGAAATCTTAGGATATGAATCTTCTTACAGGCAAGCATTATCTCCACTTGACGTCAGTAACTGATTCTATTAGTGAAAAAGAGGTTCAGGTGGCAGTTCATGTATCCCAGTAATATTGTTGAGAAACTCATTAAAAGACAACAGAGCAGAAGTTTTATGACTAACTGCAATGGGTTATAATACAAATTAAAAATTTTTTGACAACTTTATAAAGGATCTACTTATACCTCAGAGCTTTTCATCAGGATGCCCCAAAGTGTAATATTTTGATATTATATTACCTTTTATTCTTCAACTCATTTTTATTCTATTCTTTTCAGGCAAATGTGCTCAAATTTGTTCCCTTTGTAAAATCATTCAATCAAGTTATTTATTATGTGCCAGGCACTGGGACAGATACTAGGGAATACAGACATAAATAAAAGAGCTCTTGCCCTGAAGAAGCATACACTCCTATTAGAGCAGATAGCATATACATATAAGTATATTAAATACATTTAAAATAAGATTAAAATAAATAAAATATGAAAGATAATATCTTTCTCATGAATCATTTAAATGGGGTAGCTTTGATTGAAGATAAGGAAGGCACTAGCAGCTAAGAGATCAGGAAAGGTGTTACAGAAGAGACGGCTTCTTACACTCTCAAAGAACTGAACTTTAAAGGAAACTCAGGATTCTAAAAAGGGAGAAGTTAGGAAGGAAGACGTTCTAAGCATGAGGGATAATTTGTGCAAAGACAAGATGTACTATCAGATATGAATAACAAAAAGAAGACCAGTGAGGGTGGGCAGGAGTGTGTATGAAGGGGAGCAATGTACAGTAGCCTGGAAACACAGGTTGAAGCCAGATTGGGAAGGACTCTCTGTACCCAATGAAGGAGTCTATATTTGATCTTATATGTAATAGCGAGCTATTTGAAGTTGGAAATCTATTCCTTAGATGACCATCATTTGGAGAATGGCTGAATAAGTTATATATGAAGACAATGGAATATTATTGTTCTATAAAAATGATGAACAGCTGATTTTAGAAAGGTCTGGAAAGATTTACACAAACTGATGCTGAGTGAAACAAGCAGAACCAGGAATACATTGTACACAATAACAGCAAGAATGTGCAATGATCAATTATGAAAGACTTTTTTCTCAGTGACTCAGTGATCCAAAGCAATCCTAATAGACTTTGGACAGAAAATGCTATCTGCATGCAGAAAAAGAACTAAGGAGACTGAATGTAAATCAACTCATCTTTTTTTTCCCCTGTTTTTTTATCTCTCCCATGGTTTTTCCTTTTGGCTCTAATTTTTCTCATGAACATGATTCATAAAGCATTGTATATTAAAATAAATAAATTACAAAGAAAAAAAACTTTAAAAAGAAAACTACTCCTGTCTTAAAAGGTTTTTCTTAGGTCTACTTAATATTATACCAGGCATGTTTCCTCAAGCTCACTATAGTCTCTCCATTCATGAAAATCTCCTAGTTAAAATCCAAATCCTTTCATAATTGGAAGAGATATTATTGCTATCTCTTCTATTTTTTTGTAACTATATTTCCTCTTTTAATTCCTATGTAAACATCTCTTAGCTTGTTCACATTGTCAATGTTTTACTGTACTTGTTCAATATTTATTCACTGAACAAGGATCTACATGCTGTTCATGACACAGAGATCTATGCTAACAATGAGTAGCCTCAAAAATGTCCATCAATGTAGAAAGCAGGAATTGGGTCTCCCCTATTCACCCAACAAAGAGTTTTCAGAAGACAACTGGTGATGGTTGCTTTGCAAGGCTGGGGATGTTAAAATATATTTAGAACATCTAAGATGGAAGATTTCCACACTCCATTGGCTCCCAGAGAGAAAGATAAAGAGAGATTTAGACTAAAAGACACAGTGAACAGCATTTAAATTTGAGTTTCATACAAACAACAATGGTAAGGGTGAGAGAAAAAGCAGAGCAAATGCAGGAGGAGAAGCTTAACATGTACTCACAAGGCTAAGGTAGGTTTTCCATCATTCTGTCTTAGGTCAAATCCTTTTAATAATGTTCACAATTGATGCTCAGTGTCACCACAGAGTTAGTCAAGAAAGACTGAATCTCTAGCTACTCACTAGTGGAAACAGTGGAGAACACAAATGTGAGTCTCTCCTACTTCAATCTAAGTCAGGTTGACTTGTCTTCTGCCTGAGTACCTAGCAAGTAGCTATACTTTAAATAAATCATGATGGAACTCATGGCAGTTACTTACTTCCCAGGTTTATGCATATCAGAACTATTTAATTTTAAGAAGGATGCTTCCACAAGATTCAGTAGTCCTGACTGGAGCCTGTATTATAACAGTATTGATCCCAAAAATCAATTTTAAATCCTCCCCAACATTTTGAGTGACTGCTTTTGAGAATCTATGGTTCAATTTTCTGCATCTTTAATTTTGTTTGTAATAAGAACAAACTTAATAGTTATTTTTAGTAGCTACTTAAAATGAAACATTTTATAAAACAAGATAGTTGCCTATATGACCAGAAACATGTACAGACCAGTCATATATCAGGAATAAGGGATTTACAGACAGGATAGATTAAACTAGTAGTCTAGTCATACAATATTAAAAGACATAGAAAAAATGTTAAATAAATCCTCTCAAAGAGAATCAATGAAATGGACAAGGATAATTTTAACACAGAAGGCATAAATGGCCTGCAATGTCTACCAGTAGAATACTTATACCAATGAAATTATACAGCATTATGTCTGAGATGAGTACTTTCATTTTCTGAGTTGCTTTTCAGTAGTGTCCAACTGTGCTTGGCAAAGATATGGGAGTAATTTGTCATTTTCTTCTCCAGCTCATTTTACAGATGAGGGAAACTGAGGCAGAGTTAAATGACTTGCCCAGGGAGACATAGCTAGTAAGTTTCTGAGGCCAGATTAGAACTCTGGAAGATGAATGTTCCTGATTTCCAATCCACTATTCTATCCACCGTAGTCTATCTAGCTGTCCCAAGTACTTTTATGTCAGCATTCAAATAAATAGTTTTTTCTTAATAAAATCCATGCCTCTGAAGTACACACACACACACACACACACACACACACACACACGTGCTGTAATCATTTTATACCTTACCAAAATTAATGCTTAGAATAATTTGATTTGCTACTCCTACCTAGTAAGGTAAAGACTACCTAGTAAGTCTCATACCCTTTCAAATATTTGAAGGCAGCTCTGCTGTCCAACAAGTCTTTACATTGAACAGCCTTGTTTCTATCATCTACTTATCACAAGATATGATTTCTAGACTTTTCCCCATACAGGATGCTCTCCTCTGGGCAAAGTCCAATTTTTCAATGATGTTCTTAAATGTTAATTCCTAGAACATATTGGTATCAGGATGGTCTCTTCAAAACAAGATGAGAATGGAATTACTACCAACCCTTTACCTGGATACATTTTCCCCAAGAAGTCATTCACTTTTCTAGGAGCCATATTGTGCTATTGATTTATGTTAAAATTTCATTCAATGAATACTCACAGATCTTTTCACCTGAATTGCCAACACATATTACTGTACTTGTGAAGTAAACTTTTTTTTTTAACAAACTATGTAAGATTTTACATTTATCTCTATTAAATTTCATTCTGTTCACTCCTGCCAGCTGTCAAGGCTCTTTTAACCTGTCAAGACCTTATAATACTCTGTCAACCAACATGTCAGCTATTCACCCCAAGTTTATGTCATCTGAAAAATTTGATAAGCTTGCTTCTAAGACTTCATTCAAGGAACAGAACTAAAAATAAGTTACTGGATCAAATAAAAACCCACAGCTTAAAATAATGTACAGCATTTCAAATAAATGTTTACTGACCAATTGATAATCTCTACGGTCACTTCCAGCTCTAAAACTGTTACCTAAATACTAAATACTAAACCAGGACAAATGTTACTAAGGATCTCCTTCCGGTTGACTTGTTAAATTAAATATACCTAATAGTTCAACCACATCTGAACTTAACTGTCATCTGGAGCTAGAAACCGGATCATGTTGTATTCTCTTATTCAATTATCACTTATTTGGGACTTTGATTTCCTTTTGTGTTTTAACTACTGCAATCTAAGGCTTTCCAGTTTAAGACACATTTTTTTCCTTAAGGTAGAATGTAAAGAGGGTATCAAAAATGTTCAAAAGACTTATGTATCTTAACTCGACGTCACTATCAGATTAACAGGCTTTGAAACACATATGAGATTCATGGAGATAGGGGCTGAGGAAAGAAATATGTGACTAAGTATATAGTATAATCCTGTATACTGTGACTGAAACTTGTGACATTAGATGAAAACTCCTACAATCATGCTGTTCTTGTTTGTCCGCTCCCCTACATTTATTTGTATCTCGGCACCCTTTATGCCGCTTTCTTGGCAGGCTTTCTTACAAGAAAAAGCATAAACTTACAGAAAAAAAAAAACTCACCTGGAATTCTGAAAAGCACTATCACTTAGCTAACTATAACTCTGGTCAGGTCACTGAATCTCTCTATAATCTAGTTTACTTCTCTAGAAAATGAAGTAAATGATATTTGCCCTTGTGATGAATACTGTTATTAGAAATACATGAGATCCTGGGTATGAAGTTCAGAGGTGCTATTGAAATACAAATGGTCATTAAGGATACTTAGATTTTTTTTTTTAAACTAGTAATTGATGACATATACTGGGGACTCAGGACTTTTACTAATATAGGAGGCTACATATTATAGGAGGTTAAAAAAAAAAAAAAAAAGATAGAACATGGAGACAGCCCTCAGCAAATTTATTATTGAGTTGGTGAGATAAGATGTATGCAGTAAAAGATGGCCATATGACACATGTAACACATGACATGACTATAAGGAAAGGGATGTTAAGAGTCTAGTGAAAATGATCTGAACCCAAAGAAAAAAGGAGACCAATATGGTAGCCATGAGTAGATTTTTAGCACAATGCTTAAAAGAATTACCTATGAATATAAAGTAGTACAAAAGTTGTAATCCAAGAAATGAATGAACAAAAAAGAAAACAGGCTAGTTCATGAGATATTAGTCAAACAGCATTTATTAAGTAAGCAGCACTCTGGCTCAAAAGGTGAATAGGAGAGAATAGGGTGTTATAAGATTTGAGAGGTAAGACTGCAAAAGGCCTTGAAAAATCAAGCTAAAATTTCTAGATTTATTATGCAGTCCAAGGGAAACCTGACAAACTTTTTAATAGATACTAAAAAGAATACACAAAGAAAGCAGCATTTTAAGAAAATTCACTTGATTTTTTAATGCAGGATGGACTAGAGGCTGAGACCCCAATTTGAAGGCTCTAAGAGCCTTGACAGTACAAACTGGAAGTAAAAAGAAGGGGACAAAAATGAAAATATCATGCAAAAATGATCCACAGCTTTTGGTGCACAAATGCAAAGAAGATGGAAGAGTCAAAAATGACCACAAAACTTGAACATTAGATGATATGGAGCATGTGGGGGAAGCATTGAACTGGAATCACATCTTTTCTGGATTCAATTTCCTCATCTGGAAAATAAGAGAGTTGGACTAGGTTTCTGGGGTCTAGCTTTTAAACTCTGATGCTAGAAATTTTGACAAGTGTAAAGAGGGGAAGGAAAGGAAAAGGGATAACTATGAATTTAATTTTAGAAATATTGAGTTTGAAATGACAGCAAAAGAACCAAATATAAATGTCCATAAGTCAATTGGAATCATAGGAATGAATTTTAAGAGCAAGGTCAGGTCTGGATATAGATTTTGGATTCATCTAAGTATAGCTGATAGTTGAAGCCTAAAGTCGATAAGCTCTTTGAAGGAGAGATTAGAAAAAGAACAGAGCTTATAATCAATCCTTGGCACATATACTTAGTTATTCTGAGGGTAGAGGAAGATGAAAAGCCAATGAAAGAGACAGAATGGAACAGTCGCAAAAGTAGAACCATGAGAATATAATGTCATTAAGTACAAGAAGAGGCTTAAGAAAAAAGGGAGAAGTCAAGTGTTGAAAAGGTATTGAAGATGAGGAAAAGAAAAGCTATGGGATTTTTGTGATTAAATGGAGTCAGCCCTCCCCACAAAAGAGAGCCATTTCAGTAAAATGAAAATAAGGGAGAGGCCCTCTCATTGGGGTTCAAGAGTCAGCGGCCAAGGTCAGAAAGGATGGACTTGATGGGATACAAAGTGAAAGAAAATTAAGAAGATGGCAGAAATAATGGAAAGAAAGAAAGCAAAGGCTATGCTGTATTGTTGTTTTAAATTTAAGGCTGTTAAGATGAGCATGTGTTGAGGCAGGTAGGTGGTGCAGTGGATAGAGCCCCAGCCCTAAAATCAGGAGGACATGAGTTCAAATCTAGTCTCAGACACTTAACACTTTCTAGCTGTGTGATCCTGGGCAAATCACTTAATCCCAATTACCTGGGGGGGAGGGGGAAAGGGAGAAGATGAGCATGTGTATAGGAAGAAAGCAAGCACATTGTGGAAAGGAAGAAATAAATATAAATACCAAATACCAAAGTGGCCATTCCTTCTATTTAGAGATGTAGAACACTTACTGTGTACAATGTCAGACTCAGATAGACATACTGATAATTAGTTTGCTGAATTGCTTTTCCCCCCTTTATTTTTAATTCTTAATTAAAGGGGATGATTAATTAGCTAAAGGGAGGATTAGACATTTTTCTGAAATGAAAGTCTCATATAAAACAAAAGAAGTAATAATAACTTTAAATAGATGGTTTAAAAAATAAAAGGCGAAATGTTGACAGTCATCATTCCCAGAAGTCCTATTGAATAGGGTAACCTGAGAGTTTTCTCTAAAATAAAACCGTGGGAATAATCTAGACAATAGTGGAAGGTGTTTTGGCCATAGATACTGCAGTGCCTATAGATAAATATGAGAAAAGACAAAATAATAGTTTTGACAAAACAATATATTCTCTAATCTACTTGTAGTTGTTCAGTTATTTTCAGTCATTTGTGACTCTTTGTTACCTCTTTTGAGGTTTTCCTGGGAGACACTGGAGTGGCTTGCCACTTCCTTTTCCAGTTCATTTTACAGATGAGGAAATGGAAGCAAACAGGGTTAAGTAATTTGGCCAGGGCCACATAGCTAATAAATGTTTGAAGCCAGATTTGAACTCAGAAAAAGGAGTCTTCCTGATCCCCAGGCCTAGCCTCGTACCATCTAAGATAATTTATACATACTGTCCAAAAAATCTTTTAAATGTCCAGGTTTCAACAAAGTTATATGAAATAGCATATGTTCTTTCTCTTTCTGGTGCTAATGAATATTGATACTCAAGTTCTTGGCCCTCATCACAATCTCAAATCTTTCTACCTTTCACCACTTTCTCAGACCATCACTTACCTTTTGCTTTTCCTTCATATTCACCACAATTTCAATCTCAGAATTAACCAATTCTCCTCTCTACTCTCAAATCCCTAGGCCCCTTATCCTAATTGTTTATTATCCCTTGTCATACCCTAATTGTGAACTATTATTATTAACTACCATTGATACAGAATTCTCAAGCTTGCAAGGCACTGTACCTATCTCATTTAATCTTGACAACCCCATGAGATAAGTCACACAATTAGCAAGTGTTTGAGGCAGAGTTCAAGTCCAGACATTCCTGAAGTCGGATTGGACACATTATGCATGAATAGAATCTCTCTTTAACTCGACCCACACTGCACCAAGAAGCATTTCTTTTATTTCTCTCTTAATTCATTTCTTCTGCTATTCCCCAAATTTCTAACCTAAGTTATCCTTTTAACACCTTTCTCCCTCACACCAGAGAGGAGATACTATTATTATTCCCATCAGAAACTAAGATGGAGAGAGAGAGATTAAAAGACTAGCCTAGGGTCATGGATACTTTTTAGTGAACCTTTAGAGGGATCTAACCTACTCAGAGGAGGGATTCACACCCTGGGGCTACTACACAACAAAAAACCAAAGTGAAATGAGTTGTTGTTTTACCTGGTATATCATCTTGAAATATGTGTGTGTGTGTGTGTGTGTGAGAGAGAGAGAGAGAGAGAGAGAGAGAGAGAGAGAGAGAGAGAAACAGAGAGACAGAGACAGAAAGAAAGACACAGAGAGAGAGAGACAGAGACAGAGACAGAAGTTTTAACCTCAATCCATTTCCCTCTGTTTCTGGTTTTTTTGCTGCACAGAGTTCTGAATCATCTGGGAATGAATACTCAGAAGTTCAATTATGCTATTTCCTCCCTGTGCATGCTTCCCCATTCCTCAGCCATGCTGCTGGCTTCTCCCCTGCCTTTTCCCAGAACAGATATCACACTGGCTTCCTCTGGTGAGGGGCAATCATTTCCTCAAACTCTCTTCCCATCCCTTTTTTGTTTGTTTGTTTTTAAGGATGCACTATTAACTTCCCAGGCCTACAATCAGATTTGTAGCCTGGGAAGTAGGAGAAAATGAAAAGCTTGACACCCAGGTACAGAAATACACATGGCCTCACTCTTGCAGATCCCTCTTTCCTTCCAGCTCCTCCCATTTCCCTTGGCAGCTGAGGTCACTTATCACCCACCACAGCAACTGTGAAAGCAGTGAAGTGAAAAGAAGCCTTTTGGGAACCTCTAAAATGCTCCCTCCTGCTCCTGGCTCCCTAAAATATGTCCCTGTCACAGCACTCTCATTCCCCTTACTATGACCCATTTACAAACTTGCACATCAAATTCACTGTGTCCCTTTGGCATCCCATACAGAAGGAGATTCAGCTTTTTCTGAAAGTCCTCTGAGGAATGAAATTTCACAACCCTCAGAAGTCTATTAAAAGTCTGCTTTTTTTTTTTTTTCCCAAAGGCCATTTCTTCCTGGGCTGGTTCTTTTGTGTGCCCTTATTTATATTCTACCTATCTCACAGGGTTGAAGCAAAGAAAGTCCTGTACATACCTCAAGGCAGTCTATATAAATGTGAACTCTTTATTATTTTAGGAAAGCAAAAAAAAAAAAAAAAATTTTTTTTGCCTTACCCCTTAATACCCACAATGACTCATTCATTCAAGGCCCAAGGCCCAAGACCCTGCCTTCCCCAGGAAGTTCTACTCTTTAAACCCTCAGACACTGTATCAAAACAGGGCAGCAATGTTTCACATGCTGTTCTATTATATACATGTTGACCTTGTATAGATTGAACTACATCATAAGCTCCTTAAAGACAAGACCAATGGTCTTGCACTCTCATATTCTCCACAGGGCTGTGTGAAACAGCAAAAAGAATAGGAAAATTTAGGTCAAGAACAACTGGTTTAGATTCTCAATTCTGACTTATTATTATGTGGCCTTGGGCAGGTCCTTTAAGCCTCAACTTTCTCTTCTATAAAACTGGAAATCATAACATCATCACCCAACCTCAAGGACTGATATTAAATTCAATAGAATCATGTCTAAAAAGCTCTTTGTAACCATAAAGCACTATGGAAGTATGAACTATTATGTTACATTTCACCATAAACTACTTCTTGATGGACTATGTATACAATTCTTCAAGTCAAGAAAACAAATGCTTGCCCACATGTATAATAAGGGCAAAGCTCCTCTGGCTCCCATACTAATTAACTGGATCACAGAATTGTTCAAAAGGTAGGTAGCCATGTTTTCTCCTTAAGATGGGACTTGGAGTGGTAAGGATTTTTTCTGAGAAACCCCTAACTAAGTATCATCAACACTGCAGGGAACTTAGCCAGCAAATTCAAAGCCTTAATAACTCTTAATCTGTCACGACTATCCATCATTTCATGCTCACTGGACCAGTTACACTTGATAGAAACAAAAAATTTTAGAGCTAGAAAGAACTGTATATGTCATTCAGTTTAAGCCTTTAGCTGAGGAATATGAGGCCCAGAGAGGTTAAATTGTTTGCCCAAAGTCAAAGTGGCAGGATTTTTAAAAACCCAGACTTTCCAACTCTCAGGCTAATAGTTATTTCCCTATAACACCTTACCACCCGCTCCCATAAACAACCACTACAACAGAAACAACACTAAAGGGAAGGTCTAACTGTACTTTTAACCCCAAATCTAGCAGAAAAGCATTAAGATCATGGAATTAAGATAATTTAGAACACATTCTTGTGTAAGGATTCTAATTGCCTCTGATCCGACTGGTCTTTCTGGATGGTTGTGCCAGGAGAGAATGTTGTTGAAATCTGTTTACAATATTTCAATTAGGTAATCATGTTACTTAACCACTTAGTCACTTAACTGCTCTAAATTTCAGTTTTCTCATCTATAAATTGAGGGAAAAAAATAAAAGTATCCCCCCCAAGGTTGTTGTGAGAAAAAATTAAAGAACATATAGCAAGCATTTTATAAACCTTTAAAGTGTCATATTAAGATAAGCTATGATTACAACTACTCTTCTCAGGTTCTCTACATGCTCCTTCTGTCCAGTAGAGCTCATACACATTCACTGTGGCTTGCACACATGCTTTGTTCTGGAAAGACAACTTCTTAAAGTTAAGACCCATATGGAACACTAGGGGAGAGTGGGGGAGAAATACACTTTTTTATTTTAAAGTACTTACATTGCATGACATATTTGCAGTTTCCATTCTTTTAAAGTGTCAATATTATCTTAAATGCCAATCCATTTATATTTCAAAGCAATGAACTATTTCAACCTTCTTTGTAGAGAGTAATGTGGTTTGATGCCCAAAACCTTTGACTAAGGATTAATAGCTAAGCTGATGAATTTTGTCTCTCCATTCCAGAAAAACTACAGTTATACTGGTGCTAAATGATATCAAATCACTTTGATCTTCTTGTGTCTCAATCTGGAAAGTTAGGATATCCTCTATTATAGAGATGTTTGACCTTAATTAATAAAGAAATTAAAAAGTAGCCTGACTGATTACTAAAGCAACAGATAAGTTTCATAGTGAATGATGATAAACACATCCTAGAACTGTAAATAGTATATAAAATACTTGGATGAGGTACTGTTAATTTGTGATCAGCACTTTCCTATTACAAATTAAAATCTACCTTCAAAAGTCTTGCTTCCTTAAAACTATAAATCACAGCAGGGGCCTTACAGTTATGCATTTACCCTGCAATGTTGTAATTTCTAAAAGGGCAGATAAAAAAATCATTGTAAGTTACTAAGGCTCCAAGTGACTTTTCAACTAACCAGAACCCAAACTAAGAAGTAAAACTAAACAGAACACAAAAAACTAGAACAGAGATTGTCAAGTCTTGGGGAAGATTAGAAAATTTAGTATTCAATTCAGGTCAGTGTGTTTACCTGTAAATTTCCTTGGGCAAGTAAGTTCAGGAAAGGGCTCAGGTTCATGCCAAATAAGAGTGGGTTGAAGGAATTCAGAGGATGAGTAGCTGGAAAAAACTGAAGACATGATGGCTATCTTTAAGCATTTTAAAGAACAATATGTGGAAGACTTGTTCTGCTTGGTCCCACACTTGGCAGAATGAGGAAAAATATATAGAAGCTGTAAAGAGATCATTTGAGGCTTGAAATAAGGAAAAACTCTTCTAACAGCATGAATTAATTGTCTATGAACCACTACATAGAATTGCCAATCACTCTATTTTTGTCTGTAGGTTTAAAAAAAATAGTATTGGGTGCACAATTCTTTCTTGATAATAAACTGGCACTTTGACACCCACTATTTCTGTGTTTCTCTATTGCTTATTGGGTAACCTACAATTTCAATTTGTCAGAGATTTTGTCCATTCATGAATCATGATTAAATAGCATCAGTGGAAGAATATTTCTAAAAGATGAACTTTCTTTTTTCTTTAATGGGGCAGGGAAGAAGCCTGAGGCTTTTGAATTTACTAAAAGTTACCCACTCCTGAGTCTGTATCCCAAAGAGATCATAAAAGAGGGAAAAGGACCCATATGTACAAAAATCCTTGTAGGACCTCTTTTTGTAGTGGCAAGAAATTGGAAATTGAGTGGATCCCCATCAGTTGGGGAATAGCTGAATAAGTTATAATATATAAATGTTATGGGATATTATTGTTCTTACACAGCAAGACAAATATGGAAATATGTTTAAAAGTACTGCACACATATAAACTATATCAGATTGCTGCCTTAAGAAGGTGGGAAGGTAAGGAAGGAAGGGAGAAAAATTGGAGAACACAAAGTCTTACAAAAATGAATGTTGAAAACTATCTTTACATGTATGCGGAAAAATAAAATACTACTGAGGGGAAAAAAGTGACACAGAATTTACCAAATGCAGTAATTCAGGCAGCACTCTTTCTCCTCAACATTTCTGGAACCAGGTCATTGTCAATTTATTTTGTTTGTCCAAGAAATCTGAAATGATGAACTAGTCCTGTGGGTTGTCTTTCCAATTGAAAGTAATCTAGTTTTGGTAGATTACTGGGTCAGATTAACAATTCTGGTAAGTATCTGAGACTAACATCATTTCGTGGAACTCGAACAAAACTTTTCTCAAACAACAGGATACATTCAACATGACAGCTAGATAGCACAATGGACAGAGAGTGACTGTGAAGTTAGTAAGTCTCATCTTCTTGAATTCAAATCCAACCCCAAACACTTACTAGCTGTATGTCCCTGAGCAAGTCACTTAATTCTGTCTTCCTCAGTTTTCTCATCTATAAAATGAGCTGAACAAGGAAATGGCAAACTACTACAGTATCTCTGACAAGAAAACACCACACAAGGATCACAAAGAATTGGATATAACTAAAACGACTGAGCAACAATACTGTTAACTAACATATCTCCCTTGGACCTTAGTACCTTCAAGTTCAAAGGATTCATTAAGTACTACTATGTTCCCAGACACAAGACTTTCTACCTTCTTTCTCCTCTTTATCAAGATGAAACACACTTCACAGTCAATCCCTGCTTTACCATATTCACTGGATTTGATCATGGAGTTTCACAAAGAAGTCCTAGAGAAGTGAAGAATATATTTTGTACTTATTTCTCTCTAAGCATAAGAAAAATTAACCATAGTGTCAAATTAAAACTAGATTGTTAGTTTAATGAAGAAGCAAGTCTTATCTTATTCTTGACACATCTAGCCCAAGTTTCTGTACAGAGTGGACACATAAGGTTTACTTAATTGATATGAATTCACATTACAGGGTTACAATTTAGAAGTAAACATCTAGCATGCTATTGTGAAAAATTATCTGTGGAATCAAACTACAAAAAATAAAAACTGCTAACATGTGTACTTCCAATAAATCTGCTTCTTTTCCATTAAAAAGTATTTAAAATGATACTAGATCACATTTAAAAAAAAGAAATCTCAATCAGAAAAGTGTCCATGAAAAAGAAAAACATTAATAGATCTCTCACTGAAAACACAATGTAAGAATATCCTCTCTACAATCTTGATTTTATGTTACTTTGCCTTTTATAATGAGTTGTGGATTTCAGATCAGCATCTTAAATCCATATATTCCAAGTTCTAACTATATAATGTTTAATTCCGTTCTTCTATGTTGAATTCCAAGCAATTTTTGATTAAAGACTTCAACTTCCTCTAAGACAATTTCTCTATGTAGCTTGTGGGACAATGGCTGATGTCTTCTTTGGGAATGAGTGAAACAGAAGGAGTATTGTTTGACAAGATAGATGTAATTTTGACAGAAATCTCTAAACTATGAGTGTTAGGTTCAAGCTTGCTCCTGAATCTATTTTGGCTGAGCTTTTTTTATCAAATAAAACAAAACTGTCTCCAATTTTGTTTGTTTTTTTAATTATAACAATAAAATTATTTTTCATTTAAATATACAAATATTCTGCTTCATAAATTTGCTTCTGTCTTAGCTCCACTTATTTCTCATTTTATTTTACTGCAGCAACCACAGAAATGTTCATATTTCCTTTGTTTTCAGAATACAATCATGTTTCCTACCACCTGTCCCATTATACACCTACTCAAAGTTTCTACAGGATTACTGTCACCAAAAGTATTTTTTAACATATATTTCCATGAATGGTAGGCACTATTATGTGCTTATTTTTCAGTGTTTGAAGATTCTGTATGAGAAATATATTGTATTCCCTCATTTTGGGAAAATTTAAACATAAAGTTCTAAATATGCCTCTCCTCCCCTGATTTATCAATGGCCTGGCTTTTAAAAGAATTTGTTAAATTAACTAGCTATAATTAAATTTAATATAATAAATGATATCTAAATAGTATTTTAAGGATGTGCAAAATGGCTTCTATGTATTAATTTATTTTAGCCTCACAATCATCCTATAATGTAAGCACTATGGGTTATTGTGCTCATTTTACAGATAAGGAAACTAAGGATTAGAGGTTTGCCTGTGATCACATAGTTTTTATCACAGAAATAGGATATGAACCCAGATCTTTGTGATTTTAAGTCCAAGTTAATACCAACAACAAAATACAAAATATCTCTAAAAATATAAAATAAAATATCTGCTCCTGACAAAAAGAGCAACTCTCTCATCCTTTGAAATCAGGGACACTACTACAAGAATGATCAGAAAAACACTATCCATTGATGCTGCTTCACAATTACAACATTACTAAATTATAACCCAAATCCCACATGTCATTTGGCGAATCACTTATTAAAACTATTATTCTTATAGAACTAATGATCCTTTAGACCATTTCCCTCAAAAATCACATTTTTGTAAAATTAAGATATAGCCACCAATGATAGATGGGTGTGTTTCAACTCTATCAGAACCATCAATCACATATCCAACTTCTCCATCTTTATCATCTTGCTTTTCTTCCTTCCCCCTAACCTTAGTTTATTTTTCCTTCTCTTCAATGTTCATCCAGGTAGATGGTATAAAGATATGGCTGATCTCCCTATTTGTCTTCCCCCATTTTCATCACACATCAACTACCACAGAGAAACCTAAAGTCCTCTGGCCCCTTCAGAGTCAATGTGGAAAAGTTGGTTGGGGACTTGCTATAACAGCTAAGAAAATCTGTTGCTTCAATCAAAACTCTTTGGCACCATTTTCCCAAAAGCATGTGCTCCCATTATGTCTAATTCTCACAATATTTCAAACTTCTTATATCTATTATAGTAATCTGTGATCAGTGATCTTTGATGTCAGCATTGTAAATGTTTTGGGGTACAACAATTGCACCCTCATAAGAGGGCAGATTTCATAAATGTTATATCTTCTAACTATTCCCCATCCTCCCCATTACCTGTGATAAAACAATATTAAAATCAGGCCAATTAATAACTCTACCATGGCCATTAAGTGTCCAAGTAAAAGGAAGACTCAATCAATGTAGCAAACTTCAATGTTGTTTTATTTTAAGAAATGTCCAGACACCCCAGTCTTCAGCAATGACCACCCTGCATAGTCAGCAGCCATCACTACCATTTAAACTGTCACCACATAGAACGTGTTACCTTGAAAAGCTATAAGTACTCCCTCCACTTTCCCACTGAAAACACTCTCATATTTTCAAGGGAAACCTGGAAACTACTTATCAGAGATGCCATAGGAAGATATTGATTGAGGGATAGGCTAATATAGACACTTTCCAAAATTCCCTAGTAATGAAAGTTTGTGAATTTCTCTAAAGATTTCTTCCTACATAAGTTTGGAAAATCCAGAATTTGAGGGACATATATTTCATAGCTACAAGGCAACTTTGCCCATGCTACTATTTCTTCATATTTTTTCATTTAACAAATTATAATTTATCTGAGTCTTTAAAAATTACCTACTGGTTTTCCAACTCCATTTGCTCCATTCTTATATAGGCCCCTCAGCTCTTCCCTTCACAGCAATGATCTGTACGAACTCTGCCTCTGACTATGGCCTGCCTGGAGCTCCATCCTATCACCCTGGCAAAGAAGGGAACCAGCTTCATTTGGCATGAATGATTCTTAATGAAGCCATATTAGCTTTTAGTGATTACTCTTTCTCTTTCTAAATAGTCACAAGCCAACGCTTTATTTAGCAGTACTAACTGCACAGTGCTAGGTTTCTGGGTAATATCTCTGGACTTGATTTCTAAAATTCACTGTAGGTTTAAGAAGGCACAGGCTTCCCCCCTTCCCAGACACTCATGGCACTGTGAAATTGGAACTAACTACCAGAGCTGCATGGGGAATGACTGTGATGGGGTAACAAAATATAACATAAATAAAAATCTGACCAAAAAAAAAAAAAAGCAAGACTGAAAAGTTCAGATTCTTTCTCTGTTCACGGATCTCATGAAGGCTTTAACTTGGGTTGTATATGAGATGAAACATCAAGCCATGGGCACATGGAAACAAAATTCTGTATTACAGAATGACTATGTAAAAGTCATTTTATTGATCATAGCCCAGTCAACTCCCCAAAATTCTAATTCTTAAAGAAGTGTTAAACTTGGGTCACTGGAAGGAGTTTATACACCAATGAAATGTGGAGTCTGTATCAACCCAGGTCACTCTATGAGGCTGAAATGAAGAAATGTATGTGAATGCTTTACAAAAGTTCATTATCACCCTTGGCTCATTCTGTTAGGTCACGAGATGTTCTGAAGCCATTGAAATAAATAATAGCAGCTAGTATTCATCTCCTTAAGAGTTACAAAATATATGTTCGCATTTGTTTCTCACAATAGCCCTTGTTAGATAGTTGCTCTCAATGTCCTCATTTTTCAGATTAAGAAACTGAACATGAGAGAGATTCAGTGGCTTTTCCAGGGGCTCAGAAAGCCAGTTGGTGTCTGAGGAAGAATTTGAATTTGGGTCTTCCTGTTTCCCAAGTCTAATAGTATATTAACACTAGGAAATTCTTCTCGCAAAAGGTAAGATGCCCAACAGATTTCAGCAAGATTTCCTATCTGCCTTTTTAGAAATAGATGTTACCATCATTTTTACTTTAAAACTAATTTTCCTCCTTGTTGAAATTCAGATCCTTCCTGATTTTCCTCTACCCTTTATAGCTAAGTCAATTTGTCAGTTGTTCAACTTTGAAAAGATAAGAGACTTTTGGTTCTTCACTGCAGGAAAATGATTTTTATGCAATTCCCATTCTCCACCCTCCTCAACTCCCCAATTCTGGTAGGTGAAAGTTAAAGATACCTGGGTTTGTGTAAATCTGGAAATGTACCAGTAAAGTAGAGGTTAGAGTGTTTGTCTACATGAATTAATGGTCAATAGTTCCTGATATTCAACATTCAACATTATCTTCATGTTGGATTAAATTAAAATTTTTTTACACCAATGCCCTTTCTGCCCCATCTTATCCATATAGCTCTAGGAAGGCTCTACTAATGAATCCCACTTTAATTATATCTTTACTTTGCGGCCCTGGGCTTGCACTCAACTTAAATTAGGACCTTTGTTTTCTTGAGAAAGTCTTAAGAGCTGAAACCAGTCTCCTAGAGTCAAGAAATAGTGATAAAAGAAGCAAAGAAAACACTAAATAGTTGCTAAAAGTGATTAGAAAGAAAACAGGAAGAAACATTGTCCTGGTATGTCTGGCCTTGAGAAGTGGAAAAACTGAGTTATTAGAGGGGAAGGGAGGGATAAAGGATAGGGAGAGGACAGAGGAGGAGGAAGGGAGAAGAGAGAAAAGATTCCTTTGGCAGAAGAGAAACTGGGAACTAGAAAATTTTGATTTGGGTAATTTCCAAAATGAAATCTTAACACAACTTATTTTCCATAAAGAAATAAATCTATACCCCAAAGAGGAGGGTTGTTTTGTTTTGTTTTTTAAAGAACCAATAAACTATGAAAACAACTTTTTGTTTTCTGTATATAGTTTGCTTGTGTTCCAGTTCTTGGTCAATGTTTCTGGCTCTTTTCTTCAGGTATATTCAAATAAGCTCATATTGAGTTTCACCTTATCTTTAGAAAGAGCTATCTATCATTAAAGAGATCAAATAGCCTAAATTTGATCCTCTCTCAAATCAAATAACAACTACAGTTTCAATTCTGTCTCAAACATCTAGTCTCCGACAGAATTAAACAATAATTAAAATCCCACTAATCACCCCTTTAAAAATACCATAGTTATTATTTCTTCATTCTATAAAATAATGCAAAATGTATCTCCTTTTATTATAGTCAAATTAAAAATCACTTATAATTAATATTAATCTTGTGAGATTACTAAAACTGTCTGATATTATAATTAGAACATAAAGCTTATATAAACACAGGCTCAAATGAAGTAATATATGTAAGCATTTTGTATAGAATATAGAATTTTGTTATAATAAGCCTATAATTTTTGTCAATGATGAGCTTATTAATATGGAGTTGTTATAACAAAAAAATCTTCCATTTAAAAATATCACAAATTAAAACATTTCTAATGGTTTTAGCAACAATTATTTGTAGTTTTGGTAAGACTTGGGACTACAAACTATAAGAAGCCCAACTTTAGAAAGTGACAAATACACATATACAAGGTGTCCCAAAACTTAAAACTTAAAATCACACACTTTAAAAAAATCTTCTGAGACATCCTGTCCATACATTATGTGTGTGCTTAATAAGAATAGTGCATACCTTTGATGTTAACAATCTAGTGACATGGGTTTCTTCACATACATGTTTCAAACACTTCTATATCTCTTTGTGAGTGTTCAAAGATTTCAAAGTAAAGTTCAAGAATGAGTCTTTCATTTTTTAAAAATATACATGGTCAATGCGGAAATTTGTTTGGCTTGACTCCACAGGGGCTTTGTTTTTTCTTGCTTTCACAACTGGGAAGAGGGAAGGGAGAAAAAAGACAGATCTTAATTTTTTTTTCTTTTTTTAAATCTTTTCCATTTTTTTTAATTAAAGTTTTTTATTTTTAAAACACATGCATGGACAATTCCTCAACATTAGTCCTTGCAAAACCCTGTGATCCAATTTTCCCCTCTTTCCCCCATGCCCTCCCCTAGATGGCAAGGAGTCCAATATATGTTAAATACGGTAGAAATATATGTTAAATCCAATATATGCATACATATTTATATAATTATTGTCTTGCACCAAAATAATCAAACCAAACCAGCAAAAAAAAAAAAAAAAAAAAAAATAGAGGGAAGCAAAATAAAATGCAAGCAAACAACAACAAAGTGAGTGAAAATGCTATGTTGTGAACCACACTCAGTTCCCACAGTTCTCTCTCTGGATGTAAATGGCTCTCTTCATCACTGCACAATTGAAACTGGTTTGAATCATCTCATGGTTGAAGAGAACCATGTCCACCAGAATTGATCATCATATAATCTTGTTGCCGTGTACAGTGCAAATCTTAATTTTTAAAATAATAAATGTCTTTCAAAAGTATTAAAGTAAATATGGCGGAATGCTTCTATTTCTGACTCATTTTATTTGATTTCTTTTCTTTCTTTTTTTAAAAAACATATGTAAATTTTATTTTATGCACACCAAGGATAATTCAACAATTACATTAATATAAGAAAGGTTAGCTACAGTATGAAATTTTTAAATATATATATAATAGTAGAAGAATTTAAACACTCCATTAT
This sequence comes from Sarcophilus harrisii, assembly GCF_902635505.1. Taxonomy (NCBI): domain Eukaryota; kingdom Metazoa; phylum Chordata; class Mammalia; order Dasyuromorphia; family Dasyuridae; genus Sarcophilus; species Sarcophilus harrisii. Next base: position 165,389,009 of record NC_045428.1, on the reverse strand, counting down.
CAGGATATTATAAATCTTTTAGTTTAATTCCATCCAGCCCACTAGGTGATATTACCATATTCACAGTGCTACAAGCTCCAGAATAATTCCACCATAGCTTACCACCTCCCTCCATCAAAGAGGATATTATGACGGAACCTTCCCATTCAAAGTGGAGACTTGAAATTTAAGAGCCTTAATAAAAGAGGCTATGGATTAAGGACAATCAGATTCATTTAAAAACTTGTTGCTAACCCATGATAATATATGAGAGACAGTGGGGGAATAATGTAAAAGGTTAAATCAAGTAGAATATTCACTTTGGAACCAATTAGGAGACTCTCCCTTTCCTGCTCTATGGCAAGGGTTTTTTTGTTGTTGTTGTCATGGACAGATCCCTTTGACAGTCTGGTGAAGTCTATGGTTCTCTTTTCAGAATAACACTTTTAAATGGGTATAATAAGCTATATGTATATAAGATTACAAAGGAAACAAAACATACTGAAATAGTCATCAAAATGTTAAAAACAACAGCAACAACAATATCAAATACACGAATTTTCTCTGAAATCTATGCAAGAACTGGGGCCATAAACATCAGATTCTAAACATAGAGATGTCCTCTATGGATATGTTTCCCCCTCCTGTTCCCACCATTTCTCCCCACCTGTGTATGTATAGACCTCCCTTTTTTTGGCAACAAAATGGAACAAAAGCATATTGTAATATAATGGTTTTGTCTTTTTCCCTTTTTTCTTCCTCCCAGTATCTATCCTCATGTTCCAGATTAAGAAATCCAATTGCTGTAGACCCTCTCTTGCTCTAATTAATGGTTAAATATATAGAATCATAAGGGTACTTGATTCTCTCTTTTTAGTATTAGAAAAATAAACTCCTCTCAAAAAGTATTATGAATATGAACAGTACAGTCATGCAAACTAGTTGAAATGTACAAAATAAATGTTTTTTTAATTCCTCAAAGTTAATAGATTAATGTGTCATATATATAACAAATTAAAATCTCATATTCCTTGTTATTAATTTTTTAAGACTAGGTTTCCCTAACTCTTGCAGGCTAAAAGTGCAAGGAAAACTTAAAGGGTCCCAAATCCCACTATTTATTGACCCAAGCAAGAGCTTTGACTTGTTCCAATTCCCAGCCTGGGCCCCTTAAATGGCCCTTTCTTAAATAACTTGGTACAGATCCCAAGTCTCTTAGGACTGCCTCACCAGGCTGAAATTATTAAGGACACTCGATTGGCCTGGCCCAGTGCAGTTCAGAATTCTGTGACAGGTCAGCTGGTATTACTGAGGGAAAACAAACATGGTCACTACCATGCCTAGTTCTTTTTTTAAATTTATTTTATTTTTTTATTTTATTAAAGCTTTTTATTTACAAAACATATGCATGTGTAATTTTTCAACAAATGCCCAGTTCTTATTATTAATTTTAAAGCAGGAAAGTTGAATATTTATTATTTTTTAAGAAAAATATCAAATTTTGAATGAACAGTATAGACAATCAATTAACATGCATTATTAGGTGCCTAATATTTGCCATTCTTTACCAGAAAAAATCCCTCCCCCGCCCCCAAATCAAATAGTTCCTGCCTTCAAGTTTACTTTTTTTTTTTTTTCTGGGGGAAGGGAAAGAAGGAAGAGAAAATGGGAGGAGGAAAGAGACAACAGTTCCAAACCCTAGCTTTACCCTATTTCTAATCCTAGGCAAATTTTTTCATCTCTCTAAGCTTGAGTTTCCAAATCAATAAAGTTTAGGTTGGCACTTGCAGAATTTTTCAAAGAATCAAAATAGATATTGAATGCAAAAGTACCTTACAAATGTAAGGCACTGTTGAGGGTCCAGGAGTGGTGGACCCCAAAAGTATACTGGAGTTTCAGGCTAGTGTTGTCTCAAGAGAATTTATAGGTTATTGAATTTATATAGAATATATGGATTACATGCTGTCTAGAGGGGGGATAAAAAAATTGGAACACAAGGTTTTACAAGGGTGTATATTGAAAACTATCTTTACATGTATTTGAAAAAATAAAATATTATAATTAATTAAATTAAAAAATAAGGGGGTCAAAGATTTTGTTATGATGCTAAGAGCAGGCAAAATTCTAAGAGAAGTTAGCAAAGAGGTTTTAGCAATTAAGGGGAAACACAAGTTCGCTAGCAGAGATACTATCAAAGCTTGGCAAATGGGAGATTACAGGGCTAATTCTAATGGAAATTTAGGATTCTAACAGGCATTAGCTATTGAAATATTTAGCAAATGGACTAACCCCAAAAAAGGAGATCGCTATAACAAGGAGAATGACACCTTATTGTTGGCTAACCCTGAAAAGGAGTTTAAGCTAGTTGATGAAGTACATAAGTCCTTCCAAAGAGTATAAAGTAATTCAGGTTTTCTCTGCTACTTCTCACCTGGATGTCCAAAACATCATTAGAACTATAAATGGCAAACAAACAATTATTATTATTTTTTAAATTATTGCTAGCACCTAGAAGCAGCAACAGAAGCCAGCAGCAGCCAACAACCAGCTCTGACAGCTAGAAGGCAGCAGGCAGTAGGTAGCAGGCAGCAAGCAGCAGCAGAAGTGAACTCCTTATCATCTTCTTTTATTATGGATCAGTGGCTATAAATATGTTTCTCAACCTCTAGTATAAATAGTTAAATCCAGGAAAGAATGGCAGTGACATAAATTTCAAATTTACCACATTTTTATTAGAAACAGGGAAAAAAGAATTAGTTAATAAGTTGTAGGTATCTTTTTTTAAAGCATTTGATTTTTTTTTAATCAATAAAAGTCCAGCATTTTAATCGTAGGAACCAGATATCCTGATTTCTAGTTCAGATTTTTGTTCAAGATGCAAAAGATAAATCCTAGAATAATAAAACTAGCAATAATGAATCCTAGATTAAGCCAAATTAAAAATTAAGGCTTTACTTATCCACACTTTACTTAAACCACACTTTACTTATCTGGATTCTCCAGAAAGTGAATCATCTTTAGAGTTTCCTTCAAATTACCATAAGGGGGAAGGGAAGAGATAGTGACAGGATGAACACTTGTTTTCAATCTGTTTATACCAACTAGAAGTTAATTTCACTTCATGGACAAGTTCTCTCTTCACTTTGCAAAGGTAAAACTAGAAAATTTAAAGAACAAATGATTTCATTGGGCTTCCAAAAACTAGACTTACCAGATACCTGGATAATAAAAGAGGAAAAGCAAATAAGAAACCACCCACTAACTCCAAATGCTTTAACCTTTGAAATTAAAAACCGTAACCAGATTCTAGCAACATTTTATAACCAATATCGGTGAGAAAAGCTGAGCTTAAATCTGACCTACTCTGTTTTTGTTCTTGACCTTCTAATATATTTAGCAGCAAAGTCGGTTATTGTGGCATCTTCTCTCCAATTACCTCAAATCTTCACTAAAAGAAAATTGCCTCCCTTAGCTTTTAACACAGAAAATTATTTTATTGTCCATGGTTTTTAAACTAAACAAAAATTCATTGCTCAGTGACTTTTTAGTTGGCCTCCAGACCTCCAATACAACCTCCAGTCCATCCTGAATATCTCCTATACTGTTTTTATAATTGTCATTCCTCTTCCCAAGGATTTACAATGGCTTTCTGCTGTTTCAAGAAAAGATTAAGAGGCAGTTAGGTGGCTGAGTTCAAATTCAGACTCAGACATTTAACAGTTAGAAGTTGTGTGACTTTAGGCAAGGCACTTAACAAGAAAGAAAGAAAGGATCAATTATAGAATCAAAGCCCTCCAACATGGATTAATCTCCCTTATCTAAATTTCTCTCTCTAGTACAAGCTCTCCATTCACAGAATCAGATATTTAGCTCTAGGAAAAAAAAAAACACTGAAGCTCCCCTTAGTTTACTCTCTCAGCTTCCTAATTTTAGAGGTAGAAAAGACAAATGCAATCCCTCATTTGAAAAAATGAGAAACTGAGGCTGAGAAAGGTTAAGTGACTTAACTTTCAAGGTTAAGTGTAAACTGAGGTCACACAAGCAGTATTTGAACTCATGAAATCTCTCCTCATAGAATCATAAGATCACAGAGCTAGAAGGCATTTCACAGACCATCTTATCTCATCAGATCACAAAGGCAAAAAATTGGATGAATTCTTCATCACACTGATGGCCAATGAAATCTAGAGCAGTTCCATGACCTATTCAAGACCAATAGCTATCAGACCAGTCTCCCCACTATTCCCTGAACTATTTTCACTGTCACCTTAAAACCTGTGCTCATGTACTTCCCCCCTCCTCCCTCTTTAAATCCAACCTATCTTTCAAAGACTAAGTCAAGTCTGATCTTCTCTAGGAAACCTCCAAGGTGCAAAGGTGTCTTAAAAATGGATAGAATGCTGCACGTGAGCACCATGCAGCATGGCTGGACCACAATGGGGGCAAGTGGAGGGGAAGCAGAGTGTGAAGAATTCTAAATAAGTTCATGATTTCATGATAGGTTGTGAAAATGGGCTTTCAATGGCAAAAAAAAGTTTTTTTCTGTCATCTTATAGAAAAGCTGTTTGAGGAGAATGAAGGTTAATGCTGTGCCGAGAAACATCAGTCTAGCAGCTGCATGGAGAATGGATCAGAGGTTAGTACAATGCTGAGCAAACAGCAGCACTCAATTCACTCAATACTACATAATTGCTGATCTCTGTGACCTTTTAAAAAGTTAAAATATCCATCAAAACTAGTATACTCAGCATCTGTTAAATAACAAAAACAATCTTTTTTATTGCCTGAAAATACTACTCTTTTTTTAGCTGTTTCTACCCGCTGGCCCACTATACAGAACATGTGTAGTATTAGAAAGCTAAGTTGTGGCTAGGTTGTATGTAAATGCTTTAAATGAAGGAAGAGTTTGTATGTGAGGCTAGACCTGATAGAGGACAACTGCCCAGAAACAGAGTAAACTAATGATGCTACCTGAGAAGATAATAAATACTTAAGGATTAAATAATAAACTCCATGAAGTCACAGAACCAGTGACTGTGGGGACACTTTCCAGGATCATAGTTTCATGGTAACTTTTCATTTAATGACACTTCCAAGTCACCTTCTTCTCTTAATTGTAACAAAGCATCATAATTAAAGCTTGATACTCTTGCACAGGTTGAGAAAAAGAAAAAAAAGGCCTTAGAGTTCTCAAGTGTATATCACACATAAATGTAATTTAATATTCTGTCTGCTTGCTTTATTTTCGTTTCTGAACTGTCAAATCCAGTTTTAAGTGTTGTGTTTTGTTACTTTTTTTTAAAATACTATGAACCAACAGGGTTATGTAATGTGTCCATTAAAAGCCACAATGCCACATGGCACATCTGTCAAATTATAGCACATCTGTCAATGTGAGATTATTGCTACAGAGTAATGAAACTAATTTTTATTCTATACATGTCTAAAATTTTACTTGAACTTCACTGACTTTAACTAATTCCTAAAATCTTTCACAGTAAAATTATTTGCAATAATTTATTTTTATTAATTAATATTTCAAGTAATTTTAATATTTTAATTAATATTCATTTTATTTTTTATTAGTACAGCTTCCAAAAGAGATAAGAGAATTATGGAAATATAAAAAAACTGCAAATAAGAGACAGTGGAGAATTCCAGCTGGAGTGATGAATGCTCCCCAAGAAAGATAGTGCACTCTGAGGAAGACCAGATAATGCTATTAAGTGTTTGTGCCTGAAAATATAGATTCCAATCCTCTACTTGCCATTTCCTATTTGTGTGACAGCACCAGCACAAGTCATTTAAGCTTTCTTGGGTCTCAAGGGTCTTCATCTGTAGAAGATCTCTTCCAGTTCTAAATCTAATTTTAGAATCCCCAAAGTCCTAGGATGGTCATGGCCCTTATGTACATCAAGTATACCAAACTTAGCATTTGGCTCTGTTCCAAAAGGTAGTGTGGGTGAATCAAACAGGAGTCAGAAGACCTGAGTGAATTTCAATCCAAGTCACCTATAAAACACAGGCCCTCTAGTTCCACAGCCAGCTAGATCCTAGCTTCTTAAACAATAAGTCAAAATCCCATTTGGGAGTCTCATAATTGAATGTGGGGGTCACAAAACTATAATTTATTATTAGTAAATGTTTAATTTGTATACTTCTTTTATATGCCCATATGCTCAGGATCACATAAAAATTTCTCAGGCAAAAAGAGGTCATGGGTGGAAAAATTTTAAGAAGCTTGTTCTGGATTACATGATCTCTAAAGTTCTTCATAGCTCTGAAAAACTATAATTCAGGTACATGGGGTGATACACATTATCATATGAAGAAAAGATTTGCAAAATTTGCTTTTAGTAAATGGAAAATAAAATAAATACAAATCCTAAAATTTATGTACTCTAACACCTAATAAAATCTATGAGAACACTGAGATTAATACCACAGTCCTCATTTGTTTACTTTCTTCCCAACCCCACTGTCAACACAAGAGATTTCCTGCCAAATTAGGCCATCTGGTCAACTTATTGCTATAATTATGACTATTTATCAACTAAACTATTTACTAGAGAGGTAATTTTCAATTTTCTCTTTTACAATTAAGATTCACTCATTTTACAAAACTAAAATAAATTTAAATAGGTACTTATATAGCTTTTGTAAAGCATATCTTTAAAAATCTACAAAAAAAATTAATGAACAAATCAAAGATAAATTACTATTATTCAAGAAAAATACTTGAAGCTCTTACAACTGAAAATAATTGAACTTGTTTATTATGAAATGATTTCACAGAAGATACCAAATATTTTTTAATTCTTTAAGCCATTACTGAGTAATATTTTTAATCACTTAAAAATTAACAAAGTTGAAAACCTATTCAAACCAATTCAATTAACAGCAGCAAAATAGATTTTTACATGTAATTTTGAACATAAGTAAAATTTATAATATATTCCTTTGAGAAACATAAACAGGAAATACTCACATCACAGTAAAATTCATTTAATTTTTTAATTGTTAAAATTAATTTTAATCAAATATAAAACCTTTACCATAAATCATACTATATTCAATATGAACTTAAATTATATTTCTTATGTCCTAACAAAAAATATTACTGTTTCTTCAGGTCAAAAATACTGGCTTTAATAGTGGCAATCCAACTCTTCACTCTCAGATAGGCATATACTAACCAAAAGAAAAAGCTCAATATATTTGATATTAAAGTATTTAATATTTTTTAGCAGTGGAAATACTACTGATGATAGACATATAGTTTCTACTTTGGCACATGCTTCATTAAAATTTAATTAGTACCTGGGTTTAAATAAACCTTCTCATGACCCTATTAAAGTTCCTTTCATTAATAATGCAATGTACTTTTTTTAAAAGACTATTTGTAAAAAATTAAAATTAAATACAGGTGTTACTGAGACTGTCTCAGGAAAGTTACTGATCTTAAAAATAATTTGTGATAAGGAGAAAAATAATTTTTATTTTAAGTTTTAAAAAAATTAGTTGGGTGATTTAAGGAAATTCCAGTAATTGGAATTCAAATATCTGTATCCATAACATTTTAGCCTTGCATAGACTCAAAATTTTAAATGGATCTGTGATTTCATCAACCAAAATGTCCCCTCCAATAATACAGATTGAAATCAATCCATCCCATGAGAACTGATGCCACGTTCTCCCATATTTGCCAAGAGGAGTAGGGGAAGGGAACAGCAGCATCTATTGATTGTGCTAGAAGCCTAGTTGTAGGGACAGCCTAACAGCTAGAAGCCTAATTGTCTCCTGTCTTTTCTGTATGTCCAATCTATCTTTTCTTCCTATCATACCCTATTCTCATGACTTCTTATATTCCTGTTCTTCACTTATCACCTGGCAAGCCAGACAACGAATTCTTTGGCCATATCAATTTCTGAAATGATGTAAAGTAAAAAATGGCCTTCACTTCTCTGTAGCCCCTTCATACTTGTGCAATACAGTGACAGTGATGGAAAAGAGAGCAAAAAGAGTATAGAAGCACATAGTTTTTAGACCACCTAATAAGCTTTACCTTGGGGATATAATTTTCCAATGATCATAACATCACAAGTGAGTACAATATCAGAGAAGCTAAATCATTTCAATCTTTCTTTCTTCCTCTCTTCCTTCCTTCCTTCTTTCTTTTCTTTCTTTCTCTCTTTCTTCCTTCCTTCCTTTTTTTCTTTCTTTTTCTTTTTTTTTAATCTTGTCATTCTTGCTAGAAACAAAGCTAGAAGGAAGAAGGAAGTTGCTATGAAACAATGGTACTCCCTGGAGAGGCAAACCCTTGGCCATCTTGTATTGCTGTGCTAATTTGCAAAAAAAAAAAAAAAACACTGTGAACAGAATTACAGTTTGTGAACCATCATCAACTGCAAAAAATGAAGAGGAAGAGAAAAATCTATGAACAACTCTGCAAGACCCTCCTAATTAAATCAACATATACTTTGGTATTTGGTGACTTCAATGCAAAGGCAGAACTACACTATCTAACTTCACAAAGACAGTAAATGTTGCAAGTGAGATTTCTTGGGCTCCAGTGTTTTTTCAACACTGAATATAGAAGAGAAAAGGACATACTCAACAAATCTAGTAGAGCCTAAAATAAATTAGACAAGGAAGAAAATTATTTCCTGCCATTTTCTTATTGGTTTTATGAAACTGTGTGTTAGAAAGAGAAGAGTTAGAATCCTGTGTTTTCTCCAAACTAGTGTTTACAGTCTGAGACACAGAAGAATAACATGAAGACTATATGTAGGAAGAAACTTCGTAAAGATGCAATACAAATTTCTGTGGATTTGACAGTTTTCTCCAAGGCTAACACTAATTAATTAGTCTTCACCTAAGCTCTAGGCCTAAAAGCTAGCAGAGTTCTTTAGGACACTGTAACTAAGCATTACTTTAAAAATCAGCAGCTGCCAGGATAGAAAGAATATCTCTAAAGCTTTTTATTAATGTCAAAGCTAACATGGATTGGTGTTAACAACTATTTTTCCATTCAACCTCACCTAGCAATACAGCATCAAAGCTGATAACACTTTATAGCCCAGTAATAATCATGGCAATCTTCAATTATTGTAACACAACACTTATAGTATCCATCTCCAAACCCAGATGTTTTTCTCAATGTTCAAACAAATATGCTTGTAAATTATATTGGCTACTGATAAAGAAAGTGAGGACATTTGATATACATTATTGAGATGATCTTAATATTACATCCATCAGGAACTGCATATGTTTAACTTACATCAGATTGCTTGCTGTCTTGGGGAGGATGAAGAGTGAGAAGAGGGAGAAAAATTTGAAACACAAAAGTTTTGCAAAAGTGAATGTTGAAAACTATCTTTGCATGCATTTGGAAAAATAAAATACTACTTTAAAAAACATTACTTTCTTCAAAGCTATAGGTTGTAAACATTTCGATTACCACTTTTATATGTGGAAGAGATTAGGTCAAATCAAGCCAAGAAGAAAATCTAGCTTCCCCATCATAAAGAAGAGATTGTATCTTCTCCTAAGAACTTTCCAGATATATGCACAAGATCAAAGAGTCATAGATTCAGAGTTCAAAAGAACTTTAGAATCATCTTGCCCAATCCACTCTTTGAAATATAATGAAATTGAAGTCCCCACAGAGTTAAGTAGTCACATAATAAAGCACACTATTGGGTTCTGAACTCAAGCACTCTCACTCTAAATCCAGCATTATTTATATAACATCACATTACTTTATGTTCCCAAATGATAAAATGAATAATTATAATCCCTAAATCATGAAGTAAAAATAGGACACAAATTACTAACCTTGGTTCATGACCGGAGATTCTAATTTTCTTATTTTTCCAAGTATCAAATAATTAATTATAGATATTTATCTAAGTCAAAACATAAAATATTTTAAGAAAACCTTTAAAAGTGAGAAAGTAACTTAAATATCTTAAGTTTAGAAAGTCTTAGTCATAGAGTATTTTATCTGCATAGAAATATATGCAAGTTAGTTCTTTCCTTCCTCAAAATGTAGTCTATAGATTAGTGATTGGTTATTTTCTGATCTTATCGATATCATCATGTTTTAGTTAGGACATGTATCCTTCTGAGACTTTCTTAAAAAATCTAGGTGAGAAATTAGAAGATCTTCATTGTCCTTAATCCAATGTTTAAAATAGGTTACAGGAAATCCTCTTTCCTCTGAAGGAAGATTAGTCAGAGCCAATAGGAAAAAGGACTTCTTTTCTATGTAGTCATTAGGCTTGTTCAGATACTGTAAAGAAAATATATTAATCAGTTCCAACCATACGGTAAGCAAACTGATCTACAAAAAAGGATAAAAGAAACAAATATCACACACACACACACACACACACTACTTCAAGTCTTCAATTGAGTAACTTGCACAATTCCTTCCTGCCTTAATCTTAGAGAAGGAATACAGATTTGGAGCTGGAAAAGAACTCTGAGGCTATCTAATTTAATCCCCTCACTTTATTTATGAGGAAACTAAGGCAAATAGAGGTGAAATGACTTGCCCAGTGTCACAAACATAATAATAAGCAGAACTGACATTCACACTGAGGCCCTCTGACTGTGCATAAAAGCTTCTTTCCACCATACCATCCTGCCTTCCTTCTTATTTAACAAAAGAGGCAACAGAATTTTACTCAACCCACTCATAGGTAACTCTAGCAGTTCACAATAAAAACACAGGAGATTTTTTAGTTGCTAAACTGCATCACAAGGATCCATTGTTTGTGTTGAATAATGACCAAATGATATCACTTCAGTTGGGCACACTTTGTCAGAAGGTAATGGACAAGGAGGATCCTATTTATTCACAGAACTTTTTTATTATCACTATTTCCCCACACTACCAATTAAGGGGAATGTGATTTTAATCTACCCAGTGTACCAGCAAGAATGGCAGTATCAGTGAGAACAGTTAAGAGAACCATAAGGTCCAAGTGATTCCATTGAAGAATTCAAATCACAAATTTCACCAGCAAATATTTCCAGTGACAATAAGATGGAATATCCAGTGATGTAGGAAGGAGCCAATAAGAATAAGAAGTAACATATCAAACCAAATATATTAAGTTTTTTAAAAGCAAATTTAACTAACTAAAACAATTGGATCAGCCAACGATTCTGAGAGCAATAAGGAATTATACTCAAAGGGTTATCAAACTGTGCATATTCTTTGTTCCAGTAGTGTCTCTACTGGGCTTATATGCCAAAGAGATCATAAAAAGGAGAAAAGGACCCACATGTATAAAAATGTTTGTAGTGGTAAGGAACTAGAAACTGAGTGGATGCCCATCAGTTGGAGAATGGCTGAATAAGTTATGGTATAAGAATGTTATGGAATATTCTTGTTCTATAAGAAACAATCAAGAGGATGATTTCAGAAAGGCCTGAAGAGACTTACATGAACTGATGCTGAGTGAAATGAGCAGAACAAGAGAATATTGAACACAGAAACAAGATTATATGATGATCAATTCTGATGGACATAAGCTCTTTTCAACAGTGAGGTGATTCAGGTTGCAATGGTCTTGTGATGGAGAGCCATATGCATCCAGAGAGAGGACTGTGGGGACTGAGTGTGGATCACAACATAGTATTTTCACTTTTTTTGTTGTTTGCTTGCATTCTGGTTTTTTCTCATTTTTTTTTCCTTTTTGATCTGATTTTTCTTGTGTAGCATGATAATTATGGAAATATGTATAGAAGAATTGTACATGTTTAACATATATTGGAGGGGGTGGGAGGAAGGGAGGGAAAAAATTTGGAATACAAGGTTTTAAGGATGAATGTTGAAAATTATCTATGTATGTATTTTGAAAATAAAAAGCTTTAATTAAAAAAAAAATTTAAAAAAAAACTGGATCAGAGGTAGACTACTTATCAATACAGTATCAAGGCTGACAACACTTTATAACCCAGTAATGATGATGTCGGTCTTCAGTTATTATAGTGTACCAATCGTGATATCCATCTGCACCAAGGTAAAAAGTGGCCAATGAGGGGTTAAGAAGACATTTTTTATCTTAGACATTTGTTATCTATGTGACTCTGGGCAACTCACTATACTCTGTCTGCCTCAATTTCCTCAACTGTAAAATGGGAATAAAAGAGCACCTGCCTCTAGGAGTGTTATGAGGATCAAATGGGGAAATACTTATTCTTAGCACAATGCTTGACAATACAGTAAGTATTATATAAATGCTTATTCCCTTCCCTCCTTCCTTTATCCTTCCCCTTCCTTCTATTGGTTCTTTCACCACTGACATGGTTCAAACCAATGACATAAATATAGACATCTGTCTTGTTAAAACTCCTAACTCTCTGAGCTTGGATCATCATACAAAAACAGGAAAAGTTCATGCTATATCTTGTTTCCAAAAAAAGTACATATACACAATATGTTTAACACTAACTAAACCATACTGGCACTACTTATATATATTGTCTTTTAAAAGACTCAAATGGTTTCTAATTTTATAATACTTATCAATGGTATATATGTCTATCTTATCTTTACTCTGGTACAAACAAGCCAAATCACTGATGTCATCAAATGCAAGATTCTGTAATCAAGATGTATCTGAAGAGTTTGTTAGCTAGATTTAGAGTTGCAAGGGATATTAAGAGGTCATTTGGCCCAACCCACTCACTTTACAATTGAGAGTTCTGAGACCCAAAGGAGTGAAATCATTGTCCAAGGTTACACAGGCAATAAATCCCCTGCCAAGCTGAGATTCTAGCACTCCAGATTGAAAGATCTATCCAGGACATCAAATCATCTCCCTTCAGAAAAGAAGGTTTCATAAATACTTTTCAATGATGAAAACTGGTTTTCTTGAATGACCTCTCCCCCCCTTCAATTTCATAACTGCTTTCCCTCAATATTCCAACTAGTTCTTTAATATTTATTATAAAAAGAACCCTTCTTCCACAAAATTCTACTCCTCTTCTTCATCATGGGGTCAAAATGACCTTAAGTTTTCATAGGCTAAAAACCAATGTAGGATATATGCTCTGGCAAATCTTATTTAGCTGGAAAGGTTCTAAATATAGGCCTAGAAGGCTTATATCTCAAGGAAGTCAAAGAGGTAACAAAAAGAGTCCATTTATATTATACTAAAATAATCAAAGTAGAAAAAAAAAAAACCTGGAAAAAACTAAACAAGTGGAAGTCCAACAACTAAGAAATAGTTGAAAAAACAGTATGTGAATTTAATGTCCTACTATTTCATTGTAAAATATGACTAACAATGTTAACAACAACAATATGGCTAGCATTTACTGTGCACCTGTGTGCCTACTATGTGCCAAGTCCTGTACTAAGTAATGTGCCACCTAGCAATCTAATGTTATTACTAAGTGTTATAGTATGGATAGAGCACCAAGCCAGAAATCAGAGAGACTTTTCTTCAAATCTAGTCTTAGACACTTGCTAGTTGTGTGACCCTGGATATGTCCCTTAACCCTATATGCTTCAGTTTCCTCATCTTAAAAATGATCTGAAGAAAGAAATGGCAAATCATTCTAGTATCTCTGCAAAGAAATCTCAAATGGGGTTACAAAGAGTTGGACATGACTGAGCACACACTAATATTACTATACTATCATATTACTAATATTATTATACCACTTGGCTACAAAACATTACTATTAGTGTGCTAATTAATATTATTAAAGTGCATTCCTGCAGCACTTTAAGGTTTTCATAGTGCTGTGTAAACATTTCATTTTATCTTCACAAAAACACAGAAACAACAGTTGCTTTTATCATTCTCTCCATATTACAGATGAGGAAATTTGAGTATGATAGACCAGGCTCCCCCACCTAGGGATATGTCAGAGATTGGATTTGAACTGAGTCCCTCCTTATTTCTGTGTTCTGTATTTCCTATATCACCAAGCTGTCTCCAATATGAGCAATCAAGATAAACATGGGAAGACTCGTACTAACTAAAGCAGAATGAAGCAAATCAAATCAGGAGAATAATATGCCCCAAACCTACAAAAGTGTAAATGAAAATACACTTTCCTCCTCACAGAAGACTTAACCTCTGGGTGAGTTAGTTTGCTTACCTGTTGCTTGTTACAAGGGAAGCTTCAATGTGCTAGGAGAGGAGGAAAAGAGTAGGAGGGTGAGGTAGATCCGGACATGATGGTGACTCAGAAACAAAAGATGTCAACAGAGGAAAACAACACTACACAAATGGACCGATGGCAGACTGTGTATGCTCTCATCCATATACCAGGCTAAATGTAGAAAGAGTGGTTCATCACAAGAAGTCTAGTCTCAAAATGATGGATGGTTCTGGTCCCTGGAGCTCATCATGAACATCTCCTAGAGGATGGAAGGACTGTGAGTTGCACATAGAGGAGAGCTATAAAATCAAAGATCTTTTCAAAAATTAAGAGTATTAAAGCAACAAATGACTGAGTCAAACTAAGGTATTCAGCAATCTCACCTACTGAGAACATAATGAAGAACCAGAAAGTACAGAAGACGGTCTCTTGGAGTAACAGAAATAACTGTCACAAAGGCCAAGCACCAGAGCCCATCAGGCCTCTTGGCCTTTAACATGCACACAAGTCTAACAAACTTGGTTATCAGATTTGTAAAACCCAGAGAAGATTAGTAATGTCCAATTAGAAAAGGGAAGAAAACAACAGGAGATATACAAACTTCAAAACACATCAATGTGAATCGTTAAATATAGAGGCAAACAGCCTTACAGAGTTAACAGGCCCACAAGAATATCAGAACAGAAAAAACTGAGTAGATTCTAAGTTAGCCTCTTTTCCTCCTAAATTTTCAACCTCTTCATCTACTCATTCCTTCTCTTTTGCCTTCAAATATGCCCAACTTTCCTTAGTCTTAAAAAAAAAAAACCTCACAGCCCTTTTTGTAGTGGCTAGAAACTGGAAACTGAATGGATGTCCATCAGTTGGAGAATGGCTGAATAAATTGTGGTATATGAAAATTATGGAATATTACTGTTCTGTAAGAAATGACCAACAGGATGATTTCAGAAAGGCCTGGAGAGATTTACACGAACTGATGCTAAGTGAAATGAGCAGGACCAGGAGATCATTATATACTTCAACAACAATACTAGATGATGACCAGTCCTGATGGATCAGGCCATCCTCAGCAACGAGATCAACCAAATCATTTCTAATGGAGCAGTAATGAACTGAACTAGCTATACCCAGAAAAAGAACTCTGGGAGATGACTAAAAACCATTACATTGAATTCCCAGTCCCTATATTTATGCACACCTGCATCTTTGATTTCCTTCACAAGCTAATTGTACAATAATTCAGAGTCTGATTCTTTTTGTATAGCAAAATAATGTTTTGGTCATGTATACTTATTGTGTATCTAAGTTATATTTTAATATATTTAACATCTACTGGTCATCCTGCCATCTAGGGGAGGGGGTGGGGGGGGGGTAAGAGGTGAAAAATTGGAACAAGAGGTTTGGCAATTGTTAATCCTGTAAAGTTACCCATGTATATATCCTGTAAATAAAAGGCTATTAAATAAATTAAAAAAAAAAAAAAAAGCCTCAGTAGACCATATCATCCCACCAAACTAATATCCTATACTTCTCTCTCATAGTCTCAGAAAAAGCTTGCATCCTCTACTTCCTCTCATCACTCCTAAATCCTTTGCAATTTGTGTTTTAATGTTAAAATTCAACTGAAATTGCATTCTCCAAAATTACCAATGATTTCTTAAATACCAAATTGAATAGTATTTTCTCAGGTCCCAATCCTTTCTGACCCTACTACATTGGATATTTCTGATCATCCTTTCCTCCTGGATACATTTGATATTTTTGATCATCCTTTCCTCCTGGATACAATCTCCTCTCTTGATTTTTTTTTTTTTTTTTTTTTTGGACACTATTCTCTTCTGGTTAGCCTTCTCAATTTTTTTGTTTCTTTGATGGCTTATCATCCAGATCATATCCCCTTAACTGTGGCTACTTCCCAATGTTCTGCCCTGCCTAAATCATCTCTCCTTTTCCTCTATATCTCAAAAACCTCATTAACTCCCATGGGTCTAAATATCGATACTTATCTCTATGCAGATGACTCCCAGATTTATATATCTCCCCTGAGGTTCAGTTCTACATTAGCAATCACCTCTTGGCCATTTCAAACTAGATGCCCCAGAAAGCTCTTCTCCCTCTTTCAAACTTTCTTCTTTATGTCAAAGGTACCATCATCTTAAGAGTATAATCCAAAGAGCTTTTATGATACCTTGAAGGCTATTTAGGGGCATCTCAACTACTCAGTGCTGATGGAGTCACACTGATTAGTGATAAGGACATCTTCCTAGAGAAACTGGCTGAACATATCCATAGTGTTCTCAACAGACTATCATTAATCAATGCTGAAGTCACTGACTGTCACTGAACATATATCTGACACTGAAGTCAATCCCTCCCTAGCCAAACTTCCAACTGAAGAAGAGATTTTAGATGCCATTAGACTCCTCTTGTGTGACAGAGCATCTGGTACTGATTCTATTCTAGCTGAGATTTACAAGACAAGGGTCTACTAAGCTTACAAAAGCTGCCTGAAATTTTCCAAGTTATATGACAAGAGGTTTTCTCCCAGGAGTTCAAGAATGCTTCCATTATCCATCTCTATAAAGGAAAGGGAAATAAGTTGTCCTGTGACAATCACAAAAGTGTCTCTCTTAGTCACTGATAGGAAGATACTTGCTAGGGTCCTCCTCAATAGGCTAATCGTTTACCTGTAAGGTCATCTATCCAAAAGCCAGTGTGGCTTCAGAAAGGGCTGAGGAACTGGCATGTTTGTTGCCCACAACTTCAGGAGAAATACCAGAAGCAGAATAGAAATCTGTGCACAATTCTGTTGACCTGACCAAGGCCTTTGATACTGCCAATAGAAAGGGCTAGTGGAAAACCATGGCCTGTTTGCACAAGTTCTGGATAATGAATGATGCTCTGGTGCTTTTCCAGTCATCAAAAGAGCGAAACAAGGCTGTATACTTTTCAGCAATGTTGTTATATGCCTTCAACAAGGACAAAAAAAGAAACCAAAGTCAGTTATTGCACTGATGGTATAAATTATTTAACTTGAAAAGGCTACAAACCAAAATTAAAGCAGAAGAAGAATTGGTGTGTGACTTTTTGTTCATAGATGATTGTGCTGCTGAGGCTGAGATGAAACAAAGTATAGACTAGTTTTCTGCTGCTTATACTAATTTTGGCCTAACTATCAAGAAAATATCCACCAGCCAGCAATATACCATCCACACATGGAACCATTAGTTATATTAAATGGAAACTCTTTTAATGTTGTGGATAAGTTCACTTATCTTGACAGTATACTTTCCAGGGATGCATCTTTCTTAGATGAGGATGACATATGCACTGCTAGAGCTAGTTCAGGGTTTAGGAGACTGAAGGAAAAGTGTGAGAGAGAAGTATTAAGCTGTCTACCAAACTGAATCTACAGAGCCATTATGCTGACCTTGTTGTATGCCTATAAAACAAGCCATACCAGAAAACTGAATCACTTCCATCCAAATTGTCTTAGGAAGATTCTGAAGGTTACCTGGCAAGATAAAATAACAGACATGGGGATCCTTTCTTAACTTGCCAAACATTCAAACTCTACTGCAGAGAACACAACTCCAATGAGCTGACCAGGATGTTTTAAATGCCAAACATGTTTGTCTAAAATACTATTTTATGGGAATTCACACAAAACAAGCACTCATGTGGAGATCAGAAGAACCCATACAAGGACACCCTCAACTTGATTATATGATGTGGGAGACACTGGCACAGGACCACTCAGCATGGCTTCCCTGCATCAAAAAAGGTACTGTGCTCTATGAGCAAAGCAGAATTGCAGAAGCTCAAAAGAAACATGAAATATACAAATTTAGAGATACCTCCTCTCCAGATGTTCATATGCACTACTTCTGTTCATGTGCATCAGTTAATAAAGACTTTCAGAGGTCATATTGGTCTGATCAGTCACAGTTGGACACACTATACTTTGACTACAACATAATGACATCATTTTGGTCTTCTGAGAATGAAAGACTACAACCAATCAACACTATTATTCCAGTCTCTCAACATCATAATGTTGGCATTATCTTAGACTTTTCACTTTCCCTCATCTTATTTATCCAACTAGTTTGCTGAATTTTGCCATTTCTACTTTAAAATGTTTCTTGTATTCAACACTTTCTCTCTACTCACAGGACTACCTTAGCTCAGGCATTCATCACCTTTTGCTTAGATTACTGCAATAGCTTCCAAATTGTTCTCTCACCATCCTACCCACTCATACCAAAGTAATATTCCTTAAGCACACACCTTATCATTTCACTGCCCTATTCAACAAACCCTCTTACCTATAAATAAAACATAAATCCTTCATATAGCTTTTAAAACACTTTACAACCTATCAAATGGCAAGAAATTCATAATTTATGCCACCTACGTAGCACATATACTAGCATTTTTACATGGACACTTACTATCTTTTTCGTCTTGATGTAAATTTAGTTTCCTGAACCTACACTTCTCCCACTGAAAATAAAAATCATTTTTTTCCAAAAATCATACAGATCTTTACATAGAGCTACTCTTTAAACACTTCCTTCTTGACCCCCATCTCATCCTACTGTTCTTGCAGCCTTAGGAAAATCTTTTTTTTCCACAGTGAATCTGAAAAACTTTAAAGGACCTAAACTCTGAATCCTTGACAGCAGAAACTTGCCTTCCTCTAGTAAGCATTCAGTAAAGGTTTACTGATTGACTGATTAAAATCATGGAACCCACACCTTACCTGAAGTATATATCTCTTCTGTATCTTTGACTTTTCTTCTTCCACAATGTCTGTCCCATTTATTCTTACCTTTCTTTCCATTCCCACCATTTCAGCAGAGGCTGTTCTCATCTAACATCTGTCCAATTCCAATAGTCATCCATGAGGTCACCCAATTGGCAAAGATTATTTTAAGTTTTCTAAACAACCCATACCCAAAGCACTGCAAGTTCCAAACTTTGGCTTAAAGACTTATAGGTACCAAGAGGAAAAAAGATCCATGTGCAAAAATATTTGTAGCAGCTCTTTTTG
This sequence comes from Sarcophilus harrisii, assembly GCF_902635505.1. Classification (NCBI taxonomy): domain Eukaryota; kingdom Metazoa; phylum Chordata; class Mammalia; order Dasyuromorphia; family Dasyuridae; genus Sarcophilus; species Sarcophilus harrisii. Next base: position 165,369,841 of record NC_045428.1, on the reverse strand, counting down.
TAGTGGTAAGGAACTGGAAATTGAGTAGATGCCCATCAATTGGGGAATAGCTAAATGATGGTATGTGAATGCAATGGAATATTATTCTTTTATAAGAAGTGATAAGTAGACTGATTTCAGAAAAGCCTTACATGAACTGATACTGAGTGAAGTGAACAGAACTGAGCAGAACCAAGAAAATACTGTACACAATAACAAGATTGTATGATGATCAACTGTGATGAACGTGGTTCTTCTCAACAATGTAATGATTCAAGTCAGTTCCAATGGACTTGAGATAGAAAATGCTATCTGCATCCAGAGAGAGAACTGAAGAGACTGCATGTGGATCAAAGCATAGTATTTTTACCTTTTTTTTTCTTTCATGGTTTTTTCCCTTTTGGTCTGATTTTTTCTTGCATATGACAAATGAGGAAAAATGTTTAAAAGAACTGGATATATTTATTACTGTCTTGGGTAGGGAAAAGGTAAGGAAGGGAGGGAAGGAGAAAAATTTGGAACTTGGAACACAAAATTTTGCAAAAATGAATGTTGATCTGATGGACATGACTCTTCAACAATGAAGTGAATGAAGCCAATTCCAATACACTTTTGATGGTAAGAACCATCTGCATCCAGAAAGAGGATTGTGGGGACTGAATGTGGATCACAACATAGTATTTTCACCTTTTTTGTTGTTGTTTGGTTTTTTCTCTTTCTCATTTTTTCCCCTTTCTGATCTGTTTTTCCTTGTACAGCATGATAAATGTGGAAATATGTACAGAAGAATTATACACATTTAACATATACTGGATTACTTGATGTCTAGGGGAGGGAGGTGAGAAATGGAGGGAGAAAAATTTGGAACACAGGGTTTTTTAAGGGTGAATGATGAAAATTCATATTTGCATGCATTTTGAAAATAAAAAGCTATTACTAAATGAAAAAATTATTGCTGAAAACTATCTTTGCATGTATTTGGAAAAATAAAATACTACTGAAGGGGAAAAAAAAACCCTTATAAGTACAAGGAACTCATCATGTTATAAGGATATTGATTCTACTTATGGACAATTGCAACTATAAGGAAAAAATTTCTAACATTAAGTCAAAAATATGGCTTCTCTACCTGCCATACAATTGGTCATAGTTCTAAATAAGATCATAAAGAACATATTGTATCTAATATCTTTTTCATATTATAGTTCATAAGAGCTATAGATACATTAATATAAAGTAATTTTTTCCTTCCTTAGGCTAAACACTCCCAGTCCCTCAAACAGCCCTTATATAGCATAATTTCTTCCCTCTATTTTGGTCACTCTCTGAACAAAAGCTTGGATTGTGAATGACTTTCCTAAAATACAGCACTCAGAAATGACCATGATACTCTAAATAGGACTTAAACAGGCAAAGTAAAATAGGTTCATCAACTCTTTCCTTTTATATACTTTCTTAAGCCTAATCTTGATTTCAACAAAGCAGATATCTGATAGTATTAGATTCTTTCCCAGAAGCACCAAGACATTAAATGACTTAGCAATGATCACAGAGCTTATGTGCCAGCCTTTTGGATTGAACCAAAATCTCCTTGACCACCTCAGCCTTTTTACTTACCAATTCCCACTGCCTCTCATTCTGGACACTATCTTTAAACTAATACCCAAGATTACATCCATATTTTTAAGGGTCACAAAATACTCCATTTGCATAACAGTCTTCAATCCATACTATTTTTTATTTTTTACCATACTATTTTTTACCGTATCTCTCCCTCAACTTTTAATTGTGATAAAAAAAAAGTACTCTGTATTTTATTCATTGTCCTTTATAAAAGCATTTTATATTATCCTCACTCATGAAGATTTTTTTGGATGCCAATATTATCATTCAATATGTTCTCTATCATTCTTAGAACTGCACACACATAAATTTGACAACCATACCAATAAATTAATCTAGGTAATTTATTTTTTAAAGTATGTTCAAAAAAACAGAAACAAGTTAAGGACAGAGCCTTGTGATACCCACCAGAGCCTCTCTGGTTTCATTAATGACATTATCTCTTTGGAGTTAGGCAGATAATCAGTTTGGAATCCAGCTTACTGAATCCTTTCCACAAAAACATGTTCCAAGACAGCATCAAATGCCTTCCTAAAATCAAGATTATATGTCTAGTATTTTGCTATTCTACCAAGGTGGCTACCCTTTCAAAATAAAAATTAGTTTGCCGTGACTTGGTCTTAATGCACCAATGCTTGGTAATGATCTTGATAGTTTCCATAAGCATTCATAAACCATCCTTTTATATTGTTGTGTATGAGAGATTGAGAGAAAAAGAAGAAATGAGGGGAAGAGGATGAAAGAGTGAAAAGGGGAAGAGGTCAAGAGACTTAGTCTGTGACTTCTTTAGTATGATAAATTCCTAATAAGGAACTCCCTCCAGCAAAATAGATTGACACCCATGTATACTTATTGTGTATCTAAGTTATATTTTAATATATTTAACATCTACTGGTCATCCTGCCATTTAGGGGAGGGGGTGGGGGGGGTGGGGTAAGAGGTGAAAAATTGGAACAAGAGGTTTGGCAATTGTTAATGCTGTAAAGTTACCCATGTATATATATCCTGTAAATTAAAGGCTATTAAATAAAAAAAAAAAAATAGATTGACACCTTCTCAGCAATTTAACAGATTGAGGGTTGTTTTTTTCCAAACAAATTAAAAACAGAAATTGAATCCAGCCCCAGATTTAAAAAAAAAAAAAAAAAAAAAAAAAAAAAAAACTAGTGTAGGAACAAAAATAAATGAAATGAGTTTGAAAAGTTCCCAAAGTAACATTTTTTTTTAAGTTAAATAATTGTTAGATATTTCTGCAGGGTAGGCATTCTGAGACAATTCATAAATATTATCTTGCTCATCTAAAATTTTGCCAAGAACCAACTCAAGTTCTCCTATTTTGAAAATCTAGCTTTAAAAACAACAACAACATTGCATTCCATAATTCAATTGGGAAGCTAAAAAATTTGTCCTAAATACAAAAAGATATTTCTAGGGATTTTACTGAAATAAATGCAAAATAATAGCTTACACTGTTTAGACTTTTTCCTTAGATTTGAGAAACCTTACTTTTCAGAAGGCTTTCAGATCCTATGATACAGGTCACTTGAAGATTAAGAATCAGAGCTCTGATATAAGTCAACACAGAATAGGTAAGATATTCATAAATGGATATAAAAAGGTTTTTATATTCTAGATGAAAAAGATTCTCTAAAGTGTTGTGACCAATGTTCATTCCATTTGATAACTATGTGCCATAGGATTTAGCCCTGCAAAGGATCTTCGAGACTTAGCCCAAATTGGATGAAGAAACTAGAACCAAAGAATTCATTGACTTGCCTAAAATCACAGTGATAGACCCAAGTCAATATTTGAATCCAGATCCAAATTCAAGGCTCTTTCCATGACACCATCCCATCCAGAAAATTGCTGCAGGTTACATAGAAAATAAATGGTAAATGATTTCTATGTTAAAAAATAAAATCTTCTACAGTAATACTTCCAATGGGGTAAACAATGTAGCTTACTCCAATGTAGCCTACTACAATGTAGCATAGCTTTGTCCTTAGAGCCAAAAAACAAGGGTTCAAATATCTATTTAGCACTTAGTGTTAATGTGTACCTAAGAAGGGAGAATTTCTCCAGGCTCCAGTTTCCTCATCTATAAACTGAATAGATTGGACTAGATGAGTCCTAGTTAATCAAATACCCAAATTAATTTTTTAAAAAATTGAACATCTATATATCATGCTTTGATCATCAGTTTTTTAAAAATTCAAATATTAAATAAAACTTAATACAGAAACTATACAGAATTTAAATTTTGTCTAAGAAGCAATGCATTTTAAGGGAAAAGTAATGAATTTGGTGTCAGAAGATGTGCTTCCATTCCCTTTACTAAACTGCTATATGACCTTGCAAGCAACTTCTCTTAGCCTCACTTTTCACATCTGTAAACTGAAGGGATTAGATTTATCATACATAAAAATATTCATAGACCACATATTGAGTGTAATTATATAAATAGATATAATGTATATATTAAGTAAAAGAAAAACCATTAAGTTTGGTAATGAAATTCAATATAAAAACTACTGGCCTCAATCTCTAAAGCCTTTAAAATAATCAAGTCTCCATTTATTTCTCTCTATCTTCTACTCCTCTAAATTAATTTCACCTTTTCTTACTCCACACCATTCAAACCAAATTTTAAAAAAAAATTCAGTTTTTGGTTTTCAGTTATTTAAATATGTACTATCTAAATGTACAGTTTTCTTTTTTACTAAAAATGCATAGTATTTTAATACTGGGCTGAGATGATTTTCTTGGGCTAGCTGAGATGATTTTCTTGGGCTAGCTTGGGCTAGCTTGGGTAGCAAAAAGGATTTTGCTACCTTTTATAATGTGGTTTCCATAGGAAAATGTACTCTTGATCTCCACAAAAGCTGCTCACAAATGAACTTTTGGAATATAAGCCATTTCTAAATTAAAGGACTCCCTGTATCATCTGGTAGTCTTGCATTTTTTGACAAAGCTTGAACTGTAGATTTATATCTACTTGTGAACGAAGCACATTGTTCACCTCTCTAGCAATATGATTAACTATAGAACTACAAAACTGCAGGATAAACTAAACAATTTATCTTTTTCTGGGCTGTGAAATCCACCCCAAGGCATGACATTAACACCCATTAAGAGCATTAGATCCTAAAAGACATAAAACAGTTCCAAACTCATGAAGGAGTTCAAAATTGTATATATCCTTTAAAGGTTAAATTGTACATCAACACATAATTGGTTTTAAATGTGGCTTATAAACATATATGTCCCCAGAAACAGGAAGATGTTTATTTTATTTCCTGGTGAATTGCCTACATGAATGCTTTAACAAATGCTTTCCAAATATTGCCTTATACAAACCTGAGACTTTGGGTTATAAGTCAATATCCATGTTTCAGACCTGAATTCTCTTCCATGGGTCCTGATTATTCTGAATACTATTATGAAGTTGTCCAACCTATAGTATGACCTTGCAGGATAGACTGCAAAAATGAAACAAAGAGAGGCTACATATCTAATACATGAAACAGATATGCAGTTCCAAAATTATAATCTAATAATAATTCTTTTAAATAAAATCAATCTAATTCAATAAAATAGGTGACATATTAAAAATAGTGACCTCACAAATCAACAATGATCTCATTAACTACTAGCCTATTATCCAACAAGAAAAGGAAAACAAAAGTAGACACTGATGAATTTAAATTGTTGAGTTTTTCAAAAGATTTAAATGTACTCTAATGTAGCTGGGCTGGAAGTTCTCCAGGGAACAGAGATGTTTATAGATTTCCTTTACAGCAGAACAATTTATCAAAACACGCATTGCTAAAACAAATATTCATATCATCAGCAAGGAAAAACTTCAACTTTCCCAAGTTTTTGATCACAAAAAGCTAGAAAGTAAAGGAAATAATAAGGGAGTAAAAGAAGCATTTTTTTAAATATACTGTATTGTTTATTTTCATTCTCAAAGAGGGCCATGATGTCAGTGAAGTGATATCAAGATATGCAAGTGAACTGGATTTAAGTGAGGAAGGGCTGGGCAAGGTCACCTGCGTCACTTTCTCCTCAAAAGTCATCCGGTTCCAGTGGCCAGATATAAATCAGGACAACTGGAGATGGCCCTGGGTGTATTGGAAGATTTTGACCTTGGTAGCAAAGATCTTCAAGGGATTTCAGTTTGACTGAGGCCACACCCATTCAGTGATTAAGCGGAGGTATCAGTTGAGGCAAAGAATCTCCCCTTTCTCCTAGTCAATCAAGTCAATCAATTAATAAATAAGGGGTGGGAAGAGTATTTGGATTTCTGGTCAAAACAGAAAGGATTATTACTGACATTCATTCTGAGTCAAACAGGACCCAAACAATGACTAACTGGGGCTTAGCCTAGGAACTTATTTGTTGGGTGATCAATGAGAGTCAGAGTGGGTTTTTGAGTTTAAAGATATGGTTCTAAAGAAAGAAATCTAGCCAATCAGTCCTTCATTTTTGAAGAGGACCAATGCATCAGGGAGGTGATGCCATGATTTGCAAGTGCATTTTTTAAAATGCTGCAAAATGAAGGAAAAACTCACTACTACATGATTACTGATGTACTAACATCATCAATAATCAAATTTCCATTCTGCATAAGTGTTACTAATATTCTAGACCAAAGGCATCTACCATATAGATAAAAACTTATAACAAAATGATTAGTGGCTAAAATTGCCCCCTTCATAATTCTCTGCAGCTAGAAATAAAGTCTAAGTTTGGAGAAAGCAAGACTTGAATTCAAATGCTGCCTCATGATATTGGGCAAGTCACTAAACCTGTCTCTGGCTCAGTTTCTTTATCTATAAAATAGGGATAATCTCACAGAGCCATGAAAATCAAATGACTTAGCATAGAAAGTACTTTGCAAATATTAAGATACTGCATAATAAGTACTAGTTCTTATTATTGCTGCATATTTCCTCTACTAAGTTCTTTTTTCAATGAATTATCTTAGAATAGCATCTTTTCCAGGTACCACCCAACCTGGAAAAGTAGTGAGTAAAGCCCATTGAGGAACTGAATATCTGTTATCCAAGGATCAGTCTAGTTAAGTCTGAAAAGGCTTATCACCAGGCTAGCAAATTTAAGGGCTGTAATAATTTTCAAAGACCTTCTCTTTGGTCATAGAAGGACAGCAATATAACACATTTTTAACCAAAATCACAGAAGCTTAATTCATTGAAATACATGAATATCTACAAGCAGAATTCCATTATTCTACTATATATAACACAGATAGACTTAAAGTATGTAGGGGAACAGAGGAGTAGAGAGCAAGGCAGTGCCTAAAGTCTACTCTACAGTGAGATGAGTCGCATATTTATTTGTGAATAATGGTCTTGAAATCTGATTTTCTATCATTATAAAAAATAATCATCTACTTTTTCATCCATATATCCCTGATACCTAGCACAGCACTTAGTATGGAGTGGGTGCTAAATAAATACTTACTGATTTATTGGCCATCTGGCACTAAATTAGAAAAAAAGGCAAACATGTTAAAATGCCCTAATCCTGAGGTCATCTGGGTCATGACTGTAATGGTAAGCTTCCTCCTTCCAGATCTTTATTATACTATACATACTCCTGACCTTCCATTCTTGGGCAGTTGGGCAAGTAGACAAGAATAAGGAAGCTTACTAGAAGCAAATTATATAGGTACTTTGATATTCTATTGGTGCTTACATTTGAAAAAAGGCAGGGATTAAAGGAGAATGAGTGTGTGTGAGAGAGAGAGAGAGAGATTGGTACATATAATTTAGGAAAGAAGGAAAGATGTAGGTATATGGGTAGGTATGGGCTCCTGCTTCCTTACAGGAAGATTTACTCCTATAACCCAGATCAGGGGCCTCAGCTCAGTCTGGAATCAGGCCCATTGCCATTCTGTAGGAGCTAAGCAAAAGTATCTCACTTTTATAAAACACTTAAAGGACTGCAAAGTGCTTTCTCCATAGCAGCCCTATAAAGGATTAGCACATTTACTTGTTCCTATTATCCAAAGGAAAAAAACTGAGTACTTTTCAGGGGATAAGACTCCCCCAAAGTTATACCACTAATACAGTTCAGAACTGAGACTTGAAGTTAAGTCTCCCTTTTCCAATGCAGATAGTCTTCCCTATACATCATGTACAGAATAAGGCAGAGAATTGCAGTCATCCTCATTTCCAACTTTTAGCTCCTAGCATTAGTCTTGATTCATTGGTAGGTCTCAGGGGGCTAGACTTGAGACTCTACTCAGAACTTCAAAGTGTACTCACAGCCAGGGCTAATGCAGCAGGGTCATTACAAAGAGATTCCTCAACCACTTCCCTTATCCCTCTCCAAGGAGACTTTCCTATTCACAGCTTTCTAGTGATGTCCACTATGACTGTAAACAAGCTAATTCTGCCCTAAGAAGCCCTCAGGATTTCATACCTATCAAGTCATGAGACTATTTAACTCATAGTGTTTTCAAAGAATTTCAAATACTTGATAGGGTAGGGTGACTAGCAAAATTTTCAGTGTGGGGGTCACTGTCTCTCCCAATCTCTGTGTCTATCCAAATTGGAGGTCCTTCTCTTCTTTGCTCACCAAGAGGCATTCATACTTTAAACCAACTACCCAATATTGCCAGTGCAGATTTCTTCTGACCATACTCGTTTACTCTAAATCCTCTGGCCCTGCTTCCAGCCTCTGCCCCTTCATCAATGGGAGCAACTTTTGAAGAGTAAGGGTCTGACATCCCTGACGCTGGCAATAGTCAATCTAGTTGGAGCAGCAAGAAATTCTGAGGGAGAGAAGAGAGCAACATGTGCCAGGCAAGTTAAACCATCATCACCACCACCATCTCTACCATGTCCCCTAGACCCAATTGGAGATAGGCTCCAGGAATTTTCAATTTCTTCCACCCCATAATGACCAGTCCTTCTTCAAGTCTGACCTTAAAGTCATCAAGTGAAATAGCCATTGTGAGAAATGGACTTTCCATTTTTTTCCACCATCATCACAAACTGCTGACCAACCACCAGCAGTAGGGCCAAGAGCCCCATAAACAGCACAACTCCCTAGAGCACTATCTGCTTCTAGCTCAGTTCCTATAATTCCAGGAGAGCAACTCTTGCAGAGATAAATCCAGATGAATTCTAATTCCTTAACATTCAAAGCTACTGAAGATTCAGAAAAGAAAGTTCTCATCCCAAAGCCCTTGGGCACTGTTACATAGTTCAACATCAGAAACAGATATAATTTCATCAATGGAAATGACACTAAAAAAGATTCATTCCTTGCACCCACAAGGCATGGGGCCTTTCCATCTGATTGCAGCTAAAACCTCTATGTGTTATCTCTCCCATTTGAATGTGAGCTCCTAGACAGGACCCGGGCTATCTTCCTTTTCTACTATCTGTATCCCCAGTGATTAGTACAGTGTTTTGACATAATAAACATTTAATGAAAGCTTTAAAAAAAAATCATTCATCTACCTGCCTTTTTTTAAATTAAACTCATCTCATCCTAACTCCACTAATCTAGGAATTTGTGCCTATACTAACTGATCTGATATCTGCTCATTTTCTGTCTCTGAACAACTACTGTCCCTCAGCCAACAATGACTGAATAAAACAGAAAGAAGTGGTCTAACCCAGCTCGTGGTTTAAAAACAAAACAAAACAACAAAATACACACAGACAAAAACTCCCTGCTCATCCAAGGGAGACAGCACAGGCTTCCAAGTTCCTTCACACAAATCTTGCAGAGAGTAAAATGAATATACAAAAGTGGTTCTATGTAGGCCACCTCAGAACAGATGGGCACAGAATGTACTACTTTTAGATACAAAAGCCTATGTACATATAGATTTGTCCATCCACAATCTTATTAATAAATTTTCTTTCAAAAAAGATCACTCAGCTGCCTCTTTCTATATCCATCATACATTAAGAGGGCAGTAATTATTTTTTATTTTATGTGGCTATGTATGACACAAAGTTTAAAAGTAAACAAAAGTATTGTTCTTTTGATTTTTCAAAAATAAACTAGTAATATAATAATCTATAAAAGTTTTATTCATTTTATTTTTCGAAAACCTAAAATTTCAAAAGTAAACCCAAATCAAATTTTCTATTATGTTGACATATTCTGATTAAGCATTATTAGCAAACTTCAATACAGTAGCAAAGATCACTTGATTGGAAGAAGTGACATAAAAAAAACCATCAATGAAACCTGAATGACCTAGAAGAGGTGGGAAGCTTCTCAGGTCGAAGGAGTGAAGGCTAAAAGACAAGACACTGGGACTTTTTGGCAAAAAAAAAAAAAAAAAAAAAAAAAAATCTACCACCCTAATATACTCAGTCTTATGATCAGCATTTAGCTACACAAAAAGACATGGGTGTTCCAGAAGTCATCTGGATGGATTAGCTTTAACCTTATAAAATTTCCGGGGCACCCTGAATCATTGGGAACATTTTAAAAGTTATTCCACTTTAGTAGAATCTGCCCAGACCTTATACTATGGAAAAAAAAAAAAAGATTAAAAGGTCTGAAGATTTTAAACTCAAAACTTCCTCAGGACAGGAATTCTTCATGTTTTTTACAAAATAGATCCCCACTTATAGGTTAAGCCTATCTATAGACTCCTTCCCCCCCCCCCCCAAGAAAGCCTTTAAATGAATTAAATAAAACACATGATTTTAAAAATTATATTAAAATAAAATTATCAAAATGTTTTTTAAAAGGTCACAGACGCCAGATTATGAACCCCTGCCCTAGAGAGATTGAAGTTAAATATAAGCAGCTCAGCTTAATCTATTATTAGATTAATTCATCTATTTAGATGCATAATAACCACAGGAAAATAGTTACCTGACAATTTTTAGAACATGTCATATTACCTTATATAATAAAAGTGATAAATAAATGCTTTAAAATGTTTTTTATCTATATCACAAAATCAGAATGGAAGTTGTAGGAAAAACATAAGTTTCTATGGCTCTAGGAATGTTCTTTGAATCTTAACTGTTACCTGTTGTACCCTAAATAGTTGGTCAAAAAACTTAGTTTTATAAAATTTATTACTATATGGAAAGCATGTCATTTGTAACAGATGAAAATCACATAAAAATCGCATACAGGCTAAGGTTAACAACATAAAAACAAGGATAAAAACTATAGCCCTGATGAGTAAAGCACTGAAAGATAATAAGACAAGTGCAAGAAGATAATGTCCATCTCATTTTTTAAAATGAAGAAATAATTTAGGAAAGCTAAGAGACACTAAGTAGTGTGGGGACTATGAGGCAGCACATGACCAAAATGGGGGGAAAAGCAACTACTTTGAATCCAACAGATAAGTGGGTATGAATTATTTTATACACACCAAACCTCTTTTTAATAATAAAATAATAATTAAAAGTTCCTTGAAGATCCTATAGTCTAAAACCTTCATTTTATAAAAGTTAATTAACTTGCCTAAGACTAAATCAGTAAGACTACCAGGATTGGCTTTCTGACCCCTTCCAGACCCTTAACTGCCTCCATACAGATATCTGATTACTTAATATGCATTTATTTAGTGTATGTGTTATATATCCAATGAGTATATAGCAACAAGTGTCACAAAGCATATGAGTATCTGTGTTGCTAAAAGACTTGCAGAGTTGCTGCACCTCAGAATATGAAGAATTAAAAATGAGTATCACACTGAGGGTAAACAGAGAGGAACAGTGAGCGTGAAAAGACTGGAACACATAATAAAAAAAGGAACTCAGAAGAACTAGATAAAAGGATTTTATCAGGGAACCATGTGTTCAAAAAGGAGATGACAAAAATGAGGGATAACAGATCCAGAGTTTCAATATCCTCTTTATTAGAAGAAAAATTAAGCACGGCCTACCTGGTGTATATGAGGGCCATAACAAATTTATAAAGAGGTGCAGAAAATAGTTTCATAGCTTTGACAGGTGACCATTTGAGGTAAATACAACCCCTATCATCCTTCCTGTCTTACTAATCACTGGCATATAAATCTGAGGTTTAAAGAGACACATCACAGGGCATGTAGGTCTAACCTTGAGCCGTATAATATCAATTGTCTAAAACTTTTTTCTAGTGGCTCTCCAGTCTCTCTTTTCAAGTACTGCCAGTGATAGGGACCTCATTACTCCACTACTATCCAATAACAAAAACAGCTTATTCCATTTGAAGACGCTTGTAATTTTTATAAAGTTGTTACTTATGCTGTGCTGAATTCTTCTTCCCTATAACTCCCATTCACTAATGCTAGTTCTACCTTTGAAGGTCCCATCTCATCTCTTTCATTTGATTACCCAATTAATTTATGTATTTAAAGTGATAATCATCAAAATATCAAGGAGCTTCTTTATAAAACTAGATAAAATTACATACAATTAAATTCATCCAAAAAAAGTGAGAATATCAAGGACCACACCAAAAAGAAAAGAAGATTGGGATGGTCTTGTACCTAACGACTATTACAACAATCATCAACAATTATAATTAATTAATAATAATTACAACTTATGACACAAAGCAAGTCATTAAACCTCTCTTGGCCTTTTTCTCTTCATTTGTAAAATAAAAGGATCGGACTCTAACCTCTAAGGTCCCCCTTCCAACCCTAATATTCAAAGATTACTGTCATGTTCCATATGTACCCTCTCCCTCAACAGTCTCCTCTCTTCCTTGTATGGCATAATGGAAATCCTATTGGGCTTTTAGTCAGGAAGCCTCCATTTCAATTTCTTTATCTGTAGGATGGAGGTGATGCCTATAATAATTACCTCAATGCCTTGATTCAAATAATGTATATTAAGGACTTTGTAAACCTTAAAGCTATTATAGTAAATACTTTTCATTATTATCTTTGTCACTATTACTATATGGTAGTTTCTATTTTCTTTACCATCCTATTTACCTTTTCTAGAAACAAAGCAAACTTCAGTTTGTCAATGTTTGTCACAAATGTCACCCAGAGCAGACAAGACATTTTAGATGTTGTATGATCAAGGAAGAGTATAATAGTATTACTCTATTTTTAGAGTAGTCACTTTTCAAGAGTCATTTTTCAAAATGATTTGTCCCTTATTTTTGTGCAACTAGAACTACTTTTTAAAGCGGGCATCTTTAACTAGAAGACCTAATCACAAGTAACTTCCTGTGTGACTACTACAATCATTTCCTTATTTTCCCCATTTTCCTTACCTGCCAAATGTGAGGCTATAAACTAGCTGATCTCAAAGCCTCCTTCAGTTCTATCACTCAGTGATTATTTAGCTCTAAGTTCCTGACATTTCCATCACTTTTAAAAAATGGAATTCAATGAAGATACAAGTAATTCTACTCTGAAAGAAATTCTTAAGATAAACAGATTAGTTCGAAGGCCCTGTTTTCTACTTTCTCAGAATTAAAACTGTCTTCAAAAAATATGTATTTCTTAAAAGAAACAATCTTAGTTCCAGAAAACTAAAATCCCAAATTTAAAACATTCTCTTTCTACCTGTTTTTTTTTTCTCCTATTAGTGTATGTCATTAGACTTCAAGACATATGATAGACATGTACAGTAGGAAGGAGGAGAATTGGTCTCAAGATTTGTTAGTTCATTCTCCTTATGCTGAGCCATATACTGTAACTCAAATTAGTTACTACAGGCACCAAAATTTTTGCATCTTCTTACGGGTTTGAAATATGGAAAGTCAACATTTTTAAAAAGTGAGCTAAAAGCATCCTCTCCTCATCTCATCCATTTGTTCACTATAGATATAGGTTTGCTAGTCTCCGGTTGATGGCATTCCAAGGGAACCTGAGAACCCACCCGCCTCTTATCTGATCCGTTCACTTTTCAGACAGAAACCGGCTCTTCTGAATCAAAAAAGAAACAGTTGTTTGTTAGTTTCTTTGAAATCACTACACTTCATTTATATTTTAACACCTTCTCCATTCCCTAATTTCTTAAATTTTCCAGAAGAAAACAAAGCTTTTTAGCAGAATCTAAAATCCCTTCTCCAAATTATTCCTTCCACCCTAATCCCAATTTAAATAGGTGCTTGGAGGGGAGGGGAGAGAGAGAGCACAGAGAAAGGGGAGAGGGGGGAAGGGAGGGAATGCACCTGCAAAGAGAGTTCATACCCATACCCCGATTTCCCTTCACTGCATCTGGAAAAGAGGTTTAAGGCTTTTCTTTTCTTTCTTTCTTTCTTTTTTTTTTTTTTTAATCATGAGAACTACTAGTTGCAGCGGGGAAATCAAAAAAGGGGGGGGGGGGGTTTGACATGATGCAGCTGTTTACAGAGAACACAGAAAGGCAAAGAAGTCGCAGGAAAGGGACCAAAACGTTAAGTGAAGAACCCATGGCCAAGATGAAATAGATCGGGGAGGAGGAACGAACCCTCTTCCAATCACGGGGCCCTGTCTGGCTCCCTAAGGAGGGTTGAAGGGGCCTCGGGGCCCTCCCCTCCCAACAACCTACTTTATTTCGAGTCCGGGGGTAAAGTGCCCGGCAAAGAAGCCAGCCTCCAGTCACATGATAACCCAATCCCACATTCGAAACAATTGGGTCTTGGGGCCGGGCCCTCAGATGAGGAAGGGAGGGAGGAAAACAACGAAGTGATTAGCCTCATTCCCTCCACAGGAGGATGCAGACTCGGGCACACCACTTTACCCTTTGCAAAGAAAGGGATCCTGTCCTTGCAAATGTGGGGTCCCGGGTTCGGGGATGCAAAAGGTGTCTCACTCTGCTCACTAAGCCCAGAACTTTTATTCACTCCTTTTTTCCCCTCCCGACCGAGGGGCTCCCCACCCGGGTCGTGCACTCACGTATCGGTTTATGAGAGTCCGGATGAAGCTGCAGTCTATGGTTCCTGCCATGGTACCTGCCGGATAAAGCCCCCGCGCCGGCGCAGCTCCTCGCTCCCCTAGGCGAGCTTCAGCTCAGGGCCGCCTTATCTCTTCCGACTTCTACTTGGCACGGCCATGGACTGGCTTCCACATCGGTCTCGCGGCCAGCACAGACTCCGGGACTGCTACGAGACGAGCGCACGCGCCTAGCCCGGGGCCGCCGCAGCTGGTCGTCAGGCTCCGCTGGGCTTTACTCGGCTCCCTCGCCGCCTGCCTGCCTGCCTCCTTCGCTCTTCTCTCGGGTCTCCCGCCTCAATCACGCCCGCAGCAGCTCAGGCTGCCAGCCCGGGGGCGCATGGGGCGCTCGCGAGGCGGCACCTCCTGGATCATGCCCTCCTCCCCGGCCCTGTCCCAAGCCCTGGAAAGAGCGCAGACACCTGGCTGCTCCCGGAGCTCTAAACAGAGTGGGGAAACCCAGAAGGAAGGGTTTTGGTGGGGATGGGGGGAGGTGGGTTTGCTGTTGGTGGTTGGCTCCTTCGCTTTCTCTTGCCACCCCCTCACCCTCTCAAGGCTGAAATCGGCTTTTCTCTCGGGAGGGCTGCAAGGAAGGGTCTCCTCGCGCCTAGGGCGGCTGTGGTCGGTGCTCGACTCTCTTCCCTCCAGAGCTCACAGTGGCTATCGGTTCTGGCTCTTCAGCTCAGCCCAGCCCGGGCTCTTTGCTCACCTCCCCCTCCAAGAGCTTGGGCTCTTTGATCCTTCCCAAGCAATTCTGGCGGCGAACGTCACGACCCGCGTGTGAGCATGCGCCCCGAAAGCTACACGCCTCCTCCCGCTCCCCCTGCCCCCCAACACACACACACACACACACACACACACACACACACACACACACACACACACACATCGATACTACCCTAGCGCGCGCGTATGCGCGTTCACGGACGATCAGGTTTCCCCTTTTCCTCTTGGGTTCCTCCTCCTCCTCCTTTTTAGAGGAGGCTCCTTATTTCGCAGTCTTTCCACCGCCACTCCAGAAGCAGAAATTCCCAGTAGTTTTGTCCAATGCTTCCCGCCCCTCTCCGCCTCTTCGCGGTTCACAAAGAAATAGAGTTTCCGCGTTGGAATGAGGAGGCGGAGGGGACGCGCAGGAGAGAAGCAGGATCCTGGAGAGCCAAGAGCAACCCGGGCCCTGCGAGGCCACGGAGGAGGAAGAGGCGCAGAACCTTAACTGGAGGAGGCAACAGGCCCGAGTGCGCCTGGAGAGACTGGCTGACCCAGGAGATCTAGGCAGCCACGGTTTCCCCTGCCCTCTCCCTGTTGCTTTTTACCAGAAACTGGGGCATGAATGCGAAGGATGGGATTGGAAGTGGTAGAGCTGAAAGGTGTTTTTAGTTTGCTTGCAAATTCTTGTCCTCATTGCACTTTGTGAGCTTGTTAGTTTACAAACTTAATTGAGTGTATGCGGCCTCCTCAAAGGTACCTTCACCGTTTCTGGGTAAGCGTTAGCTTACGGGAGCATCTGAGCTCTCCCACAGGTAGAATGATAGTGGCAGACTCCCTTTATAACTATGGTGTCTTTCCTTCTCATTGTGACAACAACCACAGAACCGAGGCATTTTTATTCTCAATCTTAATCTCGTAAGGGAAATGAAGGTAACTCGAGGAAGAATGAAAGTTATCCACCTAAGGTCAAGTATACTGTGGCTGAAAACTGCAGTGCCAAGAATGGAGAAGGAATTAATCCTCAAGTGCGCAGACATAAGACGTTGCTAGAGTTGGTGCTGTTGGAGGGGTTGTACGTTATCTTCAAGTGCCTCTACCCCCAGCTACCTACCATCCTGCAGAGTGCTCTCCCCATTCGCTCCACTATTAGAGATTGTGTCTAAAGCGACTTTACAGCGTAGCATAGCGGGCAGCTGGGGGAATGGAAGTCGCCAAGGCTGCTGAGATCCGGGAAACAGCAAAAGGGAAGCGTTGCCTAGGATCCCAGCTTAATGGCTTGGTTTCTGGGATGCTTTTGCTGTGGCTAAGGGGGCTCGAGCAGGAGGACAAAACTGCCGCAGCTAACAGGGAGTCAACGGGGGGATAGAGAGAAGCCTCTATAGCGCTTGAACTTTCCTGTTCCTTGTTACAGCATTAAAGGGATTCCTTGGACTGGGAGGGCTATGAAGTGGTAAATAAAAACGGTGGGTAAAGAAATTTACCACTTCGGGGTATTTGGAGAAAGATCAAGTCCAAGTGCTAGTATCTCCCATTTCACAGATAGGGAATCAGTAGCAGTTCAGTTTGTAAAGTGACTCGTCCAAAGTCACATAGGAATTAGCAGAAGTCTTAAGAGCGAAAAGCCAGATTTCTTGATCCAGAACAAACCTGTCACTGATTTGTATCCCTGAGACTCAACTGATTACCTAGAATCCTGTACTAAGTCCTCAGCATCTGGAAATATTTTCCATTATGCTTTCAGAGGAGGGGAGGGGGTTAAGAATAAATCATTTACCAGACTTCAACCCTTCTCCTCAATACCTAGGCTAAGCCCTGCCACCCCAACCCAGCCCCCCAAGTTAGTTGGACATAGCATAAATCAGCCCTCCACCCCAAAAGCAAGCCGCTAGATGGCGAAGACCCAAGTAGTGACCAAAAAAATCCCATCTATGGTTCTGGAAATTTATGTCCCCAGGAATGCAGGGCGGTGTGAGTTTAGGAGGAGAAGAGAGGGAAAACAAAGAGATTTCTCCGGATTTTATGTTCTTTTCAGTTCCTAGCACATACAATTTATTAATAGAAGGGGAAAAAAATCTGCTATATAAAGGAGCACTACCCAGTGTCTAGCTGTGCCTTTAAATGTGTCTTTGGACCTCAGTTTTCTCATCTGTTAAAAAGGAGGTGGTTGTTCTAGGTGATCTCTAACATCACCTTTAATGGTCTAGAAGTATTTTATAGAACAGGATGATGTAAAGTCATCAGTTCTGATTTCAGTAGATGAAGTCAGAGTGCAAAGCATCCTTTTAATTACCTGCCAAAATTCAGTCTTGGTCTGTTCAAATTTTTTTTTCTCCTAACTCTTGTTGATGGTCACTTGTGAAACATGAGAGGAAAGGAAAGAGGAGCATTGCATTGGTTTTTGTTTGCTTTTAAAATACTAACTTCAATCTCTGAAATCGCTTAACAGTAGGCAGGCAAACATGATTCCCGAAAAGCTGTTGTTGAATGCTTATTTTGTGGCTTGCTGCCCTCCATCTTAACAGTACTAAAAATCTCACTTATTTTTCAAAAGGTAAATCTGAATTAATGAGAAGTCTATTAATTGATTTTGTTTTTTAGCAGAAGTGAAATTGTATTACTTTCAGGAATGGATTATTCAAAACTAGCTTTATCGTTTATTTGGAGGTTAATGAAGGAACTTGCTTTAAGGAATAAATAAGAATGAATTATAATTAGCAGCAATTATGGCTAAATAGGTACTGCCTTTTGAGTTTGTGAAAAGGATTAATTAGCTAAAGTATTTTAAACATCCTCCTAACAAACTTGTCTACACTACACTAGTCCCTGTCCAAGTTACTGGCAATTCTGGATTAGAATCGTTAAATTTTAGAGTTAGAAGAGACCCTGGAAATTATTTGGTATCTTCTTTCACTTTGCAGCTGAGAAAGTTGTAGCTGAAAAACTTGCCCAAGGTTAAAGTTAGCTAATGGCAAAGATAGTACTTATCTAATCCAAATCCTATGACTTTTTCAGTGCCTTCTGTGAAAGCTCTGCTGCATAACAGTATCATTCCTTCATCTCTGATTTTGTCTGTATAAAAACTATAAAACATGCATCATCATTACAACTCATGTTTATATAGAACAAGTTTTGCAAAGCAAATATTTTATTTCCTAATAGCAGAAACTGAAAAAAGGCAAAAATAATTTTAAACAATTTTTTCTTCAAAGCCAGGTCTTGGTTAATTCTTACCTAAGACTCTTTTCATTAAAGAACATTGCTTTTCATAGTTTGTCTATCCTGTAATTGTTAATGAGTATGTTTCTGTCTCTTCATCTAGATTGTACTTTGTTATAGTGAGTTATAGATTATGAAATTTACCTCTTTTATATGATTTTTTAAGAATCTGGACTTAAAAATTCTTACAGGGAATTTTGGAGTTTCCATTCCTCCACCAATGCAGTTTATATATTGTAACATAATATTAGAGAGTTACCTGTGGCATTGAGAAGGTAAGTAATTTGTCCAGGGTGATTCATATCATAAGAGTCAGACACAAAATCTGAAAGCATTTCTTTCTTATTTTAAGACTAACCTTGTATCCTCTGCTCTACATTTGCATCAATGACAGATATACATACTCAATAAGTACTTATTGATTATTATATTTGTAGACTTATTTTTATATGTTAATTATTGATTGATTTATTAATACAACTCTCTGAGATAGCAGAGGCACTGGACTTGGAATCAGAGGCTCTGTGTTCAAATCCAACTCTATGAATTACGTCTGTGACCTTGAGGAAATTATTTAACTTCTCTGGGCCTCAGTTGTTTCATCTGTAAAATGGGGATAAACTCGATGAATTCTGATATCCTTCCAATCTAGATCTATGAAACTATAAATTCCATTTTACAAATGGTGAACTGAAATATAAAAGAGGTCCAATATTTTCCCTAATGCTTAATAGCAAATTCCTGACAGAAAGGGTCAAGAATCTAGTTTCCCTGACTCCTAGTCCAAGGAGTTTTTTTCACTGTGTGAAAATAGAGCCATTATTCAATCAGACTTCACTTATAATAATCTATGGTTCTATGATATCTCTGTGGGTTAGGACAAGCTATATTTGCCCTGAGGTTTGCTCATTTGAACTTCTAGAACTGCCAACAAATTGTTTTGTATATAATATACATTCAGCTATTTATGGAATGAAAATAAAGACGTCAAGGCACTGAAATCTTAGATTTCTAGAAACCTTTTTTGATTTCCCAAAATGTAGCACCCCAAGTCTTGCCACCAACTAGCTAAATCTCTGTGTATTTATTTCATATGTTGTTAAAAGAAACCTAAATTAAGGTCTCATTCGAATCAATTGAGACAAACTCAGCAAGTAAAGCAAAAGGAATTTATTAATACACCAAAGTAGTACACTTTGGTGGATAGGCCAGGATTTAATCTGTGTTCTGCTTTTTTATAGACATGAATAAACAATTTCCTTTTAACAGAAAGACAGTCTTCATTGGTCCAAGTTTCAAATGAAAAGATGGTTATTGATTGGTTCACATAATCTATCAAGAGAAAGAATTAGGGTCACTTTAGCCCCTTCCTCCTTACAGTAATAAAGAAAGGGAATAAGTAAGCATGCTCACCACCACTTTAAGCAGTTGCCATGTGCTCAGTTATAAATAAGGTTTTAAATTGGAGTCCAGTTTCAATACAACATATTGGCTGACTTCCCATAATATGTTATGGACTTTCTTATATATGAACATATTATAACCTGGATTCACCACCTCCCCTCCCCCCAAGAGAATTTAAGCTTTTTTTAGGGCAGGAACAGTTTCATTCTTATATTTATTTCTAAACCTTAGCATAGTAAACCAAACCAATTGGGTGCTAAAGTAAATGTTTGTTGACTCATTGAGCTATACCTGTGAAAGTTCTCTGCCAATTTAAATTGTGGCATCTCAATTAATGTGATTAATAAATTCTATGAAATGGTTGAAAGTATTCAGGTTTATATTATTTGTATAATTATGTAAAATATGGTGATTGTTTCCAGCAGGGTGGAAATATGCAATGTAAATTTGAATGATATAATAATCACTTCTCAAGATTTATTATCCAAACTAATCAGGACCAGTATAAAAATGTTTCATGTCCATATTATACTTCAATTTTTTTGTTAATCTTTGATCTTATCAATGTCAGTACTCTCTCCAAAACCATTCCATATTCTATGAATCCCATATGACTCTTCTTTATGTTTTCCCACATATTCTCCACTGTAGAGCAATCCATTGTGCTTCTGTCTTTGTGTTCAATGGCTACCAATGGAACACTCATTGTCTCCTCCACCTCATTTTATAATTGACTCACTCTCTTTCCTGATCATTCATCTGATGGCGTCCTTTATTCCATTTCTCTTATACAATTTTTCGTTCTTAAACTATTTCTATATACTCATACTTATCCATTGGATGATTTGAAAACTTAATTCTTCAGAGAATGTGATATTCAGTGACACAGAACCATACTTTTGCATAGGAAAAATACTGCTTTTTTTTTTTAAAGATAGAATTTTGCTTCAGAGAGAAATTTAGGTGTTTAAAAGTACTATACAATTTCCTACAGGCCATCTAGTCCATATTGTACTGGAGAGGGTTTTAGTACAGCAAATATAAACTCATGATTGAATTTATAGGTAAGCATAAGTAACTGAAATTATATTTCTGAAGAATTGTTCTCTAGATGCTGTCAACCATATAGCACCATTTTTTGAACACCAACTGTATATAGAACTTTGTGCTATATAAAGCTATTTCCTCAAGAGGGAAATTATAATCCAGTTGATGGCACCAAATATACTATATAGAAATGATGATAATGATGACTGTAATCATGATAATATTTTACACAAATAAGGGGCTTTTGAATACTAAAAAGGTACTAAACTAAAAATACTAAACAGAAAATGGAAATTGTAATTTAAAAACTTGGACTCAGTTCCTAACTTGAATATTACTATCTGTATTACTAAATAAAGTCACTAAAACTCTCCAAATTTCCTTTTCCTCATCTAAAAGATTAGAATAAAATATTGCTTGTCCTTCCTCTTAAAATCATTTGTGGGGAAAGCATTTTACAAATGATAAAAGGATTATGTACATCTAAATTATCATTATGGTAGGAAAGGAGAAGAAGAAAAAGAATTACATTTTACAAAACACTTTCAGTAAAGAAAATAAAATGCAGTTCACCAAAAAGTCATTTCTAATGCAATGCAGCATGCCAATCAAAAATTTAACTGATTTTACTAGTGACTACAACTTATCACATCATTTCTTGTCATGAAAAAAGTCATGACTAATCATTGCTTACTTATTTCCTGCAAGGAATTTGCTTGCAAGGGCAACTAAGTTCTTTTTTTTTTTTTTTTTTTTTATTTATTTATTTAATAGCCTTTAATTTACAGGATATATATACATGGGTAACTTTACAGCATTAACAATTGCCAAACCTCTTGTTCCAATTTTCACCTCTTACCCCCACCCCTCCCTAAATGGCAGGATGACCAGTAGATGTTAAATATATTAAAATATAACTTAGATACACAATAAGTATACATGACCACAACATTATTTTGCTGTACAAAAAGAATCAGACTCTGAATTATTGTACAATTAGCTTGTGAAGGAAATCAAAGATGCAGGTGTGCATAAATATAGGGACTGGGAATTCAATGTAATGGTTTTAGTCATCTCCCAGAGTTCTTTTCTGGGTATAGCTAGTTCAGTTCATTACTGCTCCATTAGAAATGATTTGGTTGATCTGTTGCTGAGGATGGCCTGATCCATCAGGACTGGTCATCATCTAGTATTGTTGTTGAAGTATATAATGATCTCCTGGTCCTGCTCATTTCACTTAGCATCAGTTCGTGTAAATCTCTCCAGGCCTTTCTGAAATCATCCTGTTGGTCATTTCTTACAGAACAGTAATATTCCATAATTTTCATATACCACAATTTATTCAGCCATTCTCCAACTGATGGACATCCATTCAGTTTCCAGTTTCTAGCCACTACAAAAAGGGCTGCCACAAACATTCGTGCACATACAGGTCCCTTTCCCTTCTTTATAATCTCTTTGGGATATAATCCCAGTAGTAACACTGCTGGATCAAAGGGTATGCACAGTTTGATAACTTTTTGAGCATAGTTCCAAACTACTCTCCAAAATGGTTGGATTCGTTCACAACTCCACCAACAATGAATCAATGTCCCAGTTTTCCCACATCCCCTCCAACAATCATTATTATTTTTTCCTGTCATCTTAGCCAATCTGACAGGTGTGTAGTGGTATCTTAGAGTTGTCTTAATTTGCATTTCTCTGATTAATAATGACTTGGACAACTAAGTTCTTTTTAAAAAGTTCCCTAAATAGACTTCAAGTAAGTGCCAATCCAGTGGAGTAAATGACACTTCATTCTATTTCTTAATCCCAAAAAAGCCTCCTAAAATATTTTGGGGTTTACATCTAGAAATATTTTCAAAGGACCCTGCCTTAAATCCAATTCACTCTGGTTCTAATTGATTGGACAACAGTAGGTCAGAGGCAAACCCATTGATCATTTTGGGCTCTGATTGGCTCAGGATAAATGTAAATATTAATTGTTTCTGCTTTAGCCAGAAACCCTAAAGTTTACTTAAATCCAATTCATTTGCATTTCATGGCATCACCTCTCTGATGTCACCATCCTCTTTGAAAACAAAGGGCAAACAACAGCAACAATAATCCCAAATATCGCAACATTTTGAACACTATGAGTTTAATCTCAAACTACTAACAGAGTTTGATTCTTCAGACACTATATTATGGGGAAATTTTGCCATTCAAATAATTGGAAAGACTATGAATGTGTTATAATATTACATGTTACCCCAGCTTTTTTTTTATGTTGTCAAGTTTATAAATTTTTTCCCTTTTATTTCTCTTCTTACAAAATTCGTTATTATAAAAGTTTGTTCAAGAAGGAATACATTGGGAAATATAAATGATATTAAGTCAAAATATATTTTAAATGCATTAATAAAAAGAAGGAAAAAAACCCAAGACATCTTTGATGTGGGTTGTGGTCCCTTTAAGATTCCTTTCTGATTCCCCACTCCTCCTAACTGATGAATTATCAAATCGAGGACACTAGGACCTTTTGATTCACAAACTCTGGTCAAAAGCACCCCCTTTGAATTCCAATAGAAGATCTGGGCCTGTCCCAGCCCCTACCCAGATCTGACCCAACTTGGGCTGTCCCAGCCCCCATTCTAAGGCTCTGCTCAGGTTTCCCAATCCCCACCAAGCAAACTCAAGTCTCCACTGAAATCCAGCCAGGAGCCAACTTGGGACTCTACCCACAGGCCCCTTTAGCTAAATCTCTCATTATAAAAAAGTCAAGCTAGAATCCTCTCTTTGCAGAGGTTCCAAACATGCCAGCCTTATACCTGGCATGCCAGGGATCTCTGCTGGAATCCTGTTTCTGGTGCCCTCTTATCTCTACCTTCACCTATTTCCTTAACTATACTTTAACCTTACTTCCAAATCCCATAATAAACCTCTTTTTATCAATCTAGCTTTTGGGGCCTGTAAATTCCTTTACAGGGGACTCTTGCGCCATTACTAGACCTCATTTGACTCCATATCCTTGCGCCAAATCCAAAGGGGTTGCAGGGGAACTTTTTTTGATTCCCTGTACCCTGAACCTGCCACTAGACCTCAATTAAACCCTAATTTCATTTAGGTACCCCATATCTAAACCTTATCTTTTTATATGTACTGCTTTTTGTTTCTGTGGGAAATGCTAATGATTTCTCTGACTAGAAGTTTTATGCTTGATTTTTTTTTTCTGTCCATCTCATCTTTTTCCATCTTTAAAAACTTTTCTTCCCCCAGGTATTCAAACTCATGTTGGGAATGAGTCACAGGAATGAGTCAGAAACTGCAAGTATTTTCCTAAAACAATACAATATTCATTATTCAAATAAGGTCACAAAAAAACTTTTTTCTTCAATTTGGTATTGTTGGTTTATCTGTTCAAAATGAGCTTATCAGGATTTATTCTGGCTCTAGGCTTTTTCATTTCTTTAAAATTTTTTTCTTTAGTGAGGCAACATCAGAGACAAATCAAATCAAAACCTCTTTTATTTTTTTGGTCTCTTCTCTTTATCTTTTACTTTTTACATTTACCTCTATTTGTCAAATTGGAACACTATTTTTGCTACTCAAATCACATTGTTTTCAATTTCAGTTGTTTGACAGAAAAAAGCTAAATTTCTCTCATCATTAGAATTATAAACTAATAAAAACATGAGCTCCCTGTTCATTTTGAGTTCAATTTTTAATTATTTTTCCCCTTCAAACAAAATTAAAATGATAGAGGATTTAAAATCTTAGCTTGATGATGGCACACAAATCATTTATATTCTCTTTTGAACATTGTCGCAATAAAGACACATTAATATTATATATGTGTATATTATAGATAGATGATAGATAGATAGATAGATAGTTGTATAAATAGATGGATGGAGGGCAATGATTTATGTGTGGGTGTAGTAAGGAAAGACAATGGTCACTAGCCCCATCCCACCTGGGAAGTGAGGCTACATAAAGTTCAGGGGATCCATATCTCCTCCGTTCTTTCTTTATAAATTTTGGAGGATGCTAAACCCTTTATGATATATATAAAAGTATTGTTCCTTATTTAATCCCTTCCCAGTGTGAGAAGATTTTCAGAACTAGTAGTCCTCCTCCCATCTAATTCCTGTGTTAGTTCTTCTGTACCTTACTCATACAGCATAATTATTATTTTTACCTTTTTCCTAGAAAGTTTTGCTCTTAGAGTCAGATCATACTGACCTTTGACCTTTGTCTTCCTTTTGAATTACCAGTTACTGATGTCAATTTTAAACAAATATAAACACATTTCCATGTATAAAACATAAAGTTTGTGTCCTTATTGAATTTCTTGAAATTAGTCTTTGATTTTTGACTCTCATATGTTAAATCTTCTGTTGAGTTAAGGTTTGTTTGAGCTAAAATCCTGAAAATCTGAGCTTGTTGAATTTTTTTTTCATTCAGTATTTATACTGTATTTTTGCTGGATATAATATTTTGACTGCAGGCCTAGTTATTTTGATTGTTGATATGTAATATTCCAGAAAGTAGGGTCTTTTACTATAGTAGTTATTAAATCTGATACAATTCTAATTGTAGCCTTAGCATATTTGAAATTTTTTTTTTGTTTCTTGTAAAATTTTCTTTTTGATCTGGGTTTCTTGAAATTCAGCAATAGTGTTCCTATATGTTTTCCTTGTAGGATCTTTTTGAAATAATGATTGGTGGATTTTTTTTTTCTATTTCTATTTTCTCCTCTTGTTCTATCACTTCAGGACAATTTAATTATTTCTTATCTTATTGTGTCAAGGTTTTTTGTTTGTTTGGTTGTTTGGTTTTTTTTGGTCAGAGCTTTCATGTAGCTCAATTATTCTAATGTTTTCTCTTCTTGATCTGTTCTCCAGATCTGTTGTTGTTTTTTTTTAATAAGATATTTTGTAATGGGCTGAGGCTTGAATTGGTGCACTGAGGTTCCAAGCACGTGAGGCTAAATAGTAATTGGACTATATTAATATATATGCTTGGAGAAAGAATGGCCCCTGCCCACTCTCTGTGCAAGTCCTGATGTGTTTTATAGGAAATGACAGTTTTGGTGGGTGGAGGCAGAGGGGCAGAAAGAGAGAAGCAGAGAGAGACTGCTGGCTGGGTTTTGTTCTGGTGGCTGCTGGTCTCGTGGCTTCTGGTCTGACTGGCTGCTTGACTCAGTTCCCTTTTACCTCTGATCCCCTTCTACCTCCGATCCTTCTTCATCTCTACTGAGAATAAAGATTGAAAATTTTCCCCTAACCTGAATTCCTGCCTCTGGCTGATTTTAAAATACATGGTCTTCACAAAATTTTATATTCTCTTCTATTTTTTCATTCTTTATACCTTTATTTTTGTTGTTATTGCTGTTCAAGTACCACCTTCTCCAGGAAGTATTTATGATCCACCAACTATTAGTACTCTTCTTATTCCTTTCAAACTACCTTCAATTTATTTTCTATTTAGTCTCTCTACATTTTTGGTATATTTATTTATGTATATCTTTGTCTACCTTCATTACAATGTAACTGGTTTGTAAACAAGGATTCTTTCATTCATTACATGATACCCAATGACTAGCACAGTGAACCTAGTAGGCATTTAATAATTGCTTATTGATGGATTAAGTAATTTGTTGACTCAAAAAAAAAAAAAAGAAGCAGGGAATAATTAAACATAAAAATTCTAATTTTTATCACCATCTTAAAAAGATATTTAAACAATGCAAACCAGTCGACACAATGAAGCAAAAAGAGCCCGGAAATCATCTCAACTGGGAAATACTTGTTCTCCTTATTAAACAGAGAAATGTGCCCTGAAGTTCATTTTCAAAATTGTATAAAGGAGGATGATGGAAGACTCTGAACTATGTTGACTCAAATAGAAATGAAAAGCAGTTAAGAAGAAAATAAGCATCCCAAAAGCTTGACTTGAGACCAAGCTAAAATTATACTTACAATATATACAGATGATATTAGAAAGAAGAGAGTAAATATATGTGGTATAGAACAGATCATCTATACCCATATCTCTTTAATTATATTTTTGAATTCGACAAACAAAGAATAGAAAAAGAGGTTTGTATGTGACACCATGATTATGGTTGTAACACATTAATTTCAATATTGTCCTTTTGTCTTTGTCCCTAACTGAATTTTCTCCTGCTTTTATGAGTAATTTCCCAAATGTTTTGTTGATAATTTTTTGATTCTTTCTTTTCTTTTTTTTTTTTTGTATCTTTCATTAACATCCAATTTCCCTATATCCTGCCCCCCCCAAAAAAAAAAAACTCTTCCTTGTTACCAAAAAGTACAGTAATATATGTATTGGCTATGACTAACAGTGTATGTTTATTCTATTCTGCTAATCTATCACCTCTCCTAAAAAGTGGGAAGCATCGTCAGTCTTCTGGGATTGTGACTGATTATTGCATTGATAAGAGTTTTTAAGTATGTCATAATTTTTGTTGCTTGTAGACAAAGAATTTTTTTTCCTCTTGGTTCTGCTTACTTCATGCTTTTTTTTTCTGAATCTACACTTAATCTTTATCCTAGGCCTGTTTTCCAGATTAGTTGTTGTGATACCTTACATTTTCTTCTGTTGTTTTCAAGTTTTTGGTTTTGTTCTAATAATTTTATTGTCTTATGGATTCAATTGAGTTCTTATTTCTCCATTTTATTTTTCATAAAGTCAACTACTGGGGTTAGTTTTTCTACCTTAAACTTAATCTGCATTATTAAAATTTTCTTAAGTCTGGACAGTCAACAAAACAATAAATCAAGCCCTGACTTATGTCATTGATTCCTGAGATATTAATGTTTATAGTGAAAATTTAAGAAGGGGCCCTCAAGACAATTAGAGTTGGTTCTAGCACATCCTTGCTTATAGTCAGAGCTAGGGAAGTTTCCCACTATTGTCAGGATATTCTCTGACCTTTTTTCTTCAGTTAGTCCCACTTCCCATTGAGAAGCTTCAGTGCCACTCCTGGCTGTATATCTTCTAGTAACTTTTTGAATATCCCAACAAGTGGTATAAACACTCTTTGCCAATGCTTCCCTTTTGTCAGCCAAAAGGGTTAATCTCTTCTTGGGCCCATCTCAGCACACACAAGAAATACCTCACACTTCTGCTTTCCTAGGAAGAGACACTTATCTTCATATAAACAACTTAAATACACTGCAGGAAAAGGGAACCATTCTCTGAGGCCTTTCTTTAATGTTATATTTCTTATCAAATTTTGGACTCATGGAAATTCATACAGGACTTAGAAATTTGCCATATTTCCCTCAACTCTATGCTCATCTCTGTTATAGACACCAAGCTAAGACATGGTGACTTCAGATTCAGGTCTTTTAGGTATCTGTGGGGTTTTCTCCCACCTGAGTGAGGACTATCTAATAATCTAACAGGGGTCCTCAAACTTTTTAAATAAGGGGCCAGTTCACTCTCCCTCAGACTGTTGGAGGACCGGACTTCATATCTCTGGGTAAGGGAAATAATGAGCTGCCACATCTGGCCCGCAGGCCATAGTTTGAGGATGCCTGAAAAAGCTCAACAGACTACTCAATTTCTCGCTCATGTCCCTGTGTGTTCCCCATGTCTCTCATGTCCCTGAAAGTTCCTCTAAAACAACTGGCTAGGTTATTCAAACAAGTAGGGGCTGCTTCCCCAAGTGTCCAAGTCTGGGTGGATGTGTGAGAGAAGCCATTCTCTTTTTATTTTCACTGGCATTATATGTTCAGGAAAATGAAAGGAAGAACAAAACAAAATTGTCAGCCACATAAGTAGGGCTTAATAATATCTTCATGAGTGCAGAGGACAAAACTACATAAAGGATAAGTCCTACTTTTAAGACAAATATATTAAAAGAGTGGAAAGAACCCACATATGCAAAAATATTTATACAATTCTTTTTGTGGTAGTAAGGAACTGGAAATTGAGTGGATGCCCCATCAGTTGGAGAATGGCTAAATAAGTTAAAGTATATGAAAATAATAGAATATTATAGTTCTATAAGAGATACTGAGCAAGCCAATTTCAGAAAACTCTAAAAAGACTTATATGAACTGATACTATAAAGTGAACAGAACTATTTTTTTAATTATTATTATTAGGAGAACATTGTCACCAGGAGAATAGTAATGACAAGATTATGTGATGATCAGCTATAACAGACAACTTCTTCTCAGAAATACAGTGTTCCAAGAAAATTTCAACAAATGCCCCCCCAAACACATCTAGAGAAAGAACTCTCTATGAAGAATGCAGATTGAAGCACATTATTTTCACCTTTTTTGTTTCTTTTTTTCTTTCTTGTGGTTTGCCCCTTTTGTTCTGTTTTTGCTTTTACAATGTGACTAATATAGAAATATGTTTAAAGTGATTGTACATGTATAACCTTGCTTGCTTTCTTGGGGAGGGGAAAGGGAAAAATTTTGGAACTCAAAATCTTATAAAAATTAATTTTGAAAACTATCTTTACATGTAATAGGAAAAATAAAATACCATTGAAATAAGAAAAGATATATTTAATAAGTCAATATGTTTCTATCTTGCTAATTCATTCAAACATTTTCTCCTCAACCTACAAAAGTTTTATCATTTGACAGGAAAAGATAATGACGAATGTTGGGGGGGATGTGGGAAAAACTGGGACACTAATATGTTGCTGGTGAAATTGAATGGATCCAGCCATTCTGGAGAGCAATTTGGAACTATACTCAAAAAGTTATCAAACTGTGCATACCCTTTGATCCAGGTTTCTACCAGTAACTTAAAAAAAAAGTTTTATCATCTCACTGAAGTTTCCCTGTCTTTAACAGTGTTATAGAAAAAGTACACAAAATAATGCTAATAATGAATATTGGAGAACATGTAAAACCAAAACAAAACAATTCAGGGTCTGTAGGTCATTATTTCTAGTTATTATAAAATGTCTTTTTTTTTAAATCAAAATATGAGCTTATATTTTTTGTGATTCACATCATGCCAAGGTCAACCCTAGTCAAAACTGCAAAACCTAGAGCTTGCCTTTAGCATCCTGAAATCATTGTTCTGCTAAAGATTTCTCTTCTCTTTATTGGAATCAAACTTTTACTCCTAACAGGGCACCAGTATCTTTCTTTCTTTCTTTTAATTGTTAATAGCTTTTTATTTAGAAGTTATATGCATGGGTCATTTTACAGCATTGACAATTGCCAACCTTCAACATTTTTCTTACAAACCATTTTGTTGGTCTAGACCCCCTCATCTAGTGTTTTACTTGAGCTTTTATGGAAAACGAAGCAAAATAAAAAACCCCAATTTTCTTCTTCAAGTTGGAATTATTTGCATTCTAGTTTAGAATGCTAGTAGGTCATAGTACAATCATAAGAGTACTGATTTCAAATATTAGTTCTGATACATACTAGCCATGTGATCATTGTCAAGTCATTTAACTTCTCTGCTCAACTTCTTCATCCACAAAGTAGGGATACCTATTCCACAAAATTATTATGGGGAAACTATCTTACAAATCTTAAAGTTATATAAGTAGGCATTGTTATTATTAAGCCAACATTTGAAATGCTATTTTAGAGGGAAAAAATGCAATAGAAGGTTATGTTTATAATGGGAAGATGCAAACAGAGGTATCTCTGTGGCCATGAAAGAGCACACTTGAAAGTTAGGTAACAGGAAAGATAAAATATGAAGAAGATAAAACCTACAAGTTTAGAAACAGGAAGAAGGGCCCAGATTAAGGTGAGAGTAATATAGTCACTGTAAACCAGGACTTGTAGCCAAGGACTTAGACATCAGATGCATTGTGTGAAAGCTAGACATTTCAAGCTAGATGACATGTAGGAAGGACAAAGAAAAGAAATGGAAGAACAATAATAAACTGGGGAGGTTGTCAATTCCCAAGTGGAGAACCAGATATTTGCTAAGAATTAAGAACCTACCTTTACACCCTGGCCAGAAAATACTCTGGCATAGAAACTGGGACACATTGTAATTAGAGAAAGATGAGTACAGCTATTTTATAACATTTAAGTATCCTTTTCCCCTTAGCTATAGTAAAAAGCTTTAAATATCACCCTCATTCATCAATAGCAGAATGGCTGAAGAAATTGTTATTGCATTTCAAAAAATGACAAGCATGATGTATTCAGAGAAACTTGTATGATCTCGTACAGAGTGAGTAAGCAAAACCAGAAGTCTATTTTATATGACTGCGACTCTGTAAAGGAAAACAACTGGAAAAGACTTAACACCTATGCTCAATACAATGACCAATCATAATCCAGTAGATTAATGATCGTGCTTCTATTTCTTGATAGGGAAGTAATCAATTAGGAAGTTCAAATTGAGATATACTTATTGGGTGGCCAAAGTGTGGATTTATTTTGTGTTACTACACTTTTTTATTACAAGCTAGAATTATTTTATTTGGGGGGGAGGAGGAAAGAGTGGGAGGAAGAATTGGGGAGATTCACAATGATACTATAAAGAAAGAATGAATAAATAAGTAAAAAATCTTTTTGTTGTTCAGGCCTGAAGAGTTCTTGACCATCCCATTTGGGGTATTCTTGGTAAAAATACTGGAGTGATTTGCCATTTCTTTCAGTTCATTTTACACATGAAGAATAAAAAAAAGAGGGGGGGAGGGGTGCTAAGTGATTTGCCAAGGGTTACACAACTAGTTAAGTTACTGAGGCCAGATACAAAATCTTGAAGATGGATCTTCCTGATTTTAGACCCAGCACTTTACCTACTGCACCACCTAGCTACTCCCCACAAAAATCTTTATTGCTGATTCCTGAAGATATGAATAGAAAAATAAGATTGTCTGTATTTTCAAAAATGCTCAATTTAATAGTAAAAGACAACACAAATAAAAAGTTTAATCTGAAAGTATTAATGATTCATTATTCTTATTAAACAGTGGCAAAAAATATGGTAATGTTTCTTCTTTAGTTTCTTCTCCTTTTTCTCCTCTTCAACAACCAGCATTGAAATCATCAATCTTCCTATGACTTTGCTAAAGACCTAATTGATATTAGCTTCATTGAAAAGAAGCACACTGTAGAGGCTCATGAACTGAGGATGTAGAAAAATAATTATGGACTAGGTTATCTCTTAGAATTCTGAAAATAGTCACTAATTTACCAGTTGAGGTGTGAGTTGTGAGAGTGAGTGCTGAGAGAAACTTACTCCCTAGGACAAGTTCCCTTTATTGGTGGTTATTTCTTCCCAAACATTTCAAGAAAAGCCCCAACTATGCTTCTATCATTCCTATCTCCTCCAAATTTCTCTTCCTGATGAATTTTCTTAGTTGTAGTTAAGGAAATATCACTGAGATGTCTGAAGTTTATTGAAGTAAGAAGATCGTGGGAGAATAGACCTTAGATCAGGTGTGTCTAGATATGCCAGCTCACATTGGATCTAGCATCATCACTGATAATGATGATGCTTACTCTAATGCATGTCAGGACATTTAGGCCATGCTCTGTCCACTCCTGTGTCCTGGGATATGGAAAATTTGGGTCCCTTGAGCTGAATTATGTAATAATAGTCTTTCCTCTCCTTGAAATGACAGTGCCTGAAACTTTTCCTGATCTCAGCCACCAACTCTGAATTGTTCTCTATCCTTTCTCACAAGCCTTACTGTACTAGGGCTAACAAGCTAATTAATTAGAGAAATTAATCTTCAAAAATATATTAGTTAATGTGAATTACTGAGTCATTCCTGTCAGGAAACATGTGCACCTTAATAGAAACTTTCTGAAAATATAATCCTTTCAATCAAAGTATTCTTTCTAATGAGGGAGTTTTCAGGGCCCCATGACAAGTTTATGAGGAAAAACATTTTAGGATGGTGGGCTTTTCAGAAGTTTTCAATTCACATAGTTTGGATTAAACATGGCAAATATTTCTTTTACAAATCTTTACCAGAGTTATATTTAAATATAATATCCTCTCAGCACTATTACAACTCACTATAATTGGAAAGTTGGGCAGTGACTTTGGTTACTTTCAGGTCTGCATGATATAACCCACAGTACATAATTATTTTCCTACTCCCTGGTTCTTGAGCCCTTTCCTGTGTGCCTTCCTCTAATGAAGCTACTATATTCAGGTCTTTGGTAAAGACATAGCAAGATTAATAGTTACAAAGCATTTCCCCCAACACCAGGGAAATATTCTTTTTTTTTTTCTTGAGACAATTGGGGTTAAGTGACTTGCCCAGGGTCACACAATTAGGAAGTGTTAAGTGTCTGAAGTCATATTTGAACTCAGGTCCTCCTGATTTCAGAGCTAGTACTGTATCAACTGCATCATCTGCATCTATATTTACTGCAATATTCTTTTTAAAATATACTTAAAGGTGGTAGTGGTAATAATGTCCATGAACAAGAAACTAGAATGAGAATAAGGTATATAAGGAGGGAACACAAATGGCTAAGTCACAACTACAGAACTGCAGAGTCTCAATTTCCTTTCTCTCTCTCTTTCTTGAGGGTCCATTGATGTGAATTATTCCTCTGTTCACATGGGCTGACCTGGCTCTTCACAGGGTATATTGTTGCTATTGGACTTGTGACTCAGCTGGTTATATGGGTTCTTCACTGAAATGTCTGAAAGTTATAGTTCCATGTTGCTTTGAAAGAATTCAAAGAGATTCTCTTATATTACAAAAAAAAAACTTGGTTAATGCAAAAAGACCAAGCTCTGAGAGAGTCTGGTAATTAGAAAACATTGGAAGAGCTTTATATACTGAAATTTTGGGGCTTCAATCAATAGGCAGCCTAGGTACAGATAAGGGAGGAGCCAGGGTGTCTTTTAGCAGGGTATTTCAATTCAGGGAAGGACATAGGCAAGAAGTCAAGATATAAGATGGAGCTTTTACCAGAGACAAATATCGAGTAACAGATAAGGGTTTTATTGTTCTGCATTGCTTACTAGTTTTGAGTAGAGCCTGGACTCTGACCCATCATCTTCCCCTTATCTATCTTTTGAGGAGAGGAAATTCCGTGGGCAAGGGTTGAGAACCCTTCCTTATCATGTTCTGCTGTTCCTGGACTGCGTTATTCTGCTGCTGGGCAATGTCCATGCCAAGACTATCCCTCTCTTATTACTTCTATTAGGAGATATTCCGTTTTCTACAGCTAAGGCTCAGCAAATAAGTGGTGCACTGAGTTTGGTGTAAAAATAATCCTTTTGAGTTCACTTCCTGGATGAACTCAGCTGCAGCAAAATCTCAAAACTGTTTCATACCAGCACAAGGTGGTCCCTGAACTAGACAATTGTTTTCAGACACAACATTCTAGTCATGAAGTCTTGCCATGAATCAAACTTGTCTAGTTGTTGCTACTTCATTATCAGGGCTACCTCTCACTGTGTAGCCACTAGTATATGTCGTGAGATTTGTCCACACTGAAGCTGGTCTCCTAGGTATCAGAAGAGGTCCTGGCACATGTGTCTAGTTCCCCTGCTCGAACAGAATAAAGAAAAGTTTTTGTTTATGCCTACTGGTCGCTTTTGATTTTTATTTTATTTTTCAGACCTAACTGTGATTGTGATAACCTTTGTGAACTCTTTGATATTTTCAGAGTTAAGAGTGATCTCTGTGACTCTTGGTCATTTGTTTTCAGAACTGACAGTAGTGGTTCTCAGTCAGTCTGGATAGACTCCTTTATTACTGGGGATTTGCTACTAGACTGAGCTAGTCACAATATCAGATGGGAAGATTTTTATTTTTTGGAACAGGTGGGCTTTTGGCTATTGGTAAGATGTCTGCTGAACAACCTCCCACACTCAAAGTCACTCCATAGTACTGTTAGCATATTCTTTCTAGTTATAATGTCTCAGAGGTCTTTAAGTAGGGAAGAAATCTGTATCTTAAAATCAGCAGAAGATGCTTCCCTTTGGCTTCCTTGAAGTTCTAGCTGTAATGTGGGTTGTTAGCTTTCTGGCTTCTACTGAGAAAATTTTCCTATTTCAAAAGTCCATTCTCTCAGTAGTCATTCCCCTTTACCTTAGGGTGTTTAGTTTTAATTTGTTCCTTCATTCTCTCTTTCCATACTCCCTTGGGAATCATATGTAGATGAGTGATGGGGACAAAGGCATAATACTGTCTATACAGGGAGGCAAGTTCATTGATTTTCTGGCCTCTTCATATGCAAACAAGGCATTCAAACTTCTAACCCTTTGTAAGTTAGATAAAGTGTATTTTGTATCTGTAGGCCTTCTCCCTCCAGCCTAAGGAGGGGTCTTTTAACCCCAATAGACCTTCAGCTTTTGCTGAGGATGGTCAGAGACTATTTTTAATTTGTTTTATTGGTGTCTTTTGATCACTTCTGGCTTCCTCTCCCCCATCCAAATTGGACTTGACCTTTTAAGGAAAAAAAAATAATGATGCAAATTTGCAATTATGCAAAAATATCCATTGTTGTGGCTCTATTTGATATTTGATAATAGATATGTGATCAGGGCTTTATTCACAGAACTTATTATCAATTTGATGACTTCCCTCCCTGCCTAAATCATGTTGATTCTGTAACTGAATGAACCTTGTTGCAGATGCTGAGGCTCATTGCTCTTCAGAGGTTGAGTTTGCATCCTAAGGTTTGTGAAGGGTTAACGTCTTGTTGTCTGCTCATAAAAGTGAATTGTGAAATGTATTAAACTTTTTTTTTAATAGACCATACTGAAGCGATATGTTTCTCCCCTCTCCTCCCTTGTTGTCAACACCAAAGGCAGAAAAAGACAACTTGCAAAAATATATGCTTTTCTGTTCTTGGGAGGGGAGTTTTTGAACTTTCATTTCCTGGATCTCTCCTTCTATCTTTCTGTTTTCTCTTCTAAGAAAAGGTGAGAGATGAACAATCCTCAATATGGGCATTTCCAGTCTTGGGGACTGCTTTGTGAATAATTCTGAGTTTGAGCATTTGAATTCTCTGGTTTTGAAGGTATTAAGAGTTGGATTTTGAGAATCAAGCACTAGCCTCTCCGAAGGAGATTTCTTTAACAGCAAGCTGTTCACAAAACAAAGAGGATTGTCCTGCAGCTGGAGAATTAAAGTCACATTGATGGGGTACAGCTTCTAGCAATAAGGAGGTCCCCGCACGTTAGAGTACTTCTGTTCTAACAATCGATCCATGATTCTAAAGTCTTCTGGCTTTTAGTCAGTGATCCTGAGGTCCCCGGACCTTAGAATAATACTATTGTTCTAACAATCTGTCAATGATTCTGAAGACTTCTGGCCTCAGAACGGTCCTACAAACATTATTGACTGTCAAATAGATAATCTGTTGGTCAATGATAACCAAGTTCCTGAGGCAACAGTGAATATATCACCTCTCAAACCTCCCTATAAACCATAAAATTAGCATGTAATATGAAGCTCTGGTCTAACTTTGTCCCATAAATCTGTCTTCTTTCTCTTGGTTCCTTGCTAAATCCTTTTGAAACTTAGCCTACTTCAATTGGCATTACAATTACAATAAACTGCCACTTGATTTGGAGATGGGCTTGAGTCTGAAAATTCTTTTGAGATACCTGGCAACACTGGTGTGCAAACTAAGTCTTTTGGGGTCTCCTTTTGAACCTTAATATACAAGTCATACTCATACAAGTCAGCTGATTTGCACCTTGCTGACTCTCTATAACATTGTTGGGAATTATTTGAATAGCTCAAATCCAAAATAAATAGGGAGTTTTTGTAAGTAGTTCAACAAAGTGATTATGTTTCAGAGGGAATGGTCAGAATAAAGATCATTTAAATGTTTCCTCATGCTCTAAGTTCAGGGAATCTTGTGACTATCAATTTCTGCTATCTTGGGTTGAAGCAAGGAAAGGAGAGCTGAATGTGAGTATGGTCAACCTCTTCCCAACCTGATCACTAAATATTTATTGACTTCATGGGTTTTGTTTCATCTTGAGCATTTTCTGTGGTGGAGAAGATAAAGACTGTTCCATACCCAATATCCATATTTTATGGTGTACATATGTGAGTGTGGATACCTTATTACCTCCTTTTGAGAAAGCCAATGCAAGAGCCACATCCAAGTTTTATTCAGATTTTAGATTTTTCTTTGTGGTGGAGACAATAAGCTACAGAGAGATAATGGCTGGTTTGGGGTCAGCTACTCCCTTAACCTTCATTCAACTCCATTCATAGTCACCAAAGTTTTGTGTTTCAGGGAGTAGGTAAGAGTGAGCCTGAATCACAGTTGATCTACATAATTCACTGTCCTATTAGGCATTTCTGCCTTGCAAATACTTAATTCTACAATGAGATAGTTAACATGACAGTAAGGATCTAAGAAGAGCTTGAAAACTAGAATATTAAGTTAAATCTAAGAAGATGAAATTTAGTAGTGTGGCATTTTAAAAATCTGAGAGACAATTTCTGGGCAATTTGAGCATTTTATTAATAATGCCAGCATTTAAAATAAAAAGTCAGTGGCACTTTCGAATGCCCAGAATAATCATGGTAGCAGGCTCACAGCTTAGATGCCCTTGGAAGAAGAGTGTTCCTGAGTGGCAATTAGCTTTGATTGGTTAACAATTAATGAGAATTGGACTTCACAAATCGATGTGAATTTACTCCAGAGAAGGGCTGAGAGTGACATCTTGTCACTCCTGGACAGAGAGACTATTCCTCTATTCAGACCACTCCCAGCCTTGGGCAATCTAGACAAAAAGATCTATCCCCATCCAAGCTTGATTAAGAGAAATTAACTTTACATTAAAGAAACTTTATAAAGTTGGCAGTTATTAATAATCTTTTCTTTCAGTAGGGATAAATATAATCTTTTTCTTCGGGCTCAAAAATCTTCACATGTAGAAGATGGAGGAAGTGTGGCTAAATAATAGTTCTTCTGAGGAAGGCTTAGTAGACTGCAAGCTCAGTACATGACTGCAAAACAAACTGATACAATCTTTAGCTGCATTGACAGACAACATATTTAGAAATGGGGAAGTGACTGTTTTTCTATGCTCTGCCTAGGTCAGACAATATCTATAACCTTGTGTTTGGATCAAATTTTAGGAAGGCCACTGATGAACTAAAAGGGAAGATAACCAGGATGAAGGTCCTTAAAATCATGGCATATCCAAAGAACTGAATGGATGCCCATCAGTTAGAGAAAAGTTATGCTATGTGAATGTAATGGAATATTACTGTTCTATAAGCAATGATGAACAGGCTGATTTCAGAAAGCCTGGAAAGACTTACATGAACTGATGCTGAGTTAAGTGAGCAGAACCAAAAGAAAATTGTATACAATAGCAGATAAAGATTATGTGGTGATTAACTGTGATGAACTTGTGTCTTCACAATAATGTGATGATTCAAGCCAATTCCAATAGATTTAGGAGGGAAAGTACCATCCCCATCCACAGAGAAAACTATGGAGACTGAATGTGGATAAAAGCATAATATTTTCACCTTTTGTTTTTTGCTTTTTTTTTTCTTGTGTTTTTTTTTCCTTTTTAATCTAACTTTTCTTGCACAGCATGATGAATATGGAAATATGTTTGAAAGAATTGCACATGTTTAACCTATATTGTACAGGTGGGGGGGGGAGGATTGAGAAAATTTTGTAATATAGAGTTTTGCAAAGGTTAATGTTGAAAACTATCTTTGCATATATTTGGAAAAATAAAATACTATTAAAAAAAGATCATGCCACATGAAAACAGATTGAACAAACTGGAAATATTTTGCCTAGGAAAGACAAGGAAAGAATATGAAAATTGTCTTTAAATATTTAAAGACATTAAAAGTATTCCTTTTGGATTAGATTTATTTGGGTTAGTTTTAGATAATAGAAGGATCAATGGATGGTTGTACAAAGAGACAAATTAAACTAGATGTGAGGGAAAATTCTTAAAATGAGGGGTATCCAAAAAGTAGAATGAATTGCCTCCAGAGGATTCCACTTATTAGAGTTCTTCAAGCAAATCTGGATGACAAAGTTGGACATATAGTAGCTTCTGTAATTCTTGTCTGACAGATAGGAAAAAGAGGGTAAATGTGCTTTGAAAGGCATCACTTTTTATTGTAGGTGGAAATTGCTGTCTTATAAATGTATGTCTAAAATATTTATGCGATTTTAAAACCATACAATGGAATTGTAGAATGGACCACACCCCCTTGGCATAGTGCTTTAGGGAAAGGATGAAAAAGGAAGAAAAGAAATCCCTAAACATTGGAAAGTGTGGGTTTTGTTTTGCTTTGTTTTGTTTTTTGCTGACTCTCCTCTTGAGCACATCAACACAAGTGCCTCCAGGCTAAAAACTAGAACTTTGTGTGTGTGTGTGTGTGTGTGTGTGTGTGTGTGTAATACACCAGAGATCCCAAAATTTAGAAAACAACCAGGGGAAGGTAAGTGGGAGGAAGGTTTAAAATATTGAGTGAACAGTAACTTCTATTAGGATGGAGAAAGATGACAAAAGTTAGTAATAGGTGAGGGGGCAAAGAAACAATCTGGGACCAAATTCTGAAGATTAACTTCAGAAGTCTCATACTTGCTTCAGGGAATATGTGGTCTTTAAGGTAGATTCAAATCACCCATGTGTCTGCATGTGGTTCACAGTGAAAAGTAGTGCAGTTCCAGAAGCAGGACCCAGAACACATTTTTAAAAAATCACACACAGAGATTAGAGTATATGAGTATAACTTTGAGATGGAAGGCACCTTTGAGGTAATTGTGTCTAGCTCTCTCATTTTATATTTGGAGAAAATGATGTTTGGAAAGAAATGATCTGTCCACATACAGTCTTATTTCTAAATAGGATGTGGCAGAACCACATTTTTTAATCAGGATCTTTTGATTTTGATTGCAACACTTTCCACTGTCTCCTCTCATAGAATCAATTTTGCTTTTTCATTCCACATATCAAGAAATGGGGGGAGGGGAGGGGATGGTGTGTCCTATAAATTGTCTGAAAAGTCACTCATATGATCCTTGGTATCTGAGTTCAGTTCCCTGTACCAGAAAAATACAAACAGTATTATACTATTTGTCTCAGGCAATATATTTGTTTTCCCATGGAAAGTTATAAGAAACTCTTCTTAATAAGGCTCTCTCCCTACTTTACCTTGCCCTCTCTCCAAGACAACAAACAATCTGATATAAGTTAAATATATGCAATCATTTTAAATATATTTTGATATTTGGCATAATGAAGGTACTCTTCACAGCAAAAGACAGAATTTTTTCAACTATGTTTTTCTTTTGGCATAGCAGCAATAGAGCCATACTAATAAGCCATATATAATAAAAACAATTACTATATTCCATAGCTTCTCTCATACACAGGCTGCCCCAAGGAGTTCTAGGAAAATTAATGTTCATTTTGTTTAGCTTCACTATAGCCTTCCTTTTATAATTGGGGAAAAGAGTACATACCATACAATTTCCAACTGATATTTTATTCACCCTTACGTTTTAATGCTGGAGAAACTGTGCAAGACAGAGATTAGAGACCAATTCAATAGTTCATTAAATGGAGAGAAATACTGGGACCAATGGATCCATGTTTGGTCCCAGGGCTGGACAAGACTATCATTTCAAAGAGTCCAGCCCTTAAGTATCATAGAGCAAGCTTTTTATAGGATAATAAGAACAATGACATAATGGGGGAGATACCTGGATGGGGATAACCTAATGGTGGGGGAGGCCCCTAGGATAATGGAGGGAAGTTACTGATATTCTAATGACATCTAAAATGGATAAACCTTTATCCTGTCAAACATTAAGAAGGAATGTCTATAACCTAAAGATATAAAACCTTTATCTCATCAACCATTTAAGAGAGAATGATTATAGCCTGGGGTTTTGGGGCAGAGCAACTGAGGTAGACCTTTATCTCATCAAACATTAAGAGGGAAAGGTTATAAACTGAGGCAGAATAACTAAATAGGACAATTAGGGAAACTAGGTCAGGACATCAAAAGGGAACTTGTATACAACATTAGCTGGTCATTAGATGAAGACTTGAAAACTCTGGGCCAAGGACTCAGCTCCTCCTTCTGATGCACAGGGCATGGAATTGAAACCAGAAGCTTTTATGTCCAGTATTTTTTTTTTTTTTTATATATTTTGCCCTAGCAGAGATCACCAGTTATATTTTTCCTCAACTAGTGCGTTGCCCATGGAACAAAGGACATGGATTCCGTGGTAGGCTATAGACAAAAAAGCCTCCTACCATTCCAGTCTGCTGGCTCTTTGACTTCATCAGTCCTCATTGCTGGTGGAAAAGAGATATATGGCATCTCTCAATAGCCAAACTTAGTTACTTCCTCTTCTTCCTCCAATAAGTCTCTTTAGTTATGGAGAGGATAGTGGTAGAACAAAAATATTACATATAATTTTTATAATAATAGCTTTCTATTTTTCAAAATACACGCAAAGATAATTTTCAACATCCACCCTTGCAAAACCCTGTGTTCTAAATTTTTCTCCTTCTCTCCTCTCCTAACTCCTCTCCTAGATAGCAAGTAATCCAATATGGGTTAAACATGTGCAATTCTTCTAAATGTATTTTCACATTTATCATTCTGCATAAGAAAAATCAGATCAAAAGGAAAATATGAGAAAGAACAAAACAAACAACAATAACAACAAAGGTGAAAATTCTATGTTGTGATCCACACTTAGTTCCCATTGTCCTCCCTCTGGATGCAAATGACTGTCTCCATCACAGTCTATTGGAATTGGCCTGAATCACTTCATTGTTGAAAAGAGCCAAATCCATCACATTTTATCATCAGGTAATCGTGTTGTTTACATGCAAATTTTGTTGCAACAATTTTGCTTTTAATTATTATATTTAATCCAATCATTGAAGATCCTTTAGAGATAATATAATTGTCAAATTTACAAATTACAAAAAAAAAAAAGGAATAAAAATTAAAGCTCAAGTATATGGTTGACTTACTTTTTTTTTTCAACAAAAGCTTCAATTTAACATGTTAGTTAAATTACTTTTAGGTGAATATGTTTAGGTAAAACAAAAAAGAAAACATAATTGAATAGTGGGGGCAGAAAGCTGCAGGTCAGGATAATCTCAGAGAGGCTTAAAGAGACTTAGATGAATTGATGCTTAGTGAAATGAACAGCATCATGAGATCTTTGTATACAGGAACAAGAAGATTATACTATGATCAATTCTGACAGACTTGGTTCTTTTCAACAATGAGATGATCCAGGTCAGTTCCAATGATCTTGTGATGAAGAGGGCCATCTACACCCAGAGAGAGGACTGTGGGGACTGAGTGTGGATCACAATATATCATTTTCACTCTTTTTGTTGTTGTTTGATTGCATTTTTTCTTATTTTTTTTCCTTTTTGATTTTATTTTTCTTGTGTAGCAAGATAATTGTATAAATATGTATGCATATATTGGATTTAACATATTTTTACCATGTTTAACATATATTGAATTACTTGTCATCTAGGGGAAGGGGTAGGGGAAAGGTGGGAAAAATTTGGAACACAAGGTTTGCAAGGGTTAATGTCCATGCCAATATTTTAAAAATTAAAAAGCTTTGATTAAAAAAAGAAAAGAGATATTAAAGGATTGAGTTGAGACAGAATTTGTAATATTAAATTAACCCAACATGATATTTGCATCAGGCCCAACTGCAAAGTTTTGAGGCAGTTTTGTAACCTGACATTTAAGGAAAAAAAGATTGTGGTATTTATTCTTGTACATTGCATTTATAGGTAGAGTAGAGGATTCTTGGTTTACCTTTTATTTCATTTAAAGCAATATAATGATGATATTCTACAATTGAGTATCATAATATCTAAATGAGAAACTGTTTTTAATCCGAACATGAGGAAACAATAACCTTTTCTTCATAACTAGTATTTTCTTTTTTAGACAATAATTAAATTTAGTCTCACTAAAATTAAAAAAAAATAAGAAAGCTGCAGGTCAACATTAAGAAGTCAATAAGCATTTATTAAGCTTCCACTAAGTGCCAGATATTGGGCTAAGCACTGATAATATTAATACAAGCAAAATAAAATCAATCACTGACTTCAAAGAACTTGCATTCTAATGAGGGAACACCATACATAAAACAAGATGAAAATTATGCGTCCCCCTCCCCCACCTTCCTTGGAGAGAAAGAAGTCCAGAGACAGTGTCAAGGAATATACACTATTCCAGTTGTTCTCAAAAAAGTATGTGTTTAAAAGAATTGAACATATTCATTAAGAAATACAAAATGAATAATTTTGATTACATTAAATTAAAAAAGTTTTGTATAAACAAAACCAATGCAGACAATATTAGAAGGAAAGCAGAAAACTGGTGAAAAAAATTTATATCCAAGGGTTCTAATAAAGGCCTCATTTCTAAAATTTATAGAGAATTGACTCAAATTCATAAGAATACAAACCATTCTCCAATTGATAAATAATTAAAGGATATGAACAGACAATTTTCAGAAAAAGAAATTAAAGTCATTTCTCATCATATGAAAAGATACTCTAAATCACTATTGATCAGAGAAATGCAAATTAAGACAATTTTGAGGAACCACTACACACCTCTCAGATTTGCTAAGATGACAGAAAAAGATAATGATAAATGTTGGAAGGGATGTTGGAAAACTGGGATACTAATGCATTGTTGATGGATTTGTGAACTGATCCAACTATTCTGGAGAGCAATTTGGAACGATGCCGAAAGGCTATCAAACTGTGTATACCCTTTGATCCAGCAGAGTTTCTACTGTATCTTAAAAGATCTTAAAGGAGGGAAAGGGAACCACATGTGCAAAAACATTTGTAGCAGCTCTTTTTGTAGTAGCAAGGAATTGGAAACCGAGAGGGATCAGTTGGGGAGAGGCTGAGTAAATTATGATATAT
Source organism: Sarcophilus harrisii (assembly GCF_902635505.1). Taxonomy (NCBI): domain Eukaryota; kingdom Metazoa; phylum Chordata; class Mammalia; order Dasyuromorphia; family Dasyuridae; genus Sarcophilus; species Sarcophilus harrisii. Next base: position 165,326,100 of record NC_045428.1, on the reverse strand, counting down.
GAATGTTATGAAATATTATTGTTCTATAAGAAACGATCAAAGGAGGATTTCAGAAAGACCTGGAGAGACTTACATGAACTGATGCTGAGTGAAGTAAGTAGAACCAAGAGAACATTGTACACAGCACCTACAAGATTATGGGATGATCAATTCTGGTGGATTCATTTCAATATTGAGATGATTCAGGCCAATTCCAATAAACTTATGATGGAGAGAGCCATCTGCACTCAGAGGGAGACCTGTGGAGACTAAGTATAGATTACAACATAGTATTTCACTTTTTTGTTGTTGTTTGCTTGCTTTTTTGTTTTCGTTCTCATTTTTTTTTTCTTTGTGATCTGATTTTTTCTTGTGAAGCATGATAATTGTGGAAATATGTATAGAAGAATTGCACATGTTTTACATATATTGGATTACTTGCTATCTAGGGGAGAGGTAGCAGGAAGGGAAGGAGAAAAAAATTTGGAACACAAGGTTTTTCAAGGGTGAATGTTGAAAATGTATATGTTTTGAAAATAAAAAGTTATTACTAAAAAAAAAAAAACACACACAATACCTCATACCCATTGCATTGACTCATAGTAGGAAGGAAGGAAGTGACAAACGTTAGAGGGAATATGAGAAGGGAAAGACATTGATGTACTTTTGGTGGAAACTGATTTTTGGTGGAACTGATTCAACCATTCTGTGGTGCAATAAGGAACTGTGCCCAAAGAGGTATAAAACTATTATATAAAGTTATATACCCTTTGACCTAGTAATACCACTGCTAAATGTGTATCCCAGAAGACTAACAAACAAAAAAAGGAAAGGACCTATATAGACAAAGATGTTTAAAGCATATCTTTCCTGTGGGAAAAGAAGTGAAAATTGAGGGAAAGTCTGTCAATTGGGGAATGGCTGAATAAATTATGGTGCACGAGTACTGAATGAAATTGTAGTGATATATTATTGTAGTATAAGAAATGATAAGCAGGATGCTCTCAGAAAAAACCTGGAAAAGACTTCCATGAACTGATGCAAAATGAAATGTACTGTGTGCAAAGTAATAGCAATATTGTAAGATGATCAGCTGTGAATAACTTAGCTATCCTCAGCAATACAATAATCTGAGACAACTCTGAAGAACTTATGATGAAATATGGTATCCATATCCAGAAAAAGAACTGATAGTGTCTGAATAAAGACTGAAGCATAATTTTTAACTTAAAAAAAAAGAATTACACATATTTAACATATATGAAATTGCTTGCTGTCTTGGGAAAAGGGCAGATTAGAGAGGGAAGGAGAAAAATCTAGAACACAAAGTCTTACAAAAATGAATGTTGAATTTACATGTATTTGGAAAACAAAATACTGTTGAAAATTTTAAAAAATTAAAAAAGAACTTTTTTTTTTTTTTGCTAAAACATATTATTATTTGTTATGTGGAAGGGCAGTATGCTCTGGGAGAATCCTGGGACTCAGGTTTACATATGCTATTGAAAGATTAATTCCCATGACATATGTAAATCTCATATGCTTCAAAGCATACAGTGAAATTCTGAGCACATTAATGGCACACTGTTTTTGGTAATATATTTTATTTCATTAAATATTTTCTATTTACATATATATTGTTTTTATTTATTTTCTTTTTAAAAATTACAGCATTTTACTTTTTAAGACATATGCATGGATAATTTTTCAACATTGATTCTTGCAAAATGTTGTGTTTCAAATTTTTCCCTCCATTCTCCCCCACCTTCTCCCCTAGATGGCAAGCAATCCAATATATGTTAACCATGTTAAAATATAGGTTAAATCCATTGTGTATAAACATATTTATACAGTTTTTCTTGCTGTGCAGGAAAAATCAGATCAAAAAAAAAAAAAAGAAAGTAAATGAGTAAGAAAACAAGATGTAAGTGAACAACAACAAAAAGAGTGAGAATGTTATGTTGTGATCCACATTCAGTTCCTACAGTCCTCTCTCTGGGTGTAGATGCTCTCTTCATCACAAGATCATTGGAACTGACATCAATCATCTCATTGTTGAAAAGAGCCACATTTATCAGAATTGAGCATCCTGTAATACTGATATTGCTGTGTACAATGAGCAATCAAATTGCTCGTTTCACTCAGCATCAGTTCATATATGTCTCTCCAGGTCTCTCTGAAATTATTCTCTTGATCATTTCTTACAGAACAATAGCATTCCATCACATTCATACACCATAACTTATTTACCCATTCTCCAACTGAAGAGATCCATTCAGTTTCCAGCTTCTAGCCACTACAAAGAGGACTGCCACAAACATTTCGCCATACAGGTCCCTTTCCCTCCTTTAAGATTGTTTTAGGATATAAGCCCAGTAGAAATACTGCTGGGCAAAGGGTATGCACATTTTGATAACAAACTACATGTATATTTTTTAAAATTTTTGAATTCCAAATTCTCTCCTTCCCTTCTATCCCTTGAGAAGGAAAGCAATATGATATTGATTATACATATCAAGTCATGTAAAACATGTTTCCTTATTAGAGAGGCATTTTCTAGAATCATTGAACTAGCTTCTATCCCACAATGGATTTGTCTGCAATAGGCAAGTACAAGCCAGGACAAGCAAAGCTTCCAGTGATGGTTTTTGGAAATTAGCCTTTATAACACTAACTTGGCAGAACTATATAGTGTGCTTGGAGGAGAGACATGAGTCTGGCATAGCAGTATAGCTGTACTGAATTGAATACTACTGAGTGTTCCCCTTGGTGTTTCTGCTTGTTATGGATGTTCTAGGGGTGGAGGTAATCTTGTTTTCTGGACTATGTTATTGAACTACCAAAAGTTTTGTGCCTACATTGTCATCTCCTAATAATAATAATAACTAACACCCATATAGTACTTACCATGTACCAGGTACTGTGCTACTTTACAAATTTTATCTCATTTGATTCTCAATAATCCTGGGAGTTAAACAACATTATTATTCCCTTTTACAAATGAGGAAACTGAAGCCAATTTGCCTAGGGTCACACAGCTAATAAGTGTCTGAAAAGTTTGAGCTTAGGTCTTCCTGACTCCAGGATCAGCACTTTATACACTGTGCTACCTAATTGCTGGATAGCAGAAAACAATTTGTGATTTATCTCCTTCACAAGGTGAGTGAAAACTAAATTCTTGACAATATTTTCTAAGTCATTTGTTGTACCAGTTCGAGGTTGATAAGACTCTTAAAATCAGGTCAAGAAAAACTAAAATTTCTGATAGTGAGACATTCTCACAGATGACAGTCATGAAATCTTGATGGATAAGGGAAGTGATAACAAGTTTAGATGAAGGTCATTAATTTATGGAAAAGCTATGTAAAAGCATGGTGCAAAGTCCATTTTGCTCTTTAAAAATTATAACACTGCTGGGGCTCAAGGGATTGAAGTGCTATATTGTCTCAGACAGAGATTAAGTGACTTGTCCAGAGCCACAATGCTAGTACATGTTTGAAGCAGTACTTTAACTTGCATCTCCCTGATTCTAGGCTCATCTCTTTCAACACTAGAACACCTAGATGAATAATTTTTTTTAAATTGTGTAAATTAGCTAGTTATTAGAGGTAAATGTACTGGTGGGGGATTTTGAGGTATAGCTTTAGGAATATGTATCCATAGAGTCCCTTTATCCTGGGGAAATGGCACCTGAGAGAGCTAATCTGTGAGTTCTCTGCTATGCACTTGGGATACAAAGAGAAAACACAAAATTAGTCCCTGCCCTCAAGGAACTTAACATTCTATTATCTGGATTTGGATGAGAAGTGAAAAAGCATATACTGAGAAAATGAAATACAAAGCATATACACAAGGAGAAGGATGTTAACAACTAGCAACAGTAAGATTCTATGGGAAGATGGCCCTTGAATTGAGCTTTTGAGGAAGCTAGGAATTCTCAGAGATGGAGATAAGGAGAGAGAGTACATTCTAGTCTGTGCAGACATAGAGGTGGGAGATGGAAAATCATGTATAAGGAACAGCAGGCAGGCCAATGACTAGACAACTTTAAAATCTGGAAAAGTCTGCATTTTATTTTAGAGACAAGAGGGAGCCACTGAAGTCTCACAAGAGTTAGCAAGATTCTAATATTTCTGGCTAGGTAATCTTTCTTTTGTAAAGCAAAGTACCTGAAGGAGCAATATAGCAAGAGAATACAAAAGGAGAAACATTTTCTCCAATCCACTTAGAAAACTGATGAAATGAGCTATTGAATAGATATCTTTAGCCAAAGCCCAGCCTTCCCAGCAAATGCCTTGGTAGCCAAGCAGCCCAGCATTACTGAAGGTTTTAGAGATAAAAATAATCTCCTTTTGCCCCTTTTGTGGTAAAATTAGAAACTTAATTAAAATGCCACCAAGAATGGCCACAAATTCCAAGTACTCAACTTGAAATGTTATTATTAATAATAAAAACTTGGCACTTACATTAACTCCCAACTTCACAGCCTTTCACAAACATCAATTCTTCCTCACTATTCAAAGGGAATATTTATTAAGTAGGAAAGTTAAAGTCTCATAAAATAGTTCTGAAGATTGGGGAAAACACTGAATTATATATCCGTCTAAAAGACCATCACTTTTACCTGAGGTTATTTTGTTGTTGTTGAATAATTTTCAGTTGTGTCCAACTCTTCATTACCCCATTTGGAGGTTTTTTTTGTTTTGTTTTGTTTTGTTTTTGCAAAGGTATTGGAGTGATTTATCATTTCCTTCTCTAGCTCACTTTACAGATGAGGAAGTTGAGTCAAATTAAAGCAACTTGCTCAAAATCACACAGTTAGTGTCTGAGATCACATTTGAACTAGGTCTTCTTGAATCAATCCAGAGCTAGTGTGCTCTCCACTGAACCACCTTTTTTGATTGTTTCTGTTTAATTGTAGCAGAAGATACCTGGAAAAGATCATAGGCTCAAATACCATGTTTCCTCCCAGTCAACATTCAGAGGATCTTCTGATTGTACATTATCCCTTTCCATCTTGATGTTTGAAAGAGAATGAATTGCCCTCCACCATCATCGGATGCTTGAAAGTTGAAGTCCTGTGTAGTAGTCATTCCATTTCCTCTGACTAGCAAATCCTAACTTCTTCAAATCCCTGTGATTCAGAGGTAATTTCTAGTTGTACAAGACTCTTCTCCTTTGTAAACTATCTATTCTCATTCATCTCCATTCATTTCAACTTTATCTTTCCTAAGTCCCTACCGTGTTTTGTGAGAATATTCTTCCATGGTGTCCTATCTTTACCAAATCTACTTCATTTTCTTTCACACTCCTTTCATTTTTCTTGTCCTTCCCCAATTCGCCTCAGAAGACATTGTATTTCTAGCCATCCTCTGGACTTCAAAATACACCTTCTATCATATCTTTTCCTCCTCCACCACACATACACACTGGGTGAGAAAAGAGAATAGAAATATTCTTTGCTTCTTACTGCTATTTCCAGCTCTGCCACCATCACTTAACAAACTTCTCTCTCTCTGTCTCTCTTTGTCTCTGTCTCTGTCTCTGTCTCTGTCTCTGTCTCTCCCCCTTTTTGATGTTCAATCTATCTATATCAACTTCTGCAGAATCTTGCTGTGGTCAATTACCCAAATTCTGGTCATTCTCTATACTTTTTCAAGGAGTTCAGTATTTAGCTTAGTCTTTATTCCTCTCTACCCAAATAATTGGGGACATCAATATAAATATCAACATTCCTTTAAACACTTGTTTTCCTTAGCTCCCAAGATCTGCACTTATTCTCTATTTCAGCCACATGAACAAAGTTTAAATTTTACTGTCATCCATAATTCTATATGCTCCACTATTTTAAGATTTGAAATTCCCCTTTCTGCTCAGAATCACTTGTCTTTTCACCTCTCCTTTTCTTCTTCACTCATAAATATAAGTCTTTATTCTCATTGCAACTGTCAGTTCCCAATCTATTCCTTCCTATATTCTCTTAGGCCATCACTTGTACTCCGACATCACTTTCCTACTCTTAACAGAGTAGTGAACTATTTCAACACTGCTTAGTCCTCTAACCTGGAATCCCTCACTTTCTCATCCTATTATCCCTCATGCCTTGTCAGATTCCAATCCTGGGTTACCCCAAATTATTTTCCTTCTCTACTTCTATTCTTATGCTATTGAATTCTGTGAGCTAGATCTACTACAAATTTTTATTTCATGTCAATTTTCCTCTGAAGGAGCCTCTTTTTTTCTGATTAGTTCACTATTGTACTCCCCATAGTATTAGTTATAAAACTTTTGTTTTCCTTAAGCAGAGGATATCCATCAAGACCATTAAGTATATTCCCTTAGGATATCAAGGATAAAGAGAAAAGTTCCAAATCTACAAAAATATTTGTAAAGAGACATTCTGGAGTAGCAAAACAAGAAAGGTGACTCCCTATTGATTGAGGAAAAGCTGAATAAACTATGACATATGAATGCAATGGGATATATTATACTCTAAGAATTGATGATTGTGAAGAATCAGAGTAAGTTGGAAAGACTTGTATAAATTGGTGCAGAGCAAAAGAGGAACCAGGAGAAAAATTTCTCTCATATTTCCTATCTCATTATATACTGCTGTATTCAATTGGGGTAAATGGGATGTGCATGGAAGATTAGTTCCTCTGTGTGAGGATTTGTCAATTCCTTTTCAGGGCTGCTCATCCACTTTTGATGTCTATTTGGCATTCAACTTATCACCTATGGCTCTTAGAAATTGTAGCACGTACAGCAGCCTTACCCTGGTAAAACATCTCAGCAGATAGGCTAAACCAGGTTAAGCATAACCAACAGACCTCAACTCCATCAGTGAGTGGGGAGGATGTCTGCCCCAGGTATGTGAAGACTTCCTCTGGTAGTATGGGAAAATGAGAATATTTTTTCCACTGGCAATGAAGATGACTGAAGCAGGTGCTATGGAGTGCTTAAAGCTTGGTCTGACATTGAATGCCAAAGTCATTCACTATGTCCTGGACCATTGCCAATTGTCTTGACTTTGTCTTGCATTAGTCTCTGATGAGTCTGGAAGAGAAATTAATGCTGACAACTTTGAGCGACTCTGCCTCATTCAAATCCAATTTACACATGAATTAAGATATCCTTTGTGATGTTATTGGTACTCTTTGAAAACAAAGGACAAACAATAATACCTTTCAGTAGAAGGTAATCTAGTTGAGGGCAGGGGATATTTTATTGTCTTTGTATGTCCTAAGCACAGCAAAATACCTTGAATATGTAACTGATTGGTTAGAGAATGATTACTTATATTGGATCAACCACTCCCAGGGTGGTTATAAGGAAAGTGCTTTGTAAACCTAAAAGTAATATAGACATATGATTAATTATTACTATTATTAATGAAGATAATGCTAAATTGGAATGATTGTGGCCCAGCTGAACTAATCCTATGGATCTGGACTTGGGTGAAGAATCCACCCAACTGAAGTCTGAGTTCAGGTACAGGAAGAAAGTCTGAGACCTTAATGTAAACAGTGGGTCAAAGAAGCCAAACCAAGGTGCTCCTATCTTATCAATGCCATCACAAATGCCTAGTTTGTGTTTGAAATCATAACCAGATTTTCCCCAGTCTGGCCAAATATAAGAGATATTAAATTAGAGGAAATTGACAACATTTGCAATCTATCAAGATAGAAACAAATTTTAGCAGAGAACACCATAAAAACAAAGTTTAACACTTAGCAACAATTATATTAATATGTTAACAGTTTCAGGTCAGTTCAAACTTTTTCCCCAGGGCTCCTCCTTCTCCAGTGCCTTGAAAGCATCAGTATCAGCAGCATCTGATGTTCATAGGCTTTGGAGGACAAACTTGTGGTATTTATCAAAGGAACGGTTAAGGGTGTGTGTGTAGAGTGTGTGTATGTGTGTGTGTGTGTGTGTGTGTGTGAACTTTGTTAACAAGGAATTAACTTTGGCAAGCCTGGGAAAGGATTAACACCTCATTAATAAAAGAGCAGGTGGTTTCCATCCATGGCAACTTCATTCTTACTTCCTCCTCCTTTTCCTCCTACTTTATCTATATATTCACAAGAACAACAATATTCCCAGCTCTATTGGTAGTTTCTGGGTGACCTATGAGATGTGAAGCCTCTCCCTGAGCAAACTACAGCTCTTCTTATTAGACCTTATCAGTAGGGTATGACAGCAGAGTCTTTCTAACAGACAAACGTTAGTGGGCTTTGACAGATTCTCTTGTCCTATATAAGGCAATGGGGATCAGACTGGATAGGGCACTGTCAGAGAAAGGTGTGAAGTAGTTGCAGAGGTTTAAGCACATTGTCACACTTAAAGCCAGGAAATTCATTCCCAAGGGCCATGAGACAATTAACATGAATGGGAAGTAGCAAGGAGAAAGTAGTTAGGATATTATCAACCATAACAAAAATTCTTTTGCAAAGATTCAAACATAACAAGGGAAAGAAGCAATGACTCAAACAATAAAACCAAAAGCAGCACATTTTTTCCCTCAATAGTATTTTGTTTTTCCAAATACATATAAAGATAATTTTCAACATTCACTTTTATAACACTGTATTCCAAAATTTTCTCCTTCCCTCCCTTACCTTTCTTCTCCCCAAGAGAGCAAGCAGATATAGGTAAAACATATGCAATCTTTTAAAACATATTTCTATGTTTGTCATATTGTACAAGAAAAATTAGACCAAAAGGGGAAAAACTACGAGAAAGAAAAAATAACAAAGGTAAAAATATTATGCTTTGATCCACATTCAGTTTCCAAAGTTCTTTTTCTGGTTGTAGATGGCATTTCCCATCACAAAACTATTTGAATTGTCTTCAGTCACTGAAAGGTCAAGTCCATCACAGTTGATCATGACATAATTTTGCTGTACTATGTATAATGTTCTCCTTATTCTGCATACTTCATTCAGCATTAGCTCATGTAAATTTTTTGAAACTTTTTCTGAAATCAGTATGCTCATCATTTTTTATAGAACAATAATATCCATTACATTCATATACCATAATTTATTTAGCCGTTTCCCAATTGATGGACATCGATTCAATTTCTAATTCCTGAGCAAAACATTTTGTCAGGCAAAGAAAAAGGACCTATTGGGAAAAAGGTCAGAAGGAAATAAATAGATAGAACATTTATTAAGCACTTACTACCAGACATTGTGCAATATATGCATACATAGATACATGCATAAAGAAAAACACTTCTTGCCCTCAAGCATCATTTTAAGACCACCGATTATAACTTTATCAATAGCAATGAATGCCCTCAAAGTTATGCATCTCCATTAGGCATCTGTAGTGATGGAGACAGAATCAGAAAAGAATGCAAATTGTGTTAAGAATAATTTTTAGAATATTTATAGACATGGACAACTATTGGTAGTTTTAATGTGAGATTTTATTTGCTGACTATATGTTATTAAATAGAATCATCTTGATATTCTCACTATAAATGAAATTAACAGAAAAAGGAAGTTGTGAATAAATGGAAAGATTGTTCACAGGTTCTCCTTAGAGAGAATCTTCCTCTTCTTTGCTTCTCTAGTGATAGAGAAATAGTTAATTTGTTTTTTGGGACCAATGTTAACAAGAAACATGTCACATGTATCTGATAACTTCATATTGCAAGGATTCATGATGAATATTTGCAAAAATATGATCATGGAAATAATTGCTGATTATGTATTGGCATTTAACCCTCCTTTGGGATGCAGCTTTCTAGCCATTCCTCTGACCACTTCCCTTTGGAGATCCAGAAACAGCACTACTTAATTCACCCCAGCCATTTGCCGTTGTCATTAGTGATTTGTTTTAATTCCCAGGGACACTCTGAGGAAAGTATTCTTTCTGCTCAGTAATCAATAAATTCTCTCTTTTTCTTTGACTATAAATTTCCAAATAGCAGACATTGAAGGAGTTGAAATCCCTTTTCCTTTTTGAGTTCCTAATTGCCAACCCTTAATGATAGCATTAAGCACTATAGTCTAAGCCCTGGACCATACAGATTAAAGATTAAATATGTTCTTAATAAATAGGAATTAGAGGCAGCTGGGTGATTCAGTGGATAGAGCATCGACCCTAGTGTCTGGAGGACCTGAATTTGAAGGCCTCATTCATTTGACACTTACTAGCCATGTGACTCTGGGCAAGTCACTTAACTCTGATTGCTCCACAGCAACAAAAATAACATAGGAATTAGAGAAAATTAAGCATACAATTTTCAACTATCAGTAACTTAGTCAAAAACTAAGAATAGTAGGGTTTTTCTTGCTTGGCAAGAGCTGTAGGCATAGACAGCTGAAAGAAACCTATTTTTTCTGCTCTCATCACCACCTCATCTTAGTGTCATTATAGAAGTCATACTCTGTTAATTTGCACCAGCTACTGCCCTCTACCATTTCCCATAGAAGATCCATACTTGCCTTCTTTCTCTGTGCATAATTTGATGGTATCCAAAACATCTCAGTCAATTTCTCTTGGCTGTCTTTCACTCTGGAACACCTATGCTCCTCTTCCCAGTGGGAAATCTTATCATTCTTCAAGTGAAAGCACCCAGACCCTGTTCACTTTCAACCTCTGATTCTCACCAGTTTTTGGAAAAAGATGCTAAAGATGGAGGAATGAACAGCACTGATTATAAACATTTCCTAAAGACAGTGAACCAAAGGAAATCAAATATTAGGGGAACAGGTGTAACTTAGCAAATAATTAGTTTGGGTTTGCACCCCAAAATAACACCAGCTTATAACATGAATTAATTTTAAGACTTATTTATGAAAGGAACAGCTAGATGACTCAGAGGATTGAGTGCTGGTCCTGGGGAGTTGGGAAGACCTGAAGCTACTAAAGACTTAACTAGCTGTGTGACCTTGGGCAAGGGTCATTTACTTCTGTTTCATTGGAAGAAGGAAATAGCAAACTAGTATTTTTGTGAATTGACAAAAAAAGACTTTTGAAAGAATCTGGCAGAAGTTGATGAATTATATCAATACATAAAACTATGAAATACATGACTAAAAAGCCAGTTTAAAGAAAACCTAGAGAAGAAATGACATAAAAAAGTTATCTCAAAAGTATTTAAAGATGAAAATGGAAGAACAGAAAGATGAAAAATGAAAAATGCCTGTAAATATTTTTCTTTTTTTTTTTAAAGTGAACTTTTTTTTTTTTTTTTTATTTAATAGCCTTTTATTTACAGGTTATATGCATGGGTAACTTTACAGCATTAACAACTGCCAAACCTCTTGTTCCAATTTTTCACCTCTTACTCCCCACCCCCTCCCCCAGATGGCAGGATGACCAGTAGATGTTGAATATATTAAAATATAAATTAGATACACAATAAGTATACATGACCAAACCGTTATTTTGCTGTACAAAAAGAATCAGACTCTGAAATATTGTACAATTAGCTTGTGAAGGAAATCAAAAATGCAGGTGGGCATAAATATAGGGATTGGGAATTCAATATAATGGTTTTGTAAATATTTTTCTAAGAAACTCCTTTATGAGAAACTTCTAGAATCACCACATTTTGATTCTAATGCCAAAGATCCAGATGCTACACATGAGAAAATAGAGATTTTACTGAAGAAAAAATGTGGTAAAACTTCTGGACTAGCTCAGGTATTTGCAGAAGAAATCTGTGGTAGAGATAATACAAATTTGAGAGCATTGAGTGATCAATTCTCAAGGTTTCTGAAAGAGAAAGCCATGGGAAAAAAAATCCAACCTTTATAATACATGAGAGATGAATAAAAATTAAGTCATATGTACACTTATTCATCTATAAAAAATTTATAAGAATAATTTACAAATACCTTGAAGGCACATTTATAAGGATTTGAGGAGGGAACCGAAGGCTTTGGAAACAATATTCTACATCAGACTACAACTTTATATCTTTCACAATTGTCTGAAAGATGTATACATTACAAAATTCTATTGAACTTTTTTATTGTTGATTATAAAAAAGTATTTCATTTGGCAGAGGAAAATGTTACCCTTAATTTATCCCTCCTACAAGATATCTCCATAAATGTCAAAATAATATAAGATTACTTCATAGATGTAACAACAAAGATAACTTTCTTCAGCAACTGTCTGCATATTAATGTCAAGTGAGGCATGAAACAGAGAAACATTTATTTACTGAAGGTATTTTCCACTATTTTAGAGGATATCTAGCCAAACAATGGATAAATCCATAAGCACTATGTAATAGGCATAAGACACTGTGCCTACAAAGGCAAAGATCAAGCAATTCCTATACACATAAAATAAATGAGATAATACTGAGTAAACATAAAAGAGAGTCTCCCTATGAATGATAACATCTCCTTAAATACTTCTGTTCTGTGCTGATTACATCATAAGATCATAAATATAGAGCTTAAAGGGACCTCAGAGGTCATCCAGTCCAATCTCCATTCCCATTTTGCAGATGAGGAAACTAAAACCCAAGACAGCTGTGACTAGGTCAGACTTATAGTAGGAAACAAGGCTTTCTGACTCCAGGATCAATGCTCTCTCCACTGTGTCATGCTCTATCAAGCCCCATTTCAGAGCCTCTTAAAATCCATACTCACTTTAAACAGTAATGCTATACACAGCTGAAAACAAGTGAATGGAAAAATGATTTGTGCAGGCAATAACATGTATTTGCATAGATAATCCACACTGTGTATACATATATAAACATACATACATACATATATACACAGATATCTATAAAATGTACCCATCATATTAATTTACATATATATATTTCATGTATATATATATATATATATATATATATATATATATTTCACACACACACATCCATATATCTCAGATAGATTTTGAGCTGGGTCCATAACTGAACAAGAAGTGAAAGGGTTGTGATACCTTTAGGAAATGGAGTACTTCTTTTAAGCATCAAAATTCCTCTGGTGATATCATAGAACTTTGAGTCCTATTTGAATACTAGTGTTTCTGAATAACTGATTGATATCAACTGAGGATATTTATCTAAAGGGCAAAAGAGAAACACATGGTTGACTGGAGCAGAGTGTAAAGTTACAAAGAAAAAATTGTACAGGAAACATGACACAAATGTGCACTAGACATTTCAAACTATGTTTTGAAGACATCTCAAACTCAACTTTTCCACTGTAGAACTCATTATTTCCCTCTCCAAGTTCTGTCCTCTTCCAAAATTATATATTCTGTTGAACAAATACCACTATTCTTTTAGTCTTCCAGGTTTATTACTTTAGAGTCATCTTCAACTGCTTAATGTTTCACTTTATATATGCAATAAGTTGCCAATTCTTGCTGCCCCCATAACATCTCTCATATCTAATACCTCTTTTTTTTGCGGGGGTACCACTATCACCAGCACTCTTATTTTCTACCAGACTCAACCTCCTTCAAAAGCTTTACTTTGTAACAAACAAGTATAGTCAAATAGAACAAACTTACACATTAGGTATATCTGAAATCATGTCTCATTGTGCAACTGTAGTCCATCACCTCTTTGTTAAAAGTTAGGAAGAATATTTCCTCATTAATCATTAATCATGGTTAGTCTCTGCTTAGATCAGAGTTCTTTAAAATTTCAAGTTGTTTTTCTTTACGGAATTATAGTCATTGTATATATATATATATACATATTTATGTATGCATATGTATATATATTTATATATATATTTTTCCTACTTCAGCTCACTTTATTCTGCCTCAGTTTGTACAATTCTTTCCAGATTTTTCTGAAACTATCACTTTCATCTGTACAACACAAAAAAATGTGATTATACCCATGTTCTATAATTTGTCACTCTTTTCCCTGACTGATAATCCCTCAGTTTCCAATCATTACTACAATAAAAAAATGATATTATAAATATTTTTGTACATATGGTACCTTTCCCTCCTATTCTGATCTCTTTGAGGTAGACTTAGTAGTGATACTACTGGGTCAAAAGTGATTTTTGGAGGTATAGACCCAAAGCATTTTTCAGAATGGCTGAATCAATTCAGAATTCACCAATAGTGCATTTAGTATGTCTCCTCTTTGACAATTGTAATTTCCCTTTATTTAATTTCTTTAAATATTATGGGTTTGTACTACTAAGTGTATATCCCAAAGAAATCATAAAAAAGAAAAAAAAAACTTCATGTATCAAAATATTTACAGCAGCTTATTTTGTGGTGGCAAAAAAAAAAAGGGAAATTAAGGGGATGCTCATAGATTGGGGAATGTTTAAACAAGCCATAGTAGATGAATGTAATAGAATATTATGATGCTATATGAAATGATGAACAGGCAGATTAAAAAAAAAAACCTGGAAAGATTTACATGAATTGATACAAACTTAAATGAGTAGAACCAGGAGAGCATTATACACTGTATCAACATTGTGTGAAGATCGAGTATGAATGACAACTCTCCTCATTACTATAATAATGGAATGTAGTACTACATGGAAATACTACTACAATGGAAAATGCTATCTACATCCAGAAAAAGAATTGATTGTCCCTGAATGCAGATCAAAAGAAGCTATTTTCATTTTCCTTATTATTTTCTTTTTTTTTCTTTTGAGTCTGTTTCTTCTTTCACAACATGACTAATATGGAAATATGTTTTACATGTTTGCATATATATAAATATATATATCATATCATATCATATGATAAACCTATATCAAATTGCTTACCATTTTAGGGAAAGGAGAGAAGAGGGAGAAAAATTTACAACTCAATTTAAAAAATGTTAAAAACTGTCTTTAAATGAAATTGAAATACTATTAAAAATAAATTTAACTTAAAAAAATAATGGAGATAGAGTCTTAAAGTTGTTTTAATTTTGTATTTCTCCAAGTATCAGTGATTAGGATAATTTTTCCTCCATATGGCCATCTTGCTTTCCTACCTATGAAAATAACATGTTTATATCCTTTGACCAATTTTCTATGGGTTGTCTGACTTCTTTTCTCTACTCATATAATTATACCTTAATGCAGATCCTTACCACTTTTCACTTAGATTATTTCAATTCTACTGACTGGTCTTCTTTCTTTAAGTCTGTTTTCATTCTATGCTCCAAACAGTTGCTAAATTATTTAAGCACAGATCTAACCACATTGGTCCCCTACTGAATAAATCTCAGTGCCTCCCCATTGTCTTTAGGATAAAATATAAATTTATCTGTTTAGTTTTAAAAATCCTTCTCAAACATGGATGCCAACCTGGTTTTGGTTTTGGTGTAGGAGAGCTGGAAAATCCTGAATTAGAGAAATGATTATGGATAATATGGTGAGAATGAGAGTTGATAAAGCATCGGCATAGCAAAGCATAGATCTGATATGCAGATAGACTCAATTAGATTCTCTCTTTAGTTTTTATTTGCTGTGTGGCTCTAAATAAGTTATTTAATCTTTGAATTCCCCCCAGGGCACTCTCCAAGAAAATAAATGGTGCATTAGTTACAGATTTGCCTTGGTAGAGAGTGGGAGGAGGAGAGATATTTAATAAACTAAATGAGTGGGTAGTAGAGGCAATTTTCTTCACTGGGACTTCCCACATAATTAAATCAAGGTTCAACCTTCTCCACACCTCCTTCACCTCTCCAAAGGAGGGTAAAGAGTAAGTCTAGAGTTATAAATTGGCAAATAATCCATATGGGTAAAGAATAACTTGATGGATATATATTGGGAAGGAAAATCAGTTCATATTTGGAGTCCATTAAAGAGAATGTACTCCAAACTTAAAGAGAATCATGATGAACTAAACTAGGCCTGGGGAACTTTAGTTAAAAATAAGAGTAGAAAGTTTCTGAACTGCTCAGTTTCAGAGTAGTTAGTTTCCTTTAAATTATATTTTAAATTATTTTACACTGACAAAAATTTTCTGAATTTGTAACTTCTCTTTCCTGCTGTAGAAGCCTATCTTTTCTCCTTTTATTAATAAATGCACACATACAAGTATATATACAATTACATATATACATATACACACAAGGTATATATACAAACATGCATATCTATAAATTAAAGTGATTCATCAAGGGGTCAAGATGGGAGAGGATAGAGTACATTACCAGTGCCAGGATGGGAAAGAATGAAGGGTTTGGAGGTCAGGGAGAGGACAAGGAATAGTATTAAGATTAGAATTAGTGTAAGGCAAAGATCTCTCTCTCCCCACTTCTTTCAAGAAACATATTGCTCAAGAAATGACAACAGCTTATGATCAAATAAAGGAATATCATAGTTCATGAACATGAAAATGGGTAATGGTAAGATCCAGAGTGGACTGAAGGAGTAAATCATGGGAAAAGGGTAAGTTAAGGAACTGTGAAGTTAGAGAGTTTATGGTAATAACATTAGGGAAGTTGAAGTACTTTTGTATGAAGGCAAGGCTTGGGGGAGGAGAAGAAGACTGAACTAAGCACTGTCTTCACTGAGGAAGGAAAGAGAATATGCTGGAGGTAGTAAGTAAATAGCAACTACTAGGATCTTTATTAGATTTTAAATATTAATTTATTAAATATGGAACCTCAAAGAAGGAGAAAGCATCATGATGTTTGCAGAGAAAGTAGCTGGAAGTAAAAATGGGAAGCAAAAAAATATTCTGAGTTTCCCACATTCTGACCCAGTGAGTTGGAGGGTACCAGAGAAATTGCTAATAGTGCTGGAAAAGGGTGGACAAAATACCAATAGACTCGTGGTAGAAAGTGCCATTTGCAGCCAGAGAGAGAATTATGGAGATTGAATGTGGATTAAAGCATAATGTTTTCACCTTATTTTTGTTGTTTTATTTGCTTATTTTTTCTTTCTCTTGTTTTTTTTTTCTTTTGAACTGATTTTTCTTGTGCAACATGAAAAATATGGAAATATGCTTAGAAAAATTATACATGTTTAATCTGTGTCAGGTTGCTGTTTTGGGGAGGGAGGAATGGAGAAGAGATTAAGAAAATTTTGAAATGCAAGGTTTTGCTAAGATAAATGTTGAAAACTATCTTTGCATGTTAGAAAAATAAAAAGCTATTAAGAAAAAGGAAAAAAAAAAAAGAAAGAAAAAGCATGGCCAAGGAAGCTGTATCATCAAGAAGGATCTGGGTTTCAGAGAATGTAAAAATGTGGAAGGAGTAAAAATGAAAAAAAGTTTAAGATTTTTTACCCATGATCAGGCATTACAAAGAGCATGGTAGAGAAAGTGAGTTGTAGAGTGGGACCCTGGGCAAGGATCTGGTTTGAAAGAAATGGAAAAAAACTGTGGTTCCAAAGCATCAAAATAGTGAGGGTTTGATGGGATATGTATGTCAATCATTAAAAAATGACTTCAGGGAGGTTATTATGATCAGAAGTGCACTTGACCCTGGTCCTCTTGATTCTGAGGATAGGACAACCTCTAAATATATCCTATGATGCTGCTCTCTGGATAAATTATATGCTATTCTATTTGTTTATATATTTCAATACATTAAGAATCTATTATTTACTTAGCAAGGGAACTACTTCTAATATGCATACTTTTAAAAATAGCTTTTTATTTTTCCAAATACAAGCAAAGATAGTTTTCAACATTCATTTTTGCAAACCCTTCAGCTCCAAATTTTTCCCCTCCTTCTCCTCTCCCTTAGACAATTCTTCTAAATTCTAAATTTTCATATTCATCATGCTATGCAAGAAAGCTTAGATAAAAAGGGAAAAAGAAAACACAAGAAAGGAAATAAAAAACCAAGCAAACAACAAGAACAAAAAGGTGAAAATACTATGCTTTCATCTACAGTCAGTCTTCATAGTTCTCTCTCTAGATATGGATGGCAGTTTCCATCCCAAGTCTTTTGGAATTGCCTTGAATCACTTCACTGTTGAAAAAGATCCAAGTCCATCACAGTTGATTATAATCTTGTTACTATGTACAATGTTCTCTTGGTTCTTCTCACTTTGCTTAGCTTCACTGAATGTAAGTTTTTCCAGGCTATTCTATAATCAGCCTTCTCATCATTTCTAATAGAACAATACATATTTTAACTTCTTTAACTTAGGAAGGGAGTCTTAGAGAGTTACCTTAAGTTTGAAGAAATTAACTGACTACTCAAGATCACATAATTAGCAAATGTCAGATGTGGTATTTGAACTCAAGTATTCCTGACTCAAAATTCAGCAAAATATCTACAACATTCTGCCTTCATCTTCATAATACCTTGAAAAAGTTATGATTTTCTACTAAGATTAAATGAAGGGGAAACATTTCATACATCTTATTTCTGAATCCTGAATTCCTGAATCATACAGCCCTGGAGCCAGCATAAAGCAAAGAAATTAAAAAGGATCATAAATAATATAAGCAATTGCATTTAATCTTGAAATACATGAAATAGAAGGTCAAAGAGTTCAACACAGAATAATGCAGGCTTGGTCTGTATGACAAAAGGCCAATGAATTAGTTTAGAATAATGGAGTGTGATGGAATGAGGAAAAATTATGTGGGAGGGGAAGCAGTAAACTGGTGAATTATCTACCTGACACGTGAAGGGTAGATTTATTATGAAACAGGTAGGTTATCTAATTGTTATACTCAAAACTATATTTTGAGCTCCTTTTCCCTCCCCTTTTTAACTAGTCAGAAATGTGAATAATGGTATGAGTAGAAACAGTACTCTGGGACTTGAACATATTAGCTTTTATAGAACCCTGCAGCAAAGTTTTCAGAGTAAGGAACAAAAAGATGTTTTGTGATTGCAATGGAAAGAAACTAGAAAATGATGTGGTCACAAAACATAATTTGAAACTCTAAACTAAAGTATTAGGATCTAATTGGAACTAGCAGAATGTGGATGATCTATTTCTTCCTCCCAAATATATGCTGTTCAGGGAATACCCTCTCTCTAGAAGGCTTGAACTCATTTTTTTACCTTAGGGTTACTGTTTTTAAATTTTTTTTCAACAAAAATAAATTTTCTATTCTTCCCACCACCTCCACCCCAATTGAGGAAGAAAGTAAAACAAAACATTTTTATTGAAAGCATGTATAATTAAACAAACAAATTTCTTAATTTTCTATATGTTCTCCCTCACTTCTCCAAATATGTTTGTTTGCACTGAGTCATTCAACTCCCTATCAGGAGGTGGGTAGCATATTTTATCATTAGTTCTCTTGGTTATTATACTTAATGGAGTTTCTAGGTCTTTCAAAGTCATTTATCTCAAAAATATCATTGTATAACTTGTTCTGCTGGTTATTCTCACTTCGTTCTGCATCAGTTAATAAAAGCTTCCTAGAATTCTCTGAAACCATCTTTCTATCATTTTTTATAGCATCATAGCATTCCATGACATTCTATAACTCGTCCAACCATTCCCATATTGATGGGTATCCTTCAAGTTTCCAATTTTTTGCCACCTCAAAAAAAAAAAAACCTATAGAAATATTTCTATTACTTTGTTTAGAACTGTATTGCTTAGGACTAATCTCTCCCTTAATCTATGTATTCCCTCCTGTTTCTCTGTTGAATATAGTTCTTTATCTAACTGTTTGTGTATTTTTTTGATTATTTAAATTAGAATGAGGTTCAAATGTCCGTTGCTCCCCTATGTCTCTTTATGCATCCTGCTTATGTGAAGTAATTTCCCCTAACTTTCCTCTCTCTTTCCTCCTCACCCCTTGTGTTTTCTTCTTCTCCCTTTTTATTCTTCTTTTGGGATCATCAAAACACAGCAAAACAACTCTTAGGTATTCTTTCTAATTATATCACTTTTATATTTTTGATTGAACTGGCAGTGCTTTATCCACTACATCACCTAGCCTGCCCCATCTATTACATTTACATATCATAGCTTTGGGATAGGTAAGTAAGATAGATTAACAGGCCCAGAAAGACTTGTTATCCCCAGTGCAAATATGACCTCAGGCACTTACTGTACGATCCTGGGCAAGTCACTCAGTCCCGTTTGCCTCAGTTTTTTCATCAATAAAATGAAGCAGAGAAGGAAATGGCAAACCATTCTAATATTTCTGGCAAGAAATACAAATGGGACTGAAAAGACCAAATAACAATAGCAAAAATGACCCTTTATAATGATACAGGAAAGTTATTTTTCAGCATTCACTTTTGTAAGATATTATGTTTCAAATTTTTCTTCCTCTCTTCCTTCCCTCCCACCTCCCCAAGACAGTAAGCAATACAATTGTCATGTTGTGTAAGAAAAATCAGATCAAAAGGAAGAAAAAAACAACTTGAAAGAAAACAAACAAAAAGTGAAAATACTTTGCTTCAATCTATATTCTGCCTTCACAGTTCTCTCTCTGGATGCAGATGGCATTTAACGTACCAAATCTATTGGAATTGCCTTTAATCATCACATTGTTGAAAAGAGTCAAGTCCATCACAGTTGATCATGACATAATTGTTGTTGTATACAATGTTCTCTTAGTTCTGCTCACTTCACTTAGCATCAGTTAATGTAAATTTTTTGAGACTTTTCTGAAATCAATCTGCTCATCATTTCTTATAGAACAATAATATTTCATTATTTTCATTTACCACAACTCATTTAGCTATTCTCCATCCACTCAATTTCCAATTCTTTGCCACTACAAAAAAGACTGCTACGAATATTTTTGTATATATGGGTCTTTTCCGCTCTTTTATGTTTTCATTGGGATATAGTACCAGTGATGAGATTTCTGGATCAAAGAATATACACAGTTTGTCATATTGTCATAGTTCTATTATTTGGGAATTTCTTGGCAAAGATACTGGAGTGATTTTCCATTTTCTTCTCCAGCTCATTTTACTGATGAGAAAACTGAGGCAAACAGGGCTAAGTGACTCACCCAGGATCACACAGCTAGGAAGTATCTAGGAAGTCAGATGACTCTTCCTGACTCCAGGTTTGTCACTCTATTCACTTTATCCCCCAGTTTCTTCATAATGGTGGTTGGTTGCTAAATAGTGTATGATCATAGATGGTTTCTTAATACTTGAATTCTTTCTTTCTGCCTGCTCACAGTACTTTTTTTTTTTTTTTTTTTTTTTTTTTTGACTTGGCAGCTCTAGATTTTAGCTCCAATGTTCCTGGGAGCTTTCATTTTAGAATTTTCCTCAGGAGGTAACTATATTCTTTCCATTTCCATTTTCCCCTTTGGTTCTGAAATTTTCTGGGCAGTTTTCATTTAAGATTCGCTGAAATAAGATGTACAGATTCTTCTTCTTCTTTTTTTAGCTATGGCTTTCATAGCCTAATGTTTCTTAAATTATTTCTTTTTGATCTGTTTTCCAGGTCAGTTATTTTTGCTATGAAATATGAGATACATTTTATTCTACTTTTCCAGTCTTTTGATAGAGATTGGCATCTTATAGACTTGTTGACTTTTATTTGGTCTATTCTATTTTTCTAGGAGTTTGTTGCTTTGGCAACTTGTGACTTTTATGGCAAGCTTTTTTCTTCTAGCATTCTCATGAGATAGCATTTGTAGAGTGCATTGGCAACCTTAAAGTGTTATGTAAAAAAAAAAAAAAAAAACATTAAATTAGCTTTGAAAAACTCTTGCTTCAACTCTTCTACTTGAATTTGTGCCCAAACTATGTTTTTCTTTCAGGCTTTGTGGATGTTTTGGACTCATTTTCTTCTTCCAAGTTAGTGTCTGAGAATCCCTATTCTTATAATACATACATACATATATATGTGTATATTTATATAGGGCTCTCCTCTCTTCCTCTCTCTCCTCTCTCTCTCCTTTCTCTCTGTCTGTCTGTCTATCTATCTGTCTTTCTGTCTCTTTCTCTCTCTGTCTTTATCTCTCTTCATCTCTGTCTCTCTGGAATGTCGAGACTAGTTCTTTTGCCTGAATCAACTTGGGAACACTGAAATGCTTATAGGTCTCCAGCCTAAGTTGTTCTTGAGGTCATAGAATAAAACAACATCTCAATATTCCCAAAAAGGAGCAGGAGGACTAGCCCAGACATTCCATTCAGAAGTATGTAGCTCCTGATCCTAATATGAAGTCTGAGTTAACAAGTAGGGTGGAAGAATGAGCAAATAAACACACACATGCACAAAGACAGAGAAACAGAGAAAGAATCAGAAAGAGACAGAGAACTAGAGAGAGCACAAATTTGAAAATGAAGGATAACAACAATAATATTTTATTATAAACTTCTATTTATTACTTCTTTCTATGGTTGCAGATAGCATCTTTCTTCTGATTCTATAATTTAATTGTCTAGGGAGAAAAAGAAATTGGGGTAGGAGTATCACCTTTAAATTTTACCTCAAGAGTATCCCAAGGAGAAGGTAGAATCAAAATTGTGAGAAAACAGGAATAAATATAGCAAACTGCCCTCCTCCCTAAATTCCTTCAAACAGATCAAACAGATCTAAAAAACACACTAGATTAAATCCTGCTCAGGAAATCCAGGGGAAAAAATTACATTGAAGCATTTTTCTAGCCCAGACTGGTAAAGTGAGATAGAAAGGTCTGTGGATACTAGAGATAGAATCTGGCCAAGAAATATGCCTCAAAAATAGGGAAAAGCTATGCTGCAGGACAAGAGGAGGTTCCAGATCCATAATGAAGAAGCAACTGTGTAGGCTATTGGAACCAGTATCAATTGGCAATTCTATTGCTTACCATCCAGTTCTGGGTCATAAATTCAGGACTAATTGATGAAGGGCCTTTTGCCTAGGGCTAACATTCCAGGATTAGGGATAGTCAAGGACTTCTGACTCCCAGGAAGCTAGACAAGGAGCAAGTTCAAATGAACAGTATTTTTGTGGCTCAGATTTGAGGAACGGAACAGAACCTCAGTTCCATCTTCTGCCTTAGGCAGAAATTCCAGATCAAAAAGAAGCCTACGAGTCTGTCACTGTGAAACGGCAGAGCTTTTTAGCTGGCTGATGGTGGTTGAGTCTAATAATACTCTACTGAAACTCCACAAGGTAAATCTCCACAGAACTGTTGCTCAGGCTTAACCTATGTTAGAAACTTGCAAAGGGGTTCAAGACATTGTCCTTGAACTTGATTTTTATGTTATATAGAGAAATATAATTTTCATGTGCTTCTCCAGGTTATTCCACTGTCTTGGTTGCTTCCATCTCCTGGACTGGAAAAATCCACTCAAAAGAATTTTCCTCTCAGGCTGAGTGATAAAACAGTGGGCACAGGTGAATGCATGCAGTCCTGTGCCTTTTTGCTCCAAAGCAGCCATGAGGAGGACCTGTGTACAAGTAAGTAACCCTTCTCCACAAAGATTAATAAGAACTAAACTAAACCCCAAACATCAAGAAATGGGGCTGAGGTGGGGTAGACATAACAGCTCAACTTTGCTCCCCACTAAAAATGTTTGTGTAGTGCAATGAAAATAATAATAATCATTACTTTAGCCTCCCTGAGCCTCAGCTTGGATTAGATGACTCCTAAAGTCATTCCAGCTCTAAGTTTATTATTATTTTATTTATGCAATAATCAATCTGATGGGAAGGGAACTATTCAGCAGCTCTAAAGTGTCTGTGTCTTCTGGAGGTAGTCCAAATCATAGGTTGACACTATGAGTCTGGGAGGATCTGGGGAAGACCTATGGGAAAGTTAGGGATTTCCCAGAATGTCAGGGTGTTCCTCCACTGGCAAACCCAAATTCTCATTACCTAATTAAATTTGGTCTTACTAGTACATTCCAATTAAATGAAACAATGGGGGTGTATAAGAGAAAAGGACAAATCATGGTTAGTGACCCTTTTGCCCTGGGCTTTGTGTCGGAGAAAGATTGTGGAAACCTGGAGTTTCAATAGATTGATCTCTAGAATTTCCTTCATATAGCCTTGATTTCAAGTCAAGTTGAGCCAAGTTAGCCAACATTTACTGTGTTTACTCTGTGCCAGACACTCAGCTAAGCACTGGAGATACATGGGCAACTACAGTCTCTGCTTTCAAGGAACTCAGTCTAACAGTCCCCTTATGCATTGTTTCCGAAGCTAGGGAGACTCAAAAGAAGCAAAATCTACCAGGCTGAAATAATATGATCTGGGGCTTGTAATTTAAATGAAATCCACAAAGATGATTCATTGAAAGAAGAAATACAAACTGATAACCGATCAGCCTAAGGACCAAGTTTGCATTTACTAATTTTGATATGTTTAGTAAAAACTTTTAAAAATGCTTAGTATTCCAGGGTCTGAAATGGAATTACATGTAAGCAACCATTTTTTAAAGCATTACAACACAAATTTTAAAATGACTGACCAAATACCAGTTTGTTCTCCCTAAATAAGCTATACCCTAAAATGAGATCCCTTGGAAAAGAAGGGAAAAAAGTCACATATTGAAAAATAGATAGCATGTCTAATAGTAAAATTCAGGAGGAAAATAAATGCATAAATATGAACTCATATAGTACTGATCAAGAATACAATACCTGAATTTATGAAGAACTCATTTTCCAAATGGATAAAATAAATTTGAAAGAATCAAAAGTGAAGTAACCAGATAATTAAATGTATCAGAATCAAGTTTTCTATTATTTTTATAAAACTATTCAAAATTCTGCTAGATTGAATTAAAAAGGCATAGATTTATTAAATCAGATTTGTAGGCCAATCAGTCCTTAAACTTTTAACAAGTGATATTGTGACATATCACTGCTTTATTGTGGTATAGGGGCTTATGTAGCCCCTATACCACAATGAACTATATACCCAAGACAGACAGGTCATAGTGGAGAGTTATGACAAAAAGTGACCCACTGAAGCAGGAAATGACAAGTTAACCAGTATTGTTGTCAATATAACCTCATTGAAAGTATTGGGCCAAGGAAGCTAGAAGGAACAGTGAATAGAGTACCAGCCTTGAAG
The DNA here is from genome assembly GCF_902635505.1 of Sarcophilus harrisii. Classification (NCBI taxonomy): domain Eukaryota; kingdom Metazoa; phylum Chordata; class Mammalia; order Dasyuromorphia; family Dasyuridae; genus Sarcophilus; species Sarcophilus harrisii. The sequence goes on along the minus strand of NC_045428.1, from coordinate 165,301,246 downwards.
TCAGAAGGATCTGAGTTCAAGTCCAGCCTCGGACACTTAGTGCTTATTAGGTGTATGATCCTGGAAAAGTCATTTAACACCATTTAACTCTCCAAAAAAACCCAAACAACAACAACAAAAAGAAACTATTGAGCCTGGATTTTCAAATCCTTTTTTGAAATATGAAAATTTTAATCAAGTGATAGCTAATCAGATACATGGCTGGATCAGATCTACAGAACATATTATTATGGTAAAAATCTCCATTTTGATATATTCCTTTCTGAACCTTAACCATGAACCCTTGGAAAGCATATTCAACAAGATCACTTTTCTCAGAGGCTCAGCATTCAGGGCTACTCAGAGTAAATATTGAGGAAAAAGAGGAAGCATATCAAACAGCTGCTAATGAACTCCTCTCAGCCTTCCTTGGCTATTTATTTCCTGCCACATTCTCCCACACACTGTACCATGGATCATATAGAAGGTGAGCTGGACTGGTAACCATATACCAGCAGTGCTTAACAGGGACATAATTTAAATTGTTTTCTCTCCCTTGACTCAAGTAAGACCAGAACATGAAGAGTTCAAATCCAGATAATGTGATGCCTTGGCTATGTTCCTCCATCCTTGTACATGTTTTTAAATAATGGTAAAGGGATCATAAGAAAGAGGGTCTAGAGATGGGGGTAGAGAATGTGAGATCATCTTAGAAATTACAACGAAAGTGTATCTCATTTATATTTTAATATATTTAACATCTACTGGTCATCTTGCCATCTGGGGGAGGGGGTGGGGGGGTAAGAGGTGAAAAATTGGAACAAGAGATTTGGCAATTGTTAATGCTGTAAAGTTACCCATACATATAACCTGTAAATAAAAGGCTATTAAATTTTAAAAAAAAAAATTACAATGAAAAAAAACATACTTGGTATTATTCTCCATGATTCACAAATACCTGAAAATTGAGAGATGGAAACTAATTGACCACTGATTTACTTCTTTTATCAATCTTCTAATATAAATGATAGATAAACTATTTTTAACTGATTGGTTCAATTCAAGAAATAATTATTAATGAAATAAAGAGCTCCATGATAAGTACTAGGAATACAAAGACAAAACCAAAATAGTTCCTGCCCTCAGAGATCTTACATTCTACTGAGGGAAGCACCATATGCTTAAGTTTCTATCTATCATCTATCATCTGTCACTCTTACTTTCTTGCTTTCTCTTTCTTTTTAATCTTTTATTCTTGCTTCATCTATCTATCTATCTATCATCTATCTATTTATCTAAAGTTGCCAAAATAAAAAGACTCTGTGTAGGAGTCAACATCTGAATTATTCTTTGAAATAAACTAGGAATCCTTAAAAAAATGCAAATGAGAAAGGAATACATTCTAGACATTTAGGAAAACTTATGCAAAGACATAGAATTAAAAATGTAAATCTTACTAGATCAGAGAATGCAGGAAAGGCAACAATATGAAGTAAGACTAGAAAGATGGGAGCAAAGTCATTATTAATCAGAGAAATGCAAATTAAGACAACTCTGAGATACCACTACACACCTGTCAGATTGGCTAAGATGACAGGAAAAAATAATGATGATTGTTGGAGGGGATGTGGGAAAACTGGGACACTGATACATTGTTGGTGGAGTTGTGAACGAATCCAACCATTCTGGAGAGCAGTTTAGAACTATGCTCAAAAAGTTATCAAACTGTACATACCCTTTGATCCAGCAGTGCTACTACTGGGCTTATATCCCAAAGAGATCATAAAGAAGGGAAAGGGACCTGTATGTGCACAAATGTTTGTGGCAGCCCTCTTTGTAGTGGCTAGAAACTGGAAAATGAATGGATGCCCATCAGTTGAAGAATGGCTGAATAAATTGTGGTATAAGAATATTATGGAATATTATTGTTCTGTAAGAAATGATCAACAGGAAGATTTCAGAAAGGCCTGGAGAGACTTACTTGAACTGATGCTGAGTGAAACAAGCAGGGTCACGAGATCATTATATACTTCAACAACAATACTATATGATGACCAATTCTGATGGACTTGGCCATCTTCAGCAATGTGATAAACCAAATCATTTCCAATGGAGCAGTAATGAACTGAATCAGCTACGCCCAGTGAAAGAACTCTGGGAGATACCTAAGAACCAATACATTGAATTCCCAATCCCCATATTTTTGCCCACCTGCATTTTTGATTTCCTTCACAAGTTAATTGTACAATATTTCAGAGTCTGATTCTTTTTGTACAGCAAAATAACGGTTTGATCATGTATACTTATTGTGTATCTAATTTATATTTTAATATATTTAACATCTACTGGTCATCCTGCCATCTGGGGGGAGGGGGTAGGGGAAAGAGGGGAAAAATTGGAACAAGAGGTTTGGCAATTGTCAATGCTGTAAAGTTACCCATACATATAACCTGTAAATAAAAGGCTATTAAAAAAAAAAAAAAAAAGATAGGAGCAGACTGAGAAGGTCTTGCTTTATGTGCTAGGGTAATGAGTGTGAATTTTATCCTAGAGTCAATAAAGATCCACTGAAAAAATTTTAATGGGAAGGTAACTTGGTCAGAGATGTGCTTTGAGGATATGAGTTTAGAAGTTGTGTAGAAATGATCCAAGATAATGTCAGTAGACTTGGGATGGAAAATGTCACCTGCAACCAGAGAGAGAACAATGGAGTTAAAATTAGGATCAAAACACACTATTTTAACCTATTTTTTATTTGCTTTTTCTTTCTCATGGTTTTTCCTTTTGTTCTGATTTTTCTTTCCCAACATGATAAGCATGAAAATATGTTTAAAGTGACTGTACAAGTATAATGTATATCAGATTTCTTGCTGTCTTGGAGGGAGGGTAAAGCAGGGAGGAAAAAATGGAATACAAAACCTTACAAAAGTGAATTTGAACGTTGTCTTTACAAGTAATTGGAAAAATAAAACACTTGAGAAAAAAAAGTTTTTCCACTTACAATCCCTTTTAGCCCAAATAATTTTTATACAATTCCGGGTATGCAGGCATATAAAATAGGTATACAAATCAAACATTACTGATAATAAATCATAATTTTGTGACCCCCACATTCAGTTACATGATTACCTATGGGGTTGTGACCTATAGGTTAAGAAACTTTGGTATAGAGAATAGATTGTAATGAGGAGGCACTGGTCTTCCAGTTAGGAGCTATTGCTATAGTCCAGACAAGAGAATCTAAATTAAGATAGAAACTGTGTGAGTACAGGTGAGTACATGGATGTGAAAGATATTGTGGAGATAGAATTGTTTAGACATGGTTAAGTGCCATTTAGAGGTGAGAATTAAGGGAAAGAGAACAGTTAATGATGATTAAGGTTCCCAAGTTGAACAATGAAAAGGCTGCAAATACAGTAAAATTTGAAGCAAGGTATACAGGAAAAGCTTGATTCAGGCTGGGCTTTTGGTAATTTAAGTCTGATTGTAGAAGAAAGTGAAACATTTATAGGGCATTCAACAGTTAATAAAAAGACGTTCACTTAGCCATAGATAAAAAGAGACTCAACAAGAAGACAGAACTTAGACCAGAAAAACCAGCAACCCCCATCCCTGGAAATGAATGTATTTGACAGGGTAGGAGATGGGACAGTAGTCAAGTTTATGCCCTTAGATGACCAAGTAGCTAGTTGTCCTGAAGCCACCAGAAAGCTGCTTCAACAAATTAAGTGACTTGCCCAGGGTAACATAGCTAGTAAGTATCTATGGCCATGTCTGAACTACAGCCAGCACTCTGTCCATTATACCATGTAGCTGCCATCAATTAATTTAGGTAATATAATTTTTTACTATGTTGGGTATAGGCTAAACATGAGCAATTGTCTTTCTTGTTTCATTTTTTTTAAAAATTATTGAAATAAAAATATTTCACATTCAAAAGACCTCTTCCTTGTACCTTCATAGAATATTCCCTTGTAACTGTGACATAATTAAAGGAAACAAAACAAAAAGTGACCATATTTATCAACATTCTTCACCTGTAATCCACCACAATTTTGCCAATGGAAAGTTGTCATATTTTGCTGCTAGTCCTATGAAATCAAGACTAGTTATTGTATTGAATAGAATTCTATTATTTTTCAATGTAGCATTCCTTCCCATTTTTAAGAATATATTATTGTAGTACAGAGGATAGAGCACTGGGTCAGAAACCAGGAAGAGCTGAATTAAAAAATTTTAAAATCTAGCCTCAGACTAACTAGCTGCTTGACTCTGGGTAAGTCATTTAACTATTTTTTGCATCAATTTCCTTCACTGTAAAATGGAAATCATTATAGCACCTATCTCACAGGGTTGTTTTGAGGATAAAATGAAATAATATATGTATAAGGTTGTTAACACAGTGTGCCTGGCACATAGTACACACTTAATAAATGTGCATTCTCTCCCTTTTCTTTGCAAAGTGTTTTGCAGTGTTGTTTAAATGTTTATGCTATTACATTATTGTTGTTTTAATTTTTAAAATTATTTATTTTATATATAATATCTTTGATATTTTATTGTTTTGTAATATACTTTCATAAAGAATAATAATATATTTATGGTTTTTTCTTGGTTTTTCTGAATTCTTCATATTCATCATTTCTTGTGGTGAAATAATATTCCATTACATTCACATACCACAATTTGTTAATCCACCCCCAAATCGATGAGCACCCACTTTACTTTCAGTCCTTTGTTACCACAAAAAGCATTGCTGCTATAAATATTTTTGTACTTATGACTTTCTGTCTGTCTTTCATCTCCTTGGGATATATGCCCAGTAGTGGTAACTCTGGGTCAAAAAGTATATGTTCACTTTATTGAATTTTCTAGAATAATTTCAAACTTTTCCAGAATGGCTGGACCAACTCAGAGCATCACCCAACAGTTCATTAAAATACTTGTCTTTCTATAGACCTTCTACTATTTTTGTCTTTTGTCATCCTTGCTAATCTGATCTTCTTTTATTTAAGTATTTAAAATGGTATTTATCTAAATCTTCTATTTTTTTATCTGATGGATTTTTTTTAATTTTAAAAATTAGAAGGAACAATTAAGTGAACTAATTATTGTAAGATGATTTATTTTTCTAGAGATTTTGTGTATATTGACTTTATCAACTCTCCCAAATTATATTTTAATTTTTCATTATAATAATATAAACTATATTACCATGCAATTATTAATTTTTTAAAATAAAACATTAGGACAGATTTTTTTTTCCTTAGGGGTGCTCTGGTGTTGCACAAGAAAACCACAAAACACAAAGTAATAAATGATTAAATTTTATGCAATCTATGGTTAATTCTAATTTGAAGAATAGAAGAAACTAATTTCCTCAGTTTATTTCTTGAATTGCTCAGAAAACCTTATACTTTCAATAATAAATTTTTTTAAAATTCTGTGCTAGAAGAAACCTAAAATCCATTTAATTTTTATATCGCTGAAATGAGGATTAAAATAAGGCTAATTTCTTGGTCCATGGCCTTGGGATAAACCAAGTCAATGTCCTACTGTATTCCTGAGGCATCTACAAGTTGGAATGCATTGTATGCTGCATTTGGTGTCCAGGAAACCTGAAGTCAAAACTTCCTCATACATTTACTAGCTGTGTAATCCATGGCAAATCACTTAACTGCTTTCAGTGTCCTTTTTTCCATCTGTAAAATGGGAATAATAATATTTTCTTTTTTTTTATTTTAATAGCTTTTTATTTACAAGTTATATGCATGGGTAATTTCACAGCATTGACAATTGTCAAACCTTTTGTTCCAATTTTTCCTCTCCTTCCCCCCACCCCCTCCCCTAGATGGCAGGATGACCAATACATGTTAAATATATTAGAGGATAAATTAAATACAAAATAAGTATACAAGTCCAAATCATAATTTTGCTGTACAAAAAGAATCGGACTCTGAAATATTGTACAGTTAGCCTGTAAAGGAAATAAAAAATGCAGGTGGCATAATAATATTTTCAAGGAACATTTAGGATTCAAGGAACAGTTGGAGTGTTCATATATTTCTGTCCTGGTTGACAATGAAGCTGGAAAGTCAGAAGAAATGAGGTTGGTCCATCTTCCATTAAATTGATTTTGGTGGTGAGCAGGAAAAGTATGTTGGGAGATAATGGGAATAGATGCTAAGTAAGCCTTGGAGAAGGGATGAGACTTCAGAATTCATTCACCTTGAGTTTTAGTATTTATTTAGTATAGTATCATAAAGTTTGGACCAAGAAAGAGTTTAATGACCATATATATAAATCTTATGGTCATTAAGTTTTTTATATGTACATACATACACACACAATTACACACACACACACACACACACACACACACAAATAGTGTTGTTTAGATGTTTTTAGATGATTCTTCATGACCCCATTTGGGATTTTCTTGGTGATGATACTGCAGTATTTTTCCATTTCCTTCTTTGGCTCGTTTTACACACGAGGAAACTGAGGCAAACAGGGTTAAATGACTTGCCCAGGTTACAAAGCTAGCAAGTGACTGAAGCAAGATTTGAACTATGAAGAGGACCCTTCTGGACTCCAGCCTCTTGCTCTCTCCATTGTATAATCCAACTGTTCCTATATTGTATATGTGTATGTTTATACACACATACATACACACATATACGGATATATGCACATATATGTATGGATATATGTAATATATATTATAGAGCTGGAAGAATCTTAGGGTTTATCTTATCCAATAATTTCATTTTGTAGATGAAAAAACTGAGGTTTAAAGTGGTAAGTAGGATTTGCCTCAAATCACACAGGTATAACTCCTTGTTCTGTCACCCCCTACCTTCACACAGAGGATGGAGGAGGTCAGAAATTTGCCTGTAGCTTTTTGTAATGGAAGGGGAATTTGCTACATGAGACAAGAAGGAAGCATGACCAAGGAGATGTCAGCTGCAGGGTGAGGGGCAGAGCTGGCCTTAATATTTTGAAGGGCACTAGGGTAGAAACCAAGAGGTGATTGCAACCTACCTCTTGTCTTTCAACTGTTTTTGTTTGTTTGTTTGTTTTTGGCTGAGGCAATTGGGGTTAAGTGACTTGCCCCCCAGGATCACCCAGCTAGGAAGTGTTAAGTGAGGTAAGATTTGAACTCGGGTCCTCCTGACTTCAGGACTGGTGCTCTATCCACTGCCCACCTGGCAGTTGAGGGGCAGCCAGGTTTCATACTGTGGGCATAAGCCAAGTCCAGGGACAAGCAGTGAAGGCACAGGGAGTTGAAGGAGAGGAAGGTGTGTCCCAAGCACAAGTCGGAAACTCCCTTAGGGAGCCTCTCCCATGGAGGAGGTGGGAAGTGAGGAAAGGGGAATTTCTGATGCTCTTTGCTCCGGTCCTTTCCAGCACGGTTTTCACAGTTGTTCTTCAGTCTTTTTGCCTACCTGTCATGCTGTGGTGCTCTCGGCTGCTTATCTCTCCTGCGGGACTGGAAGGAGAATGAGCTCATTCAACACAACCAGTTACAAAGCTCTGTACTGAAACATGGCTTCTCAGACTGCCTCCCTCCCTCCCCCCCATACACCCCATTCTTAGGAATGATCCTATTCACTTCACAAAGTACACGGGCAATAGGGTGACTGAAAGAACACTGAATTTGGTGTCAGGAGAGGTGGCTTTGAATCACAATTCTGTTGCTTAATATTTGTGTGGGACAGTGGCGAAAGCAACAAAGTTCTCACCCAGCTGTTATGTGAACTCCCGAACACCTCAAATTATCTGGGTTATCAGCCTCAATTTCCAAGCCCTCTCTCCTAGATCTGGTAGGAATTGTGACTTGTCCCTTTGCTCTTTATGAGTGGTAGCCTAGATTATGTTTTGCAATCTCTGTGTGTCATGAATAGTCTAATTAGATAGTGATTTAATCCCCATGCCGGCATTCTTTTTTTTTTTTTTAAATGAGGCAATTGGGGTTAAGTGACTTGCCCAGGGTCACACAGCTAGGAAGTGTTAAATGCCTGAGACCAGATTTGAACTCAGGTCCTCCTAAATTCAGGGTTGGTGCTCTATCCACTGCCCCACAACATGATTTTGATGGAAATGTTTTGTATAGTTTCACATGTCTTTTCTCAATGTGGGAGGGGGAAGAGTGAGAGAACCGGGAACTCAAAGTTTTAAAAACAAATGTGAAAAATTGTTTTACATGTTACTGGGGAAAATAAATATATTAAATAAAGCACACACAAAAAGGAGGGAAATGGCTATCAGAGGAAATGGGCATAAACAGATAGTTTATTTACTGAAAGGCACAGAAAAGAGCATTTGCATGAGGAATATAGATAAAAATAAATTGAAGGGAACACAGTCTTTAAGACTCTTCATTTTTGTCTCCTTTAAAAGGAGAGAGAAATAGACTTTTTTTTTTTTGGAGTATTTGAGTAAATGCATGCCTCTCAAAGACATATGTATTTATTGAAAACAGGATTGGCTACAATGATATTTTCAGATATTTAAAGGACACAACTGAAAATTACAAATGAAGGAATGGCTTAGAGACATTGGGGAAAATATATTTTGTTATTGTTTGTGTTATACCTGATAGAACTGTGATTTGGGGTTTCTCAATTTGAGTTAGAAGTGGATCCCTATTCATGGGAAAAATGCTGATTTGAGGAAATTAGAGAACATGAGAAGTTAGCTAGGAGAAGCTCACAAAAGGAACCAGATAAAAAGAGATCAGAAAAGTGGTAAAAATATAACAAAAACTGAAAAGTAGCTAAAAACAGAGCTAGAAATAGAAGGGAGACTATCCCCCTGCCACTAAAATGCAGAAGTCCCTCAAGGACTTGACTGTTTCTCTCTACTTCTCTCTCTAGTTAGAGAGAGGAAACTGCTCAGAATCCAGAAAGCATAACCAAGGAGCTTTGTAATTTTTTGGCTTATAGAAACTGTTGTCAGTGAAACAGGCAAAAACTACCTTAATATCCAGCCAAGGGAGCAGATCTAGGCTTAGGACTACTATTTTATTAAAAGTATGCTATTTTAGCGGTCTAAGATGAACAGATGAGGCTTAATTCAGCAGAAGAGAGGAGTCTCAGGAGAGAATGTAATGCCTAATAAAGACTATTTACTAAAACAGACCACTGGGTTTCTAGGCCTGAAGTTCAAAGTCAAATTGTATTGGATCCATGGGTTTCTTTATGTATGTGACTCATTTTTAGGTTTCTCCAAGTTTGTGCTCATTCTCCCCATTACTAACACTGTGTGCTTTGGTGTTGAGTATGACCTAGGTTTATTAGAGGATTCTTATTTTTGATTATCTGTGCTTTTTTGCCTTTTATTCAGCAAATGTTACTTTCTTTTTTCTTAAGTAATATTTCATAATTAGGAGTTATTGATACTATTAAGACTAATTTGTGAAAATGGGAAGCATATCAGTGGGGACTTGGGAACATAGTGATGTATAGTAACCAAATGTATCTAACCATACCATGGTTACCCTTAGAACTCTGAGAGTGAGTACTAATCCCTTTCCTGGAAAATATCCTAGACCTGCAAACATGAACTCATGTTGGGATGAATAAACCAGCCCAGAGAAAAAGTAGGATTTAGGTGTCATGTTAGATACATGCTTAAGAACAACAATTCCAAGGTGACTGAAATGCTACAACATCTATTCTCTCTCTCTCTCTCTCTCTCTCTCTCTCTCTCTCTCTATATATATATATATATATATATATATATAAAGAAAGGGAAATGTAATGAGCCACTAAATTTAAATAAAACTGAAACTCTTCATGTGAAGATCTTTGGATATCAGACCAAGGTCAAATCATCTACCCTATATTAGAGATGGGAGTTTGGTAGAGTGAAACAGGAATCTCCCTTCTTTTTCCCCTTCCCCCCAGAGGTGATATCATGAGTGGTGTGACATTTTATGGCAGAGCAAAATTGGATAATGAAAGCAGAGCTTTCTATTTCTGATGTTTTCGATCTGTGTGTTATATTAAGTCTCTCAAATGTACCCTAGTATCACTAATGTTTTAACCTGGGACAAAAACAGTTGAGTGGGAAATGAAGAAATGGTGTGCCATGAGTGCAGTATGCTAGGAGATGGGGAGATGTAGCACTTTCCCCAGCAGGTACTGAGGGGAGAATCCTGGGGGGTAGTAGCTATAGTGAATATTGATAAGGGATTGAAGAGACCCAAGAGGTAAGACAAGAGAGTAGCTGGGTGGAGGAAGTGTGACTTCCAGAGAGGAATTGGACCCCTTTGGATGTCAGTGCTTGTGGGATGAAGTCTTATTCACTTCTATTTAAAAAAAAATTTGTTTTTAACTTATGGGATAGCACAAGCATTTTTATAACAGTCTAATAAAAATATAATTGCATATGAAATTACAAATTATTATGTACAACTTGCTATTCCTTTTGAAGAAAATAATAAAGTTATCATGTGAATTTATTCTTTTCTTCCCTCTCCTTCCCCCTGCAGAGATGGTCACAATTAGCCACTAATAAATATAAGTATGTAAAATTATTCTATACACACTTCTATTTATCAGTTCTTCCTCTATATGCAGATAGTGTCTTTCTTCATGGGTCCTTTATAGTTAATTTTGGTATTTACAATAGTGAAAATGACTTATTTGCTCAAAGTCATGCTTAAAGTTATATTGCTCTTACAGTATACAATGTTCTCTTGGTTCTGTTCATTTTACTTTATGCTGATTAAGACTGGGTCAATTTAACAGTGATTGAGGGAAAATAATGCAAGTTAGGAAATGAAAGGAATATTAAATGGTCTTTTTTTTTCCTTCTCCAAGCTCACTAATATTTTAGATGTTTGATGCTGGTTGTTTTTTTTAAGTTTGTCTCTCTACTTACATGACAACTATCTTAGTTCAGTCTCTCATTTCCTCTTGCCTAGGTTATTAAAACAGCTTCTTAATAGGTTTCCCTGCCTCAAATACTTTACCACTCTACTTCATCCTACACGCCGTTGCCAAGGTTATTTTTCTTAAGTGCATATTTGACCGTATGTATGACTTCCCTATTTAGTCAACTTAGTGGCTTCCTATTGCCTGGAGGATAAAATACAAACTGCTTTGTTTAGTTTTTTAAAAAGTCCTAAATAACCTGATCCCAGTCTATCTTCTTAGCCTTGCAGGATATTATTTCTATTCCTGCCCTCTGCCATTTAGTCAGACTGCCATTTTCTCTTTTCTTCACACCTGACATCTCTTCTCTGATCATTCTGCCTTCACAGTCTGTTCCACTTGCCTGCAATGTAGTTCCTCGATTTCACTTGAGAGTCCCTTCTTTCAAGATACAGAATCTTCTACATGAAGTCTTTCAGGATTCCTTTCCCTTCACCCTCTGCTCAGTTGTTAAAAGTTGTCCCTCCTAAACTATTATATATTTATCTATTTATTCGCTTTATATTCATGATATATATTGGGTAGCTAAGTGGTAAATGGATAGAGTACTGGGCTTGGAATCAAGAAGACTCATCTTCCTGAGTTCAATTCTGGCCTCAGACACTTCCTAGTTGTGAGACCCTGGGCAAGTCACTTAATCCTGTTTCCTTCAGTTACTGATCTATAAAATAAGCTGGAGAAGGAAATGGTAAACTATTCCAGTATCTTTGCCAAGAAAAGCCCAAATGGGCTTTTGAAGACTCAGACATGACTGAAAACAACTGAACAACAACATTTATGGTAGATGTATATTTATGTTTATATGTGTATGTATACATACTGTGTGCATGTATACACAAATATATGTCCATATAACATTTGTCTTTCTTCATTAGAGTAGGATATTGTGAATAGGGATTCTTTCATTCTCTGCTTCTAATAAGATAAGCATAATCCTGGCACATAGTAGTTGCTTGATAAATACCTTTTGATAGTCTGATAAACTGGATGCACAGTGAACTGTTTTCTATATCCTTTGTGAATGTCAAATCTCTGAAACACAAGCTCTTATTTGCTACTAAGGAGGAGATCAGGGAAGGAAAATTAAAATTGTTCCCTTCCAATCCCCCATCTCTAAAAAAATGAATAAGCATATTCTTCTTTGTATTTGAACTAAAGTTTCAATGTATCCATAATGGGTAACTGGTCAACAAAAGCTCAGTTCTCCAGGCATATATGATCTGCTCTGCATAGTGTCAATTCATGAGGAAAGTTTAGGATTCTGCTTTTGGAAATGTGTGATGGTATGTAATCACAACTTCAGATTATGAGCAAATATTCTGCAACCAATGAAGACAAGTCCTATATATAACAGGCTGCTGAGTATATATATAAAAGATTCCAAGGAAGAACTCAACTTCATTCTTTTTGTTGGTTTTTGAGTGAGGAGGATGAAATGCTGTGGGTTTCCAGATAAAGTCCCCCGGGCCCTTCCTCTCACCTGATCACCAGGAAGCCATGAGCCCTTCATGTGCTGCATCTGGCTTTATTTTATTTTGTTTTTATTTCTATTATGCTTCCTATTTTCCTGCTCTTAAAAGAATGAATGTAGAAGATTTAATGGACTAATGCTTATGAGCTTTTTGTTTCAAAGGTCTAGGAGATATGCTATTGCCAAGGTCAAACAATATGAGCTCAAAAGACTTTTGGTATCTGTGCAAGTGTTCATAGAAGGAAACCTGCTAATAATTGGTCCTTATTCTTCCTGAGAAAGAATTAAGTATTTATGGAAGCAATTCTCTTTTTTAAATCATTAAAACATCTTTAATGTATTAGGGCTACTAGGGACTAAATAGAATAAAATAAAGCTATAATCTAGTTTATAGATGTGAATGAGGAAATGGAAATAAAATTTTAAGACAAGAGAAGAAGCTTTGTGTGGAACTCTCCTCAGATTTAGCATTAAAAATTACATCAAAGATTTAACAACAGTTTAACATGAATTTCTCATACAATGTATGTATACTAGCTTAGAATTTTATTCAGTCAAAAAATAATCTAAGCCTATGCAGAATAGTTCCAATACTACTGCACTGAAAATTTTTTAAATCTAAAGGTGTGCAATTAGAGGTAAGTTTTGGTGTGTTGCACTACAATAAATCAGGAGTTTTTTAAAAAAAAATAAGAATAACAGCTTACAGGATATATAGCTCATATCCATGAACCGGGACAGGGAAAAAGGGTCTTTGATGAAACAAAATGTCACAATGGATAGAACCTAAAATTGGTTGAATAGCCAATAAGAAAATCCTCTGTTCAAGTTCCTCCTATTACATTTCACTGAAGAATGAAAAATATAGTCTGTTCCAGGTACTGTGCCAAGGTCCAAAAAACAAACAAAATTGAGACAATTCCTGTTCTAAAGGATTTGAACAGAGGGATTAGATTTGATTAGAACTGGATAGGAGAGAGAATACAGATGTAGAGGAATATTTGCCAGGGAAAGAAGTTTTAGCCAGGGAATCAGGATTGGTTAGTTGGTTGACAGGACAAGTGATTGACATGATCTTTCCAGAAGACATAAACAATAACAATATTGATTTTCTTACTGAGCTGGGAAGGACAAGAGTTAGTGGGGTTACTCGGATGGAGTCAAGGCATTTGATAAGATGATTCAAGTGGATGATTGAGTGGAATATGTAGCACAGTCTGATCTAGTGTTAACTTCAGGGATACTAGTAAATATTTAACAACCAGCTTTTCCTCTCCCCTCTCCACCCATGTTTATGATACAATTTTAAGTTTAATCTCTTAAACTAGCTATTAGCATTTTCTTCATCACTTTATTAAATCCACACAATAAGTAAAACAATAAATCAAATCCTGATTTGTAGTATCTGCCCATTTCTGAGGTGTAAATGCATATAATGAGAATTTAACAATTAAGCCTCTAGGTCAGTTCAAGCTGGCTCCAGCACATTTCTGGTTGATTAACTAGCTTTGTGACCATGTACACATCACTGAACCTCAGCTTCCTCCTTTGTCAAATAGAAGCAATCTTTGTAGTAAAAACCTAACAGAGTTGTTTTCAGATTCAAATGAAATAATGTACACAAAACTTTCTGCAATCTTTAAAGCACCATATACATGTCAGTTATCTTTGTTATTATTCTATCATTATTAATAATAGTAGTAGTAATCCAACTCTATCACTAACACAAGTAAGTAGTAAAGAAGAGAGTTGGGAGAGGAAAATTGAAAGATTATTTTAGGAAAAGGGCAACTTATATACTACTATTATAGCTCTAGGCAATTATGTTTTGTAGATGTCTGTTCTTTTTCATGGATATTCAAGTCTCTATTTTAATTATACACTAGCCATAGTGTGTCTTGTGAAATAGAAATGATGTGTAGATAGTATAAGTGAGAGAATTCTGAACCTGGCATCAAGAACTGAATTTTAATCCTCCTTCAGACATTTACTAGCTCTGTGGTCCTGGACAAGTTACTTAACCTCTCAGAATCATTAATAATATTAATAATAATTAATAATCCTTTAAAAAGGAAAATGGTGATAAAAATGACATCTACCTGACAGGGATCTTGAGTATCACATGTGATAACATCTGTAGAGTTCTCTGCAAACCTTAAAGTACTATATAAATGTTAACTCATTATGAATAGCAATATCTTATCTGTATTTTTATGGACTGCATATCTCATTTAGCAAACAAAGATATTGGGAATGTTTAAAAGCAAGCAGTAGTTAAAAAATTCAAACTTAAAAATAAGATAAATGTTGTTTGGAGTACATGTTTCAAAAATGATACTTTAGGAATAAGGAATAATTTTTTTATTGTTGATTTGACACCTGTTTAATCTGTATGAAAGCAGTTACTGAAGCAACAATAGCAGCCATGGAGTGACTAGAAAAATTATTACTTCTGTAAAGAAAACAGTAGATGCTATTACCAGAAAGACATTGCTTTAATAGAAATCAAAAGGAAAACATCCCATGTTAGCAAACCAAATTTCAGGGGAGTCTTTTTGGGAGAAATAATGAACTAAAAAACCAATATACTAATAAAGCAACCTTATCTAAGAGAAGGCCTTGCTCCAGATTAGTCCTCCACTATAAAAGTAAAGTGGAGAATGACCAGCTCGCTAGATGGATAAGGGAGAAGAGGATTCTTTATCACATAGTATTACAATTCCAACTTATATTACTGTCTTGATCAATTCTTATATTATTGGATGATTACCATATAAAATATGGAAAGATTCCCTAATTTCATCCCAGTGAGACAGTGATGATCACATTCGTAGCCCAGGGCCCCTTTGATGTGATCTTTTCGTGATGTGATCTTCTCCTTAGCAACTCTTATATTCATGATACTCTTGTATCATAATAATAAGTTTGTATTCAAAACTATTATTCTAGGATTCCACTGATGAACAAAGTACAGACTTGATAAATATTTGTTGGCTGACTAATCATATGCCAAGAGAAATCAGATGACACATTAATTTAGAGCAAAAACTTTATTTTTCTTAATAGTATTTTATTTTTCCAAATACATATAAATATAGTTTTCCTTTTTTGTAAGACTTTGTGTTCCAGATTTTTCTCTTCCATCCTTAATCTCCTTCCTCCCCAAGACTGAGCAAGCAATCTGATAGAGGTTAAATATGTGTAATCCTTTTAAACATATTTCCATATTTGTCATGTTGTGCAAAAAAATTCAGACCAAGAGGGAAAAAAACATGAGAAAGAAAAAAAAAACAAAAAAACAAATAAGCTAACAATTAAAAAAAAAAAAAGATGAAAATACTATGCTTTTATCCACACTCAGTCACCATGATTCTCACTCTGGATGTGGATGGCATTTTCCAATCCAAGTCTATTGTACTTCTCTTGAATTGCTGCATTGTTGAAAAGAGTCAACTCCATCATAGTTGATCATCACATAATATTGTTGCTACTATGTACAATGTTCTCCTGGTTCTGCTCACTTCACTCAGTATTAGTTCATGTAAGTCTTTCCAGGCCTTTCTGAAATCAGCCTGCTCATCATTTTTTATAGAACAATAATATTCCATTACATTCATATACCATAACTTATTCAGCCCTTTCCCAACTGATAGGAATCCACTCAATTTCCAGTTTCTGAGCAAAAAGTATTTAGTGAAAGGGAACAGAAAAATAAGGAATTCAATTAGGTAGCAAAGGTACTTTTGTTTCCCATACCTATGTGAGTACCCATCCTGTTTCTTTCAAAGGATACTTTGAAACAAATTCCTATTCATTTCCCTTGTGCACTCAACATATTAGGAGGACATCATGACAGAGTGTGAGAGTATTTTTGAACAGTTTATCTTTAGTTATATTCCTATCTCAGCATAGTGATTGATGATGATTATCCTTTTAAGAACCAGAACTTCAAGATTTCAAGATGTTGGCTCTTTTTGCATCATGCCAGCCAGAGTCTTTGGTCAGCAGCATTGTTTAGATACTATTTTCATTCATTCTGCATCTCTTTCCAGCTCTTTGTTGTACCAGTCCTATTCTATTACAACTGACAAAAATCCCCTGCTTTATAAACTCATTATGCTGGAGATCTACCTGCCCAATGAATAGTCCTGAGTAATATCATCACTTTATAGAATCCACCTATAGATTTCTGAGAATTCAAGTTCAGTATATTATTCACAATGAGCAAGGGTTTCTTTTAGCCTTGACAGGATATAGTACATTGACATAAGAACAGATGAAAGTGAATAGGGAAATTTTTGTTCATAAAGGACCAGAGTCAGAGAGGTAGGCTATCTTCATATCCAATGAAATCAAAGATCAAGTTATCAAATGTACCATCTGGGAAGGGAGGAAGTAACACAACCAACTTTACAGAATCAGTAGGAGGTGAAAGAATGAGTAGGATTAACTATTCAGGGTCAATGTCAGAGTCCACAAAACCATATAAAAGACATATCAGATGAAGGACTTGGGCTTCAGAAAAAAAAAAAATCTCACAATATATTAGCTTCGTGGAAGAGAGTGTGCTTGTTTTCAGATGGCTACAGCTGTGGACTGCTCTTGCTCACTTACCTCCACTACCTCCTGTATGGAAGACATTGTTCAGATTGTGATGGGCTCCATAATGGATATCACCCACTAAGATGGTAGAACTAAGCACAATGACTTTCTAGGTCTCCTTCTATGTATACTGATATAAGAAGATAAAACTAAATATTGACACAATTATCAAGTGACCTGATTATAAAATTTTAAATGTATTTTCTTCAATCTGAATATTCCTAATTACATAGCAGTAATTTTCTTTTATATTGATCCTACCACCTCTATTTTTTATATTTCTTTGCTTTTATGGGGTCTACAATTACTCAATAATTTTCCTATTACTGGGAATTTAGAATTTAGAATTTCTATTTCTTCTTCTGGAATCTGCTCAAAACTTTTCCTTCAAACCACCTTGTGACAAATACGTCATTTATGTGGGGGAGGAGCGGATGCAAAGTTAAAGGGGAAACAAATTTTTTTAACTTTATTCCTTCAAACTTGAGTTTAAAAAAAAAGCATTTTCAAATTAAGTTTCTTAAATTGTTTACCAGTACTTTTAATTATTTAACATATGAAATTAAGCATTCACACAGAAGCCTGGGAAGCTCTAATCATGCAGGCACAAATAAGTCAATAGTAAATATGTGTAAGTGTTTCAGCAGTGCTAATGCACATTCCAAGAAGCACTTAAAACTATAAATATCTGCAGACTATAGTGGGATTTAAAGTCCAACCCTTTTAGGGTAGTGGTATGGATTCCAGCCAGACAGGTAGTGACTCAATCCCCTCACTTTCTTCCCCATCTCTCCAAAGCATAGTTAGATGAAGTTTCTAGGGGAAAAAAAGGTTTTTACATTGCAAAGAATTATTCATATAGATTTCAAATTTCCAGTTCTTGTAATCTTTTCTTGGAATGACTCCATGGGTAGATGGAGTAGATAGTTGTCTTGTGTGTGGCATTTGAAGGGTACCTAAGATCTGTCCCCAAATATCCACCACTCACCCGAGAAGTATCAGAATATTGTGGTTTAATTCCTTGAATCATGAAAGTTTTCCATTTTTGAATAATTCCTTACTAACATATAAAGGGAGGATACTTTATAGTTAACATCTACTTGTACTTTTGGTAGTCACTGGGTGAGAGATAAACCTGAAGAATGAGGTCCAGACTAGATACTCAGAGAGAAGGCCATAGCATGAAAGGGAGATCTTCTTGAC
The DNA here is from genome assembly GCF_902635505.1 of Sarcophilus harrisii. Taxonomy (NCBI): domain Eukaryota; kingdom Metazoa; phylum Chordata; class Mammalia; order Dasyuromorphia; family Dasyuridae; genus Sarcophilus; species Sarcophilus harrisii. The sequence goes on along the minus strand of NC_045428.1, from coordinate 165,283,048 downwards.
TTTAGGCGCATCAATGTTCCTACAATTTCATGTTATCCCTTTAGAACAGAAACAGTGTTGGGGAGAGTGAGAATCAAACAATCGTTTCTGCTCTTGACAAAAATTCGATGGAGAGATCAAAGTTACAATGGATTATTTAATAAAATGAATTGGACTAGATGACTTCTCAGGGTACTTTTCAGCTCTATCCTATTTTTTTTTTTTTTTTTGTACTCTCTCCTCTTCCTTCCCAACCCCTTAAAACTGTTATATTTTATTTTGGGAATATTATTCAAATAACCCATTTTATTTTGCAGAGGTAGAAATAGTCTCAATATTACAAAGCAAAAATCTCCTAAGTGGGGTCTCTAATCTCATGGGAGGAAGTGCTACGGCAGAAAACCATGATATGACTGGAAGGGTGTGTGATCAAACAATAGGAAATTGGGAAGATGGATTTAATAACACCCTCCCCCTTAATAGTTAATTGTGTAATTGTTTTCAGCACCCTCCCACTCCATTTCCCTTCACAAAGCTTCCAATTTACTCACTTTGGTACCAGGTGGGGGTTCCTCAAGAAGTTATAAACTAATATGGACCCAGGCACCCACAATAAGCAGCTGGGAAAATGTCATCAGGAACCTCTCACCACCAGTTATTCATCCCTATCCCTGAAATCACCCCAAATAGGTGCCTCTCAGATGGCAGACTTTATTCTCTGAGATAGTGACTGGTGAGTAAGAGCTAGTTTTGGGTAGGTCACAGTGAGTGAGCAGATAATTCTTATTTTGCATTCCAGATCTGTCTTCCCCACCCCCCCTACCCCCTCATCCTCCTTCCCTCCAACTTCTCTATTTCTGTTTAGAGCTCAGTCATCTTTGCAACTTGAGTATCATGCTCAATTCCTTTCTCATCCTCGTCCCACATATCCAAGCAGATGCCAAGTCATAATTTCTATTTCTATATGTCTCTTGTATCTGCCCCCTTCTCCTTATTCACATAGCCACCAACCTAACTCAGGCCCTCACCACTTCTTGTTTAGACCATGGCAATGACCCATTAAGCCACATAACAAACAGTGCAATCCACACTCTTCCTAAAGTGTAGGTCTGATCATGATAGCCATTTCCCCACTTCCTTCAACTTAATAAATCCCACTATCTCTATTACCTTTAGGACCAATTGTAAACTCCTCTGTATGACATTTAAAGACTTCATAAGCAAAGATCACTTATTTATTTATTTATTATTGAGGCAATTGGGGTTAAGTGACTTGCCCAGGGTCACACATCAAGGAAGTGTTAAATGTCTGAGATCAAATTTGAACTCAGGTCCTCCTGACTTTAGGGCTGGTGCTCTATCCATTGTGCCACCTAGCTAACCCAAAGTCCACTTATCTTTCCGAACATTTTATCTATTATTCCTTTAGTGACTGTTATTTCTGCTCCTCATTCTCATTGATAGCCCTTTATGTGATTATTATTCCTTTTTGTTATTTTCTTTGTCAAATGTGGAGAATATTGGCCTAACTCAAGGAATAGTTTTGAGAAATAATATAGCCATGGATTACAAAGACCTTTAAGTAGAAATTATAAGATATCATAGAATTTAGATGTAGATGTGTCTTTAGAGAGCTATATATAATTTTTATTTAATTGATTAATTAAATTAAAATAAATTTTAAAAAATATATAGATATAGATATATAATATAATTTTAAACCAGAGAAAGCAACAGACTTTTTGTAAACTGCTAATAAAATAAAATCTTGAGATTTCAATTTTAAGTTAATAAAAATCAAAAAACAAAGCACCTTAGAATCAGAGGAACCAAAGAAACTTTTCCATTTTTTGGTTTATTGTCATAGTCTTCAATTTATCCTAACCTCTTTTTTTCATTTTAGGGGAAAGAAAACAAAATCCATTCATTATATGCTTTTTTATATTTCGTAAATTGAATTAAATTTCCCTGGATTATTTTCTATTATAGTGAAAAGGTAGACACTTAGGGGAAGGAAGATCCTGAAAATTTTCTTTATTCTTCATTTGTCCAGCTTCCAATCTTTTTAAAGAATTTAATTGCCAGATGAAGTCTGAGGTAGAGTCCTCTGGAGGGCAATCAGGTTTGGTTTGGTGAAGAAAGTTTATTTTTAGGAATATTTTTCTTTCTTCCTTTTTTAAAAATTAAAAATAGTATCCAAGATCTTAAGATTGCTGGAATCATTAAAAGACAAATAAAATTTAAAAATCAGAAAGCAACTTATCTGGTCAAATAGCAAAAATATTACCAGAAAAGATTTTGTTACTATTTTTAAATGTCAATGCCTACATGGAGAGATTATAGTCGACTCTGATAGACTACAAATCTAAAAATAAAAGCAACAAAGCAAAGGAAAATAGATTTCTTATATATATGCTAATTTTCAGCTGGTAGACAAATTACTTGTATTAATTGCCCACTTTAGTTGATGTAATAGGATAAAGGCACAAGAATAGAAGAGAATACTGACCTTCAAGAAGAGGATAAGAGGATAGGAAGTGATGGGATGATTGTTTGTTTGTTTGTTTTTTAATTGCAAGTGACCTTGCTGCTAGAAACTCGGCAAACTGCCCTTGAAAGCATTAGACTTATCAAAGTACTTCCCCCATCTTTCTAATCTGTTTACAAAAGGAAACAAAACAAAAGCAGTGATGATTCCACTGTATCTTAGCTTTGATTTGAAGTCAAAGAATCTGGCCGCTCAAAGAAATGGAGTGGAAGTGGGAGAGAAAAATGCAAAAAGATTAAGAGAAGTAGACCAGATAAGAAGATTGTTTCCTTCTTCTCTTCTTTCCTTCAATGTCCTACTGCTACCTGGCCCAAAATACTGGAGATCCAACTCCTGAAAATGATGAACTCTGCTGAGGTAGTTTAAATTATATTTAAAAGTGATTATTTGGGGTTTTAAAAGAAAATACATTTGTAAATGAAATAATTCATGAAAAGTACTTTGCAAACTTTCCATAGCTATATCTATATCTATGTCTATCTATTTATCTATCTTTATTTACCATTTTTTTTGTGTGTGTGGTCCTCCACCATTATAGTCCTTGAGGGCCAGGATAAGGTTTTTGCCTTTCTTTGAATCCCCAGTATTAGTCGATTAACAGATATTTATTAAGTGCCTACTATGTGCCAGGTATTGAGAGTACAAAAAGAGGTAAAAGGCATTTCCTGCCCTCTAGTAACTCACAATCTAATGGGGAAGATGACAAGTAAATGAGTACATACAAACAAATTGCATACAGGATTTAAAAAAAATATTTAGAGAGGGAAGGCAATAGAATTAAGAGGAAATGGAAAAAGGCTTTCTGGAAAAGATGGTGTTTTAATTGAGATTTAAAGGAAGTCAGGAAAGCCTGTGGGCAGAGAAGGGACTGAAATCATTCCAGTCATGGAGGAGGGTCAGAGAAAATGATGGAACCAAGAGACAGTGTATCTTGTTTGTGGAACAATTAAGAGGCCAGTATCACTGATGGGGTTCTAGTGACAGTCAGAGAGTTGTGGAAATCCCCTTTCCAGGTTCTTTGTGAAAGAATTCATGAATCCAAAGAGTTTTAGGTTGCAAAAATGGAAGTTTATTGTTGAATGAGAAGTCAGCTTTGCTAGAAAAACTGACTTCTCTAGTGGCAAAGTTCTATTAGGGAAATGGAGGCTGGCACTGAGAAGAGAATGTCTTCTCACAGGGCAGAGTTCTGACAGGCAGCTATACCAAGGGACAAGACATAGTCCTGCTTTGGACATTCTGCAAAGAAATGAGTTTAAAATTGCCCTTTAATAGGGAGTCTTGAGGTTCTGGCTTCAGGCTGAAAAGAAAGCCAAAATCCCCAGGCCTAGATCTCCAATTGAATGGGAAATCACTTTTGAAGGCTTCTGGAATTTGAAATTTCCTGAAAAGGGTATCAGTGGGGTGATTTGCCTTAGAAAAGGCCAGCCAGGAGGATCTGTTCTCTCTTATAGACTCTCTGGAGTCTGAGGAGATATGCTTCCCAGGAGGGCCTGAGACTGGTATCTCCCTTCTTTACAGATCAAAGGGTACACAATTTTAGAGTGTGAATTTTACAGATTAAAGGGAACACAATGTCATGCCCCTGTCATCACTGTATATCTAGATGTACAGTAACATTGTGTATGATGTGACTGTAGTAAAGAGATTTATAAAGGATAGGAAAAAATGCTGTTTTGTTGTTGTCATTGTTGACTTTTTGTGGCCCCATTTAGGGTTTTCTTAAGTTTGCCATTTCCTTCTTCAGATTATTTTCCAGATGAGCAACTGAAGCAAATTGGGGTAAGTGACTTAGTCTAGGGTCACACAACTAGGAAATATCTAAGGCCAGATTTGAACTCTTAAGGATGATTCTTCCTGATTCCAGGCCAGACACTCCAACAACTGTGCCACCCAGTTGCCCCAAGAAACTGATAAAAACTAATGTAAAACTATAACAGAGTGCCTTGTACATAATAAATTCTTAATAAATACTTATTGACAGATTTTTAAGCACTATATGAATCTTAACTATTATTATAGTTAATAATAATGTTAAAATATAAATTGAACACAATTTGACTGCCTAAACTTGCATAGTAATTATTTACATTTGAATTAAGTGTCACAATAATATTTTAGTCACTATCTCTATATCTTCATCAGGATAATTTATCCATTAATTCCCATTTGTTTTTATGTAAAAATATTAAATGTATTTTCTGCATTGTAAGGACAAGCTCATCAATGAGAAGAGTCTTGTACCAATTATCCTACTTAATTTACATTTGTATTTCTCATACTTGTCTTAATTGCAGGATAGAATTCCATTATATTAATATGCCATTAATTATTTAACTGTTGCTGCTTATTTAATCTATTTTCAGGGTTTAGTTTTTCTTGCAAATACATACATACATAGAGACAAAGAGAGAGAGAGAAATCTTTGAACAAATAGCTTTTTTAGGTTTTTGAAACCACTTTCAGGTTAACTTTCTAACAATGGAATTACTAGGTGAAATGATATGTTTATTTTTGTACCATTACGGAGTTTGTTCTCTTAAGTCTACAAATTTGCAATTTCATCAGCAATGAATGAAGGTAGCTGTTCCTGCAGAAGTCCCAAACAGAGTTTGGTTGCTTTTATCTTCTATTTATTTTGTCAATTTTATTGTTCCAAGGTAGAATTTAAAAGATGTTTTAATTAGCATCTCTTTGTTATTGAGTTTGAACATATTCACAAATGATTAACAATTTCTGTTTCTATGTGGAAATATATAAAGAGGAGCTACATGTATTTAACATATATTCGATTACTTGTCTAGGGGAGGGGGATGAAGGGAGGGGAAAAAAGTTTGGAACACAAGGTTTTGCAAGGATGAATGCTGAAAACTATCTTTGCATGTATTTTGAAAATAAAAAGCTATTATTAATCAATTTGTAGTTTCTCTTTAAAATTTATTCAAATTTTTGACTATCCATTTGTGAACTATGATCCATTTATATACTGACTTTTAAACAGTTCTTCAAGTATATTGAATATCAATTTTTTATCAGTCATATTATCCATAAACATTTTTTAAAAATTCAGAACATGAATAAAAAAAAAAAAAAAAAAACATGAGATCATAGAATTAGAACTGAAAAACTTTAGACTTTAGATGACATCAAATCCAAATTCTTAATTGTACAGATAAAGAAACTAAGAACTACAGGGGTTAAATGTGACTTATTCAGGGTCATATATCTAGGAAATATTTGAGGTAGTATTTAAAATCAGAACTTCCTAAGTTTCTAAGGCCATAGCTCTACTTGCTACACCACATTTACTTTTTTGCTGTTCAGAACTTGTTTATTTTTATTTTTGTGCACTCAAGCACAACTATCTTGTCCCTAAAAATTCCCCTTATTGTTGATATTTTGAAGTGGAGATGTTTCTAAATTTGAGCATCTCCTATTTCTTTTGAGTGACTGCAATTCTGCTTCACTCACGGAGCACAGTGCCTTCTCTGATGTGGGCACACGATACTGGATTGTCCTTTACCAGTGTCTCCCATGTCACGCAATTGATTCAAAGTTCTTTAGCAAGACCTTGAGAGTATCCTTGTATTGTTTCTTTTTATCTTTATCTTTGTATCACCAAAACTTAACACAGTAGCTAACATGTAACTGGAAGTAATAAAATATTTATTGATCAATTAAAGAACTCTTTCTTCAATTTTTATTTTCTACATATTATCTCATATCAAACTTTTGAGTACATTTGATTGAATGTTTATTCCTTTCTCTTGATTGATTTCTCTGTTGTCTTACTAGTAACAGGTAATTTTGAACACAGCTACTTTGTATAGGGTTTAAAACTTAGAAGTACAAAATCATTTTCTGTTTTTCTGCTCAGGATGCTCTTTGATATTATTGCCCACTTGTGTTTCCACATAAATTTCATTATGTTTTTGTGTAGTTCTATAAAGAAGCTTCTGGGAGTTTTGGTTAGCATTACAATAAATATATATATGTTAATTTGTGAAGAATTGTAATTTTTTCTATGTCAATTTAATCAACCCATTGATGAATATTAAATTCCACTTTAAGATTTTCTTTGAATTTGTTCATCATAATTTTATAGTAGCTTATATAGGTCCTTTGTATTCCACAGACAAGCTAATTCTAAGATATATTTTAGTTTTTGTCATTATAAAAGGTTTTTTTTTTTTTTTTTAATAAAGAAAATGTTCTGATGACCAGCAGGAGGAATACAGAGAGGCTTGGAAAGACTTACATGAACTGATACTGAGGAAATGAGCAGAACCAGGAGATCATTATACACTTCAACAACAATACTGTATAAGGATGTATTCTGATGGAAGTGGATTTCTTCAACAAAAAGAAGATCTAATTCAGTTCCAATTGATCAGATGGACAGAATCAGCTACACCCAGAGAAGGAACACTGGGAAATGAGTGTGAACTGTTTGCAGTTTTGTTCTTCCCAGGTTATTTATATCTTCTGAATCCAATTCTTCCTATGCAACAAGAGAACTGTTTGGTTCTGCACACATATATTGTATTTAGGATATATTAAAACATATTTAACATGTATAAGACTGCCTGACATCTAGGGGAGGGGGTGGAAGGAGGGAAAAGTCAGAACAGAAGTGAGTGCAAAGGATAATGTGTAAAAAATTACCCATGCATATGCACTGTCAATAAAAAGTTATACTACTACTACTACTAATAATAAAGAAAATGTTCTGTTTCTTATTAGTAGTAAATAAGGATGTAATTTTTTCTGGGTTAATATTGTATCCTGAAATCTGCAATCTGACAGAACTAATTTTTTATCTTTAGCAATTTTTTGGATGAGATGATCAGATTTTCTAGATATATTATGAAGTCATCTGCAAAGAATTTTATTTTGAACTCATTTCTTATTGTAATTTCTTCAATTTGTTCTTCCTAGCTTTCTTGCTAAAATTTCCAATGCTGTTTCAAATGCTGTTCAAGCAGAGAGGGCAGGCATGTTTGAATTGAACTTAATTTTACTGAGTAAAATTGTTTCTCCATTACATGTTGACTCCTGCCTTTTTATTACATTAAGAAAAATCTCTTTATAGTTATTCTTGTTAGTAGTTGTTTTTTTTAAAGCATAAATAAATCTTTGATTTTATTGAAGACTTTTTCCTAATTCATTTCTAAAATCTTTTTTTCCTTAAAGTTTTGAATTATATACTTATTTTTAGATTCACTGGTGTGTGTGTGTGTGTGTGTGTGTGTGTGTGTGTGTGTGTGAGTGTTCTCTTGGTCATATATGGTATAAACCCTGCCTGGTCTCGAGGGATGATTTTCTTAATGAGTCATTGTGTCAAACATTTGGTTGATACTTTGTCAAGTATTTTTGCATCTATGTTCATGAAATTCTAGAATTCTAATTTTTTTACCTTCCACCTTTATGTGGCTTTAAAATTAGCACCATATTGTTCCATAATGTTCCAGCTTTCTCTAAATTGGCCCACATTAACAGAGGCATTATTTGTTCTTGGAAAATTTAAAGAGGTCTGTTATATATCTATGTGGGCCAGGTGTTTGTTTTTTTTTTGGTAGGGCAATTCTTTGCCTTATTTGTTCCTCTGAAATGGATTCATTTAAATTATTAATTTCCTTTCCTGTCAGTGTTGCAAATTTGTATTTCTAGAGATAATCATCTATTTCCTTTAAGTTATCTAATTTAATAATTATATATAGTATTCCCTAATAGCATTCTTAATTTCATTTGTGCTTGTCTGATCTGTCCTTTTTCATTTTTATTTGCTGATTTAAATTTTCTTTTTTCTTTTTAAAAATTAAATTCCCTAATGGTTTATTGAATTTCTTGATCCTTTAATGAAAAAGCTCCTGGTTTTCAGGAGTCCTCAAACTACAGCTCACGGGCTAGATGTGGCAGCTGAGGACGTTTATCCCTCTCACCCAGGGATATGAAGTTTCTTTATTTAAAGGCCCACAAAACAAAGTTTTTTGTTTTTACTATAGTCCAGTCCTCCAACAGTCTGAGGGAAAGTGAACTGGCCCCCTATTTAAAAAGTTTGACAACCCCTGATTAAGTTTTTGTTCCTTTTCTATTCTATTTATTTCTCTTCTTTTATAATCTTATTTTCATACTTTCTTTAGGATTGATATTTTGTTCCTCTGTTACAGCCTTTAGATGTGAACTTAATTTGTTATGTTTTCCATTTTCTTTTTTATCAACGTAGGCACTTAAAAATAAACATTTGCTAAGGCAGCTGTTTGTAAACCTGAATATTTTACAATATACCTCCGGCATGGATTAGAAATACAACAAAGAACCTTTAAGGATGTGATCCATCTGATATCTGCTGTTGATTCATATGACCACAAATGTTAGTAGTGCTGGAAGTATTGCTAAAGACAAACTATACAAATAAAAGAGAGAAATACAGTTCCTACTTTCAAGGAGTTTTCATTCTAATAGTGAAATATGATACATTTAAAGGACTGGTGGTAAGTGAGAAGTGTTTTCCATAGGAAAGCTAAAACAGTGGTGATTGATTGACTTATTCTTTCCAGGACTGGCAATATTGATTGGCATATTGGTCTCAGAACTAGAATTTAAAAGTAGAGTTAGGGAGGGAAGAAGGAGGTATGAGTAGTGGTATTACATGAGACTGCCTGGGAAGCAATGTGGTGGGTTTGATTCTGGGTAAGATAAGGTGAATGACCAATACTCAGAAGCCAAAGGAGTCATAGTAGGAGATTATATTCTGTGTCGGAGGTAGATCTTGGTCTTCAGGACAATGGAATCATGAAAAGGGCCAAGAAGTAGCTTGGAAGGGCATGAAGATTCTTCCTTTTACCCTAGTTGTTATACTGAAAAGGTAGGGATAGTGAACTTTTTGGACTCAGGGAAGAGGCAAACCAGTTTAGTTTGGGACCAGTTCTCAACAGCAATAATTTCCGTTGATATGACTTTTTGAGGACTTTTCTTTAGTTTCCTCTGGCTATTTGCAGACTTACAGATAAACAAATTTCTGACCTATAATCTGGTAAGACATGAAACACAAAACCAAAACATTGTGACTGAGACCCAAACATGAATGGACCAGTTCCAACGAAGTGACATAGGCTGACTTAAGCAAACAAAATGAGTGAAGACAATTTACAAGTACAAAGGTCATTGACTGAGTCCTACAAGTATTTCTCCTTGAACAATTAACCTTATTTCTCAATAATAACTTGCCCTAAAAGAGGAGAGTTAAGAAATCAAATCAGGTCAATAATATCTGGGCTTTCCTCCCACTAGACTTTATTGACTCTCTGCCATCTCAGGGAGAGGAAGCATCAGTAGGTGAATCATCTTTTTCTAGCTACACGATAATTGCTTCCTCTTTCCCAGTTTGCTTCTTCAGTAAGCTTGTCAATTTATTCCCCATCTACCCAAGGGCAGTGTTTTGATAGTAGGATTTGATGTGTCTGTTTCATGAATTTCCTAATTTACAGGAGCTTGTTTTGACAGCTGCCCCCACTACACATGGAGAATGGGGGCATGAGTTCCCCTTCACTGTGGTCTTGTTTCCTCCTGTCAAGCATCCTTGCAATTAAATTAGAGTATGTCAGCTATGCTTCAGCTGGCAATGGTCATTTTAGACTCTTCCCTTTCTTCTCATAGCCAGTCACCAAATCCGATTGATTCTTGGTACATAATGTCTTTAATCTTCATTTCTTTTCCATTTTCACTATTAATGTCTTATTTTAGGCCCACATTTCCTCATATCAGCATTAGTGTAATAATCTCATCACTGATTTCCAGCTTCTTTCCCATTCTAATTCATGTTACATATGCTCTCAAATCCATCTTCCCAAGACTTTTCAAAAGAACCTCTTTAAAAAAAAAAAAAAAAAAAAAAACAAAAACAACTCACCCTTTGCTTCCCTGTCTGACCATCTCTACCCTCTTATTTCTTTATAGATTTTGGACATACCAGTCAAGACATCACCCCATGATGTCATTGATCCTCTGAAAACAAAGGACAAAACAATAATGCTAATTTAATAGGGAAAAAAGATCACATATATAGGGGACAGGTTGCCAGAAAAGAATGTTTTGAGCAAGGTAGTCTAAGATTGCTTCATGGAGGTTAAAACAAATGGCTCTTTCTCCTCATTCTGAGAGGAAGTCTTCAAATGCTTGTGTAGATACCTCCTAATTCACTGAGGGGTTTGAGACCTATTGATTACTTTCAACCTTGTTTTAGTCCATCTGCTGAATTTTTTAAAAAATTATTTTATTTAAAACAAAACAAGAACAAAAGAAAAATTGAAAAGGAATATAAAACAAAACAAAAGAGAACATTGCCAAGTGTCCAGCAGAACATCAAGGAGGATTCAACCAATTCTCCCTGTGCAACAAGAGAACTGTTCAGTTCTGCACACATATATTGTATCTAGGATATGCTATAACATATTTAACATGTATAAGACTGCTTGCCATCTAGGAGAGGGGGTAGAGGGAGGGAAGGGAAAAGTCAGAACAGAAGTGAGTGCAAGGGATAATGTTGTAAAAAATTACCCAGGCATATGTTCTGTCAATAAAAAGTTATAATTAAAAAAAGGAGGATTCAAAATATATAACAATGAATTACAAGTTCAAGAAAACATATATTAGTAGAAGAAATTATATTTATGAGTGTCCATCTTTTCTTTACTTCCTTATAAATTGTTCTTTTGTTCTCTGCTGCTGTTCTCTGCTTTACTTTATTCTTTTTTTCTCCCTTTCATTCCCCTATGTCCCCCAAGCAGGTTACAGTTAAGGATATATTTATATATACATATATAGATATATATATATACACACACATACATACACTCCCATACACATCTTTTCCATCCCTGCTGACTCTGCTTTAATTGTGCTCCTTAACTTGCCTTGCTATTTACTTAATCTCCCCCCCAACTATGGATCCCTCCTTTGTCTTCTTCCCTCACCCTTTGCTTCCCTGTCTGATCATCCCTACCCTCTTATTTCTTTATAGATTTTGGAGGATACTACCCATCATGGTATATATGTTGTGTTGCCTATTTAACTCACTCCCTATGTGAGTAGGTTTTTAGAACTACAAGCTCTCTTCCCCTCTCTAATGCCTTTATGTCTATTCTTCCTCAGCACCTCATATAAATAACAAAATTACTATTTTTTAACTTTAATTCTGCCCCAAATCTTTCTTTTGAGATTACCTATTGCTGATGTTAATCTTAAACATAAAGTTTACATTTCCGATGTTAAAAAAATAAACAATTTGTCTATATTAAATTCCTTGAAATTGATTTTTGATATTGATTCTTATATGTTAAATTTTCTATTGAGTTCAAATTTTATTGAAAGTCCTGAAAATCTGCAAATTAGTTAAATGTTCATTTTTTCCTCATTCAATATTATATATAATTTTGCTGAATATGATATTTTTAAGCACAGGCCTAGTTCTTTTGAGTGCAGTAGATGTGATTATAGGGCCTGAGGTCTTTTATTATGGCTTTTATTATTATATGCATAATGTGTATAATTTTAATTGTAGCTTCAGTGTATTTGAATTGTTTTTTTTTTGTTTGTTTGTTTGTTTTTTTTGCAAATTTTTCTCTTTGATCTGGGGGTTTCAAATTTTAGCAATAATATTTCTATGTATTTTCCACACAGGATCTTGTTGAGGTGATGATTGGTGATTTTTTTTAAATTTCTATTTTCCCCTCACATTCTAACACTCTAGGCCAGAGGACTTTTACACTCATTGACAAACAAGAGCACTCTTAGGTCAAAAGGGCTTCAGAATCAATGCTGTCTCCCCTACATCAAATATGAAAACCTACTCTACCATCTTCCCAAAATCTTCTCTGCTGATTTTTTTTTTAACCAAAGTGTGGCTACTGCACATGCTACAGCTTCTGGGAGGCACAGGTGAGTTGGGTGACAGGTGTACTCCAAAGGAGATGGGTAGCCTTGAAAAGGGATTAGCAAGGCTTCACATCAGAGATGCTAGTCCTCCCTGAACACTCCATAGACCCCATTACATTAGAATATACCATCTTTGAAGGCAGAGACTACCTTCCTTGCTTTTATTTGTATCCCAGGTGCTTTCTGGGCACTATGCCTGACAGAGAGTAAGCACTTAAATACCTTTTCATTCATTCATTCAGTGACCTTATATAGTTACTTTTAATTCTTATATTGTTATTTAACACTTCATACATGTATGTCTTATATTCTTAACTAGATTGCAAGACTCTTGAGGACATGGAAGATATCTTATACATCTTTGTTTCTCCTGCACATAGGAACTCAATAAATATTTCTCTGATACCTTTTGCTCCAATTAGCTCCTTTGGTTGAGCTCTAAACTAAAAAAAGAACATGGAAAATATAATTAGGAAAAGAGAAATTAAAAAAGTAAGAAAACGAAACAGGTTGAAGGGATCAGGACTCATGTAGTAAAACAGAGCCATCCACAAGAACAATCACCTAAAATATAACATTAATATGATCAGCTGTTTGTCAGAGTATCATTTGTACTAAAATTAGCCCCTATCACTGGGGGGAGAAGCTTGCTAAGTATAAATCTTTCCCCAAACAAAAGTTTCCAAATCAGCCAGTTTGTAACTGGCCTGCTATATGATTTCTGGTATTATTCTCTCCTCATCAGGTAAATAAGAATTGTAACCCATGGACCTAATTTTCAAAGGTGAGATCAAAGATATTTATATAGCAATTGGAATTCTATTGCCTACATCCTAATGTGCTTTTGAAAAGAACTCTGGCTCAATTAATAATGTCATTAATTATCCCTTTATAGTCTTAGCCTAGAGCAAGAGAGGGCAAACCATAGCCTGTTTGTCCAAACTTCATGCTTAATGGAACTGGCTTCACTGGCCCAAGGCAAAATTGTGACTCAAGGAAGATTTCTTTGTTGTCTTTTCCCTATTAGCAGAACTGTAATTAGAGTGAAGGGAAAGGTGCAATTAAAAACTTAGGGATTCAAAATTTAACACTCATGCTTCTTCAGCGTTTAAAAGCATTTATACTGTGCACACCCTTTGATCCAGCAGTGATTCTATTGGGCCTCTATCCTAAAGAGATATAAAAGGAAGGAAAGGGACCCACATGTGCAAAAATGTTTGTGGCAGCCCTTTTTGTAGTGGCAAGAAACTGGAAACTGAGTAGATGCCCATCAATTGGAGAATGGCTGAATAAGTTATTGTATATGAATGTTATGGAATATTATTGTTCTATAAGAAATGATCAGGAAGATGATTTCAGAGAGACCTGGAGACACTTACATGAACTGATGCTGAGTGAAATGAGCAGAACCAGCAGATCAGCATACACAGCAACATCAATATTACACAACGATCAATTCTGATGAACCTGGCTCTTTCCAACAATGAGATAGATGACTGATGCCAATTCCTGTGATCTTGTGATAAAGAGAGCCATCTACACCCAGAGAGAGGACTGTGGGAACTGAATGTGGATCACAACATAACATTCTTTGTTGTTATTTGCTTGCATTTTGATTTCTTACTCATTTACTTTCCTTTTTGATCTGATTTTTCTTATGCAACAAGAGAATTGTATAAAAAAAAGTTTATACATATCAAATTTAACATATTTTAACATGTATAACATATTAGATTGCTTGCCTCTAGGGGAGGGGGTGGGGGGAAATGGGGGGAAATCTGAAACACAAGGCTACGCAAGGGTCAATGTTGGAATATTATCTGTGCAGATGTTTTGAAAATAAAAAGCTTTAAGAAAAAATAAAAGCCTTTATACACATACACACACACACACATAAGAAAAAATACATTTATATGTGAGTATATAGATATAGATAGATAGTATATAGATATAGATATAGTATATAGTATATATAGATATATATATATAGATAGATAGTATATAGATATAGATCTACATATGTGTGTATGTAGATATACATATCTAGATCTCTTTGTATCTTTATCTATGTACATATAAGTGACCCAGTAGAGTGTTGGTCTGGAGTCAGGAAGACTCATCTTCCTGCATTCAATTCTGTCTTCAGATACTTACCAGCTTATGTGACCCTGAGAAAGTGTCATTAAACCCTGTTTGCCTCAGTTTCTCATCTAAAAAATGAGTTTGTAGAAGGAATTGGCAAACTACTCCAAGCCTCAAATGGGATCACAAAAAATTGGAAATTTGAAAAATAATGGAACAATATATCCTAGTAACTAATTTTCTCTATCACCCAACTTAATCGGCCCTTATTCTTGTATTATTTTTACATGATAAATGACAACATTGATTATACTGCTTGCCCTTGGCACCACAAATTTTAAATTATGTCTCTGCTTGCCAACCCCTTTTTCCATCTACTTGATGCTCCCTGCTCCTCCAGCTACCTGACCTATTCTGTGTAGGTATCTGTATTATATCCCATTGCTTTTTTTGGTTGACTGATAATCCCTACTAAGGTGTTAACTAATATGAAAATGTTAGCTAATTACTGGTTAAAATCATAACTTTTCCTAGGGACATTAGTTATAAAAAGGGAATTCATAAAGGTGAATGTTAAAATATTTGAGCTATCCCTCAGGAGGCAATGGGACTTCAGTTGGAATCCAAACTCTTTGACTGTCTGTGATTGCCCTGGACCTCAGTTTCTTTATTTGTACTATGAGGGGAGTGTGGTCTATGTGGCCTCTAAGTTCTATTATTCTTTGTTGTCTCTCCTATTAATATTGTAATTAGGGTGAGGGGAAAGGTGCAATAAAAACTTGAGGATTCAAAATTTAACACATATGTTTCTTCAGTGATTAAAATAGATATATATTTATATTAAACAATGTATTTCTGTGATATCCTATTTAATTTTTGTTCATTTGATTCTTTTTTTCATGAAGATATTCTTTGCTTACATATTTTACAAGATCTCTGATTAGGGTATTATCCTAAAAATTTCTCAACTCAATAATGTATGTATTAAAGAAACTTTAGAATATTAAAATTTCCAGAAATATATAAAACATTGTGTGATTTGCTAATGGTTGCACTTTGACAGAGTTTCTAAAAGTATATTATATAAAGCAGAAACAGAAAATGTGGGCAATTTTAACAATTAAGTTGCTGATACCATTTGGTTTCTGGGTCCCTCTGCTTCCAGACATACCTTTGTGTATGCCTATTGGGGTGCAAGTGTCAGGTAAATATGATGCTATCTATGGATTCCAGAGAGTCAGCAACTTTCTGTTGTTCAGCACTTTCTCTCTGTATGGGAAGATGTTGACTCAGAGTTGTTGTTACCAAATGTGTTGATTTATAGAGCTATAGAATCAAAATTTGCTATGATCTCTCAGCTACCAATAAAAGTCCACCTCCTACAACTAATCTTGGTATGTTTCAGTGATTGTTCATTGTATGACCTTGGGAATTGGCTCAACACAGAAGCAAATGCATACTTGAATGCTCCATATAATTGGTATTTACTCAGTATAGAATAAAAAAAAGCAAACAAATAGTGCTTTACAACAAGAATGAAACATATCAAAACAATAAAACATCTATGATGGAGCTGCAAGATTGATATTCTCCCTGAGCCTGGAAATCCCTTCAGTCATAAAAATTCAAAAATTTGGAAGTTTGAGTTTGTTTATTGCCATGGTTGTATCCCCTGTGAAAGTGCAAAATCATGTAAGTAATAGACTTTCCATAGAATAATTGACTTAGATGTAGAGCAAGAAACTGGAGAAATGCTAGAAATCATGGCATGGGAGCGTGGCTCTCAAGATCTGATGCAAAGGAGGATTTAGAAGGTGCTTTCTTTAGGCTTGGCTGTCTGCTTCCCCTGTTAATTATCAGTTGATAGCTAGCCTGACTTAAGCAGGTTTGAGGAATAGGTAATTACTGAGATGGTATGGTAAGAATAATTGATATAAAACATTTTCCCCAAATTGGGGCATTCTCTTTCGCATTTTCTTAGAGAATTCAGGGGAAAGTGAACTCAAATTTAAAGCACATGTGGTAATTCACAGCCCTTGGAAATTCTTGTTTTCCTGGAAATTCTTTTCTCCCCTTCATGGGGCCTTCATAAAATCTAATTTAATTCATACATTTATTAAGTGCCTATTGTGTGCCAGACAGCATGATAAGAGCTCCGGATTTAAAAAAAAAAAGCAAAATAGAGAATGTAGGACCTCAAGGAGCTTACAATCAAATGGGGACATCATCATGAAAACAAATCTATACAAGGCAAGCTAGATGCAGGATAAGTAGGAAATAGTTAAATGAGAGAAAGCACTAGACTTGAGTGGTTAGGGAAAGCTTCTTGAAGAAGGTAAGATTTTACAGGGAGGTCAAATAGTTGGCATAAAGGAGGGAGAGCCTTCCTTCCTTCCTTCTTTCCTTCCTTCCTTCCTTCCTTCCTTCCTTCCTTCCTTCCTTCCTTCCTTCCTTCCTTCCTTCCTTCCTTCCTTCCTTCCTTCCTTCCTTCCTTCTTTTTTCCTTTCTATACAAGGCAAGCTATTTACAGGATAAGTAGGAAATAATTAAATGAAGGAAAGCATTGGAATTGAGTGATTAAGGAAGATTTTCTGATGAAGGTAAGATTTTACTTGGGACTTAAAGGAACCAGGGAGGTCAGTAGTTGTCATAAAGGAGGAAGAGCATTCCAGGCACGGAAGACAACCAGAGAAAATGTCCAGAATTGAAAAATGGTATTGTTCATGGAATAGCCATGAGGCCAGTGCTACCACATTAGCAAGATGGGCAGATCTTCTGTGGATTTATGGAAAGAAAGTGAGACGATTAAATAGCCTAGGAAGTTGCAATCCTTACCAGTTGGGGGAGTATCCATGTCAGTGAGATCTTAAGAAACTTCCTATCACACTTGGAGGACTATTAAAAGAATTTGCCAGATAATTTCCATGAAGAGCTTAAAATTCTGTCAGACAAAAGTGCTATGTGAAATGTTATTACTATTTATTGTAAATTGAATTTGTCTCCAAAATGAAAATCCTTGAAAAAATAGTTTTCTGATCCAGTTAGTAAGATAAACTTCTATGTTGGTTAATTGTATATGAACATATAGTCACAGTCACCATTGTATATGAACATATAGACAAAGAGTACAGGCTTCTATATCAGAGTCCCCTCAAATGTTATCCATTACTTCTTTATCTTCTTTGTTGCTGACTGCTCAAAATATGAAATCACCCAATCTATGTTAGACTCTGAGAAATGAAGGTAAGTAAAAGAAGAGAGTGGATATTTGAGAACTATGTTGGTTAGAAAATTGTTCTTATGCCAATGCAATTATCTGGGGACTTTAGGAAGTAATTAGGGAGTTGCAAGCTCCTGGATAATTGCAAAGATATTGCAAGGGTCTGTAGCATTCAATTTCAGAACTATTGCAATATATGAAAGGCTAATGAGGATCTCTCTTCATCTGACTGCCCATCTGTCGCTGCTTTTTTCACTTGGGGAAAGCTTTAGCCAGGTACTTTTAATATAATTCACTTATAGTTTTACCTACTTGGATTTGAGAAACCTCTGCATCACAGCAAAGTTAAAGCAACATTAGTCCAAAAGAAAATTATTAAATAAACAATAGCTTTAAAACTAAAAAACATTATTGAATTAATGAAATCCAGTTCCTTAATTTCAAAGATGGGAAAACTGAGTCATAGAAAAATTGAAGTGACTTGTCTTGGGTCACAGAGGAAGTAAACATCTAAAGCAAGATTTGAAAAGTCCTTTTTGACTCTTAATTTCCTATTAATTATACCATGCTGCCTTTCAAATATTGATTTGGAACCAAGTGGAATCGTCATTATCATCATCATTCTCCTCTTCATCCTCTTCTCCTTTCATTGTAGCATGAGAGAGAGTATGGTATAGTGGGACAGAGGGCAGGTTTTAGAATTAGTATGATCCTAATACAATAATACATACTGGCTATGCTTTTTAGAACAGTCCCCAATTTATATTGGTGAAGGGATTTGATTTAATGGAGGTTCTCTATGCTTGTAAAATCAATGGTCCAGATTCCACTTCATCTCCCCCATCCCCAAATATTGCAATATCTGCTTATTCTTTTAAAATAGGAAGGAAACCTAGAAATTATTTAGGCTAATACTTTCAATTTGTAGTCAATTAGTCAAGATATATTTTATAAAGTACCTACTATGTACCAGGCGCTATATATACTTTTATTTTAAAAAGGGGAAGACAAAAACAACAACAACAAAACACCAATTCCTGCCCTCAGGGTATATGAGGAAATTCTGGTTAAGGCATCCATTTAGACATCTCTTCCTTGCTGGTTGTGTGGCCAGGGTGTGACCTTATTGAATTCTGAAGTTCATTTTAAGGAAGTCAGAAAATAGGGCAACCTATTGAGGGTTGAACATAAAAATGCACTCAGATGAATGTAACTAAATAATCTCCAGCTTTTTTGAACTTGTATTTTTCTCAATCTCCTGATATTGAGAACTTGCTTTGTTATGCCAAAGTTCCCTTTTAATGGGGTGACCAGTTCCTCCAATTGTCCCATTTCGTTACTCTGCCTTAGGTTATAACCGTCCCCTCTTAATGTTTGAGATAAAGGTTTTATAGACATTCCTTAATGTTTGACAAGATAAAGGCTTATCTATTTCAGATATCATTAGAATAGCAGTAATGTCATTGTTCTTGTTATTCCATAAAAAGCTTGCTGCCCCGATACTTGGGGCTAGACTCTTTGAGATGATAGTCTCGTCTAGCCCTGGGATCAACATGGATCCATTGGTCCCAGTATTTTTCTCCATTTAATAAATTATTGAATTAGTCCCTAATCTCTGTTTTGCACAGTTTCTTTGGCATTACAGTTTAATGCCAGATCCAGTCTTTTTCTGTCCCTTGGCCTATTCATCCTCTAGAGCTGATTCTTGCTTCTGATTTAAACTAATCTCTTGTTTCCCACCCATCTGCTTAGTGATTTTATCCTTTAAGGGAAATTTGTTTTTATAAATTTATTTTCTTATTAGATAGATTCTTTTAAGAAGCTGGGCTTCTGTGAATTATGCTAGCGATTGGAACACTGAAGTAATTGAACATTAAGAGTTCAGAGAAATCCAGGGATATAAAAATTAAGATCCCTAATTACATAACCTTCTTGCACTTATTTGTAGCAATAAGTGAAATTTTACTTTTTGTGTTTTGTACAGGAAATTTTGGTCAGGAAAGAGTTTCTTTTCCAATAGATTTTTATCTGCAATTTTAAAGTTATTTTGTTCTCTGTTCAGCAATGAAGTCTGGAAGGGCATATCTAGGATTCATGTAGCTTCTCCAAGGTTGTGCTAGAAATATTTTTGTCATAATGACATATTTGCCAAAGAACTTTTTGAAGGACTGGCCATAGACAAACTACTGGGAAGCAATAAAATTAAGTACCAGGTATTAGTACAAGGAAACTGGGGTGTGCTGGAGGCCAATTGTTAGCAGGCCCTTTTATAGAATTTGTTATCCTTTGTAACCTCTTATTTCTCTCAACTCTTCCCTTCAAAGTACTGACATGTATTATTAGCATATTACATATATATATATATGTGTGTATATATATATATATATGTGTATATATATATATATATGTGTGTGTGTGTATATATATATATATATATATATATAACCAGATTTTCCAAGTCTAACACTAAAAGGTAGAATAAAAAGTGAAGGGAAAGGGAGGGAAACATTTGGCACAATTCTCTATGTATGTGATCAATTTCTAAATTTTGTTATTTAATCAAGAGAGACTTGAATATAGATTTAGCTTGTCAGATTGAGCATGGTTTATCAACCCATTTTTGAGTTCCACCATTTTTGAAGATGAAATAGGTAAACAGCAAAAAGAAAAAAAGCAAAACCAAAACAAAAGCAAAAAACATACAATGCTGGATAGCTCAGTGGATAGAGTGTTATATCTCAGATCAGGAAGATCTGAATTCAAATCCTACCTCAGATACATATTAATTGTGTGATGTTGAACAAGTCATTGAACTTCTTTCAGCCTCAGTTTCCTCTTCTATAAAATATGGATAATACCACGTTTGCCACACACATTATTGTGAGAGGCAAATGGGATAGTACTTTGCAAATTATTAATAAATAGCATTAGTATAGAAATGTCTTTAAAGCAAACTCAGTTTCATTTTCTTCTGTGCTTATGCTAGTAAATAGAAATTGCCCAAATATTGTAGTCAGAACTCTAATCTGTACTGATTGGGGGAATTTAGGGCTATCAAACTAAGTTATGATGGCAGAAAATTAATATATATGTATCTATAATTTTTAGATATATTAAGATATAAGGCATATCATCTTCCTGTGACTATTAATGCTATTGGATAAATATTGAATAATACTACATCTGTGTCGTTTTAGCTAATTTAAAAATAATCTTTTAATGGTTTGGCAGAAAAAATAATGAAATTTGAAACCTGGGTTTTCTTCTTGATTTTGTTATTAACTTCCTGTATGACTTTAGGTAAGTTATTTCTGTTTTATGAACCACAGTTGCCTGTACTATAAAATTAGGAGCTTGGTAGCTAGATCACAGCCTTCCTGAATGTAATAATCCTTTTTGACTTTTCCTCCCCAATTTCTTAGCCATCCCTGGAATAGAAGATGCACTATTAAGATCCATTGACTGAGAAAATACAAGATGACTAAGAGATAGCCAAGTCAACAATACAATAAGTATTTATTAAGCTGTTACTGTGTGCCAGGCACATAGAAACAGGACCTGGCATTTCATAGAGTTGAGAAACTTTATAGTGAAGAAACTTCATCTTATTGATGTATGTTTCTATTTTCCCTGCAAATTAAGTTTTGGAAAGTTGGCTAGAGCAATTTGACCAAAAGGTAGAGCAAATTCACTGATACTTAAAATTATTTTGTGTTTTATTAAGTATGATATCTTAAGTATAATATACTATTAATACAATAGTAATAATAATTAATCTGAAAGTAATAGTACATATAAAAAACAGCTACACATATGTAAGGGTAGAGTAAAAATCCCCCACCTACCTCAAACACAGAAGACCAGGACTACTAGATTGAATAGAGCAATCAATTAAAGATACAAACTAGGAGTAAAAAAAGTTCTTAATTAATTTGAAAGGAATGAAGCTTGGTTCATGAGATGAAAGGAATCACTTAGGAAATTTTTGTAACTTGCTAAAATAATCAGTTACTTTTCAGGACTTATGTATAATATAGTATGCCAGTTCACAATTTTCAGAACAATAGGCAACCTTTGAGAGCTATAGAAGCAAGGTCTTTTCTTGTACCTGAAGACAGCAAGAAGTGGGAGGAATAAGCCTTGAAGGAATGTTACCCTCCCTGATTTCCCCCCTTGGTTATGTCTTTGGAGAGAGTGCATCACTAGGAGGATACAAAGGACACATTTGAACTCTGAAGGATTCAGAAAGGTGTCCCTCTGAGGGAGGAAGCAGCTTCAAGACAGGAGACTTTTTGAATTAGTCTCCTGAATAATTGAGAAGTGTGTTTATTTTTACATTACATATATTTTCTCCACTACTGCCCCACAACTATCCTTTTCTTTCCCTGGATTAGGGGGATGATGGATTCTGGATCACTAAATGAGGTTGGCAGAGAAAGCCTGATAAGATAACTCCCTGAGAAAAGCAAGGAAAGGCATTAATGAGGATCAGCCCAATCTTACAGTGCCATGCCCTGAGGAAGTCTTGGGTAACCCCACCTTACTATATCCAATCAGATACCAACCTCTTGAGGTTAAATTTCTCCTATAAATCTGTCCATAACCTATGCCATCCTTGCTGAATCCCTTTTGGATTAGCTCACCACTGCTTTCTGCCTCATGGTATCTTTCTTCTTCTTATACTAACTCTTTTAGGGTACCAAACTTCTCTATGGATTTAGTCTGCCAGTTGATGGCATATTCCCACCTCTTAGTGTATTCCCTTTCTCCTAGTTACTTGTGACTTCCATTAGGTAATGTGTCTTTTCCATTATTAATTGTTAAAACCCCTTTCTTTGCTAACTATTTGCTCTCTCAAATGTATTCATATTTGCCACTCCTGGTGCCTATTTTATCTCTTCATTTTGTTTGTAACCTCTTCTCATAAATTAATTATACTTTAGTCAAAGAGAAAGACAATTGTGAATTTGTCACATCACCGAACTGAAATATTTGGTGCTCATACTATCAATCTCATTATTTGGTACCAATCGGTCACCTCAATCCCATCATTTGGTGCTGATCCTAGTCTCATCATGGAGTGTGGTCCAAGTTTTGGGGGTTGTGAGAGGAATGTTCTTATACCACTTTAATAAATCCCTTTTCAAAATGTCTAACTCAGTGGTTCTCAAACTTTTATTTTCAGTATCTTTACCCTATTAAAAATTATTGAGGATCTCTCCAAAGGGTTTTTGTTTATCTGGATTATATTTATAGACATTTACCATATTGGAAATAAAAACTATTTTTGAATTTGTAGACCCTCTAAAAGGGTTTCAGAGATCCCCAGGATTCTCTAGACCATACTTTGAGAACCACTGGTCTAACTGATTCATAATCAGAAGAGCATGCTGATGGGGTCTCCTGAAGAACAATGCTACCCCTCAACGTTACTCTTATTTATATCCCTGAGGAGAAAAGTAACCAGCTGAATTCTATGGAAATCCAACCTTCCAATGCTACTGGGAATTGGGGAAGTAAACTTAGAAGAGCTTTTATACACACACATTTGCTAGATGTACTATTTATTCAGCCTGTGAAAGGTATATTTGCTGTTTATTATACTGTCATGCTGCATTTTTACTGGAGTTAAATAAAGGACAAAATAAAAATGCTTGGTGCACATATGGATTTTCAGACCCTTTAAAATGAATCTTCAAACCCATCCCAAGAATCTGGGACCCACAGATTGAGGACTATTGGATTGATTAGGTTTCTAAGTTATCTTCCAACTCTGCAATTCTTTGTTGTGGGAATTAAATAAACTAGAATTATCTAATTACTTAAATTATAATGTGTGCAGGGTACCACAGGACCAGCTACTTTTTAAAAGTTCAGCCTGAGGATAAAAAGCTAGACAGTATATTATAACTTAGTATGGAAAGAAAGAGAACATATGAGCAGTTAAATTTTTTTCCACATTAAGTTGCTGCTCAGACTAGAATTCAATTTAGTGAGCCATGCTCCTATCTCTGCTGTCTGTGGTAGTAGAAACAACTGAACAACATTCAAAACCAGAGTGATTGAATTAAATATTTAAAAGCCTAGTACAATCAATACAATATTGCTGGTGTGCTTCCTCTTAGGTATTTCTGGAGTTTGCCTTGAATATTTAATTCAACTCAAACTCTATTTCAGGCTATCCCAGAAAAATAGATTTATTGCACACTAAAGTATAATTACATCACCAAAAAATCTGTAGTTTTTTTTTAATGAAGTTTTTGCTTAAAGGCAATGTTAATATAAGGGTCTCTATTTGTATGCCATAAAAAAACTGTATCATAAACCTGTTTATAATATAAACATTATAACTTTGCTTGATGAACCCCTGAATACCGAAGACAGTATTTAATGTCCTTCTCAATCTATCTCAAAAAAATTTCTATCTATGAATCTTCCTCTGCTCCTAGAACAATATAAATCCTTAATAAATTATGGTGGAATGAATGAATTATTATAATATTAAGAATCCCCCTAATTTTTCATTTTCTAAATATAGAGCTTAGTAATTCAGATTTTTAAAAACCTTAACCCTTAAGTGAATATGCACTAATATTCTTATATATATTTAATAAAAATAAATTTTTAAACAGGGGATTGATTTTTAAAAGGGATTTTTTTGGTGTATTTTTGCTTATTCTGGGATACAAAACTGGAAATCTAGTTAATCAGATATTTTTCTGCACTTCAATTTTATGACATTGGACAAAAATGTGTGAGTGCATGCATATGTATAAAATGGACTCTGAAAGAATTAAAATAATGAAATGCATTTAAAATTGTGTCATTGAATGTAGAAGCAAAAATAATTTTAGAATCCCATTGTGCCTTGTGATCATATTTACAAATATCAATTTCAGTATTATAAATATAGAGAGCAAAAGAAGATTGGGCTGAATTGGTACTTACCCTATGATGTTCCTTGAAAGTTGCTCTTTTAATGTCTTAAACCATCATATTTATTTATTTGTCCCTTGTCATAAAATTAAAGTACAAAAAAATCCAGTTAATTAGACATTGTGTTGATTTGTACTCACAAAGGAAGTTTTTACACTTTGAGTTCTCTGTACCAAAGAAAAACAGATCAGATTATATGTACATATAATCTATACCTACACACACACACACACACACACACACACACACACCCCCCTATGTGATATATGTGTATGTGTAATGTAAAAATTGATGTGTCAGGAAAGAAAACACAATTTTAGACTTAGCTGAGATCTGAGAGGTAGTCTAGTCCAACTCTTAACCAAAACACAAATCCTATTTACAACAGTGTGTATGTGTGGAGAGGGTGTGTGTGTGTGTGTGTGTGTGTGTGTGTGTGTGTCCTAGCACTAGTGTTTCTAGGCAGGGCTAGTTGACTACTTGTCGGAGATATCAAAAGGATTCTTGCTTTGGGTAAGGATTGGATGTTTACCTTTGGAGGTTCTTCTAAATCTGGGACTCTTACTTCTTTTATGACAATTCAACTGTCAACTGTGTATGAAGTTGGGTGATAGCTATAAGAAGATTTTTTTTTTTAACAGAACCTGCCTTCAATAAAATGCTGACATTGTATTGAGATATGCAATATAAACACAGGTAATTAAATACCAAGTATATATAAATAATACAAAGTAATTTCAAGAGGAAGAGAGCATTAACACTTGGAGTCTCTTATGGGTGCAGTGTTTTGAAGGAGACTGTGAAATGGAGATAAGGAAGGAGTGTGTTCTGGGTATGGGAGACCATCTACTCAAAAATATGGAAGAAGGAATAGCAATTATGGAGAATAGTAAGTGGCTCCATTTGCCTGGAAGGGAGAATACCTAAAAGAAAATTATATGAAATGACTAGAAAGGAAAGGGGGAACTGTAGTGCATGTGTGTTTGAGTGTGTCTGACTGTGACTATATTTGGGGTTTTCTTGGAAAAGTTATATAGTGAGCTATGAATGCCACAGAGGATTTTGTGTTTTATGCCATAGATTAAAGGAAATCACTGAAGGCTTATGAGAAGAGGTATAAAATAGTCAGATCTATGTTTTAGAAATATCAATTTGAGGAAATGAAGAAGCAGAAAACAGGAAGAGCAATTAGGAAATTATTGCAGTATACCATCTCATATATTCTATGTTCTTAGCTGAAACAGAATCCTTCTGATACCCTGAGTTGCCATGCCTTTGCTCATGCTGTTCCTTGTATTTTATGCTGTTCTTTGTATATTCACTGGGTAACACACTTACCATCAATTAAGACTCAGCTTGTAGTGCTATTTCCTCTATAAAGAATTCCTGATCTTCCCATAAAGAAGTGAATGAATGAATGAATGAAGAATTTTTCTAAGAATATAAAAACAATTGGTATAGTAATATCAGTTTCTGAATTTTTGCTATTAAGGTTAATGAGATTTTTGTTGAAGCTTCTTAGAAATAGTCATTAAAAAAAAGGCCTAGAATCTCAAGGGAAATAATGGGGAAAAAATGTGGAAATGAAGGGGTAATAGTAGACTTAAAACTATATTATAAAACACTAATCATCCAAAATACTTGCTTCTGGTTAAAAAAATAGAAAATTAGATCAGTAGATCAGTAGATAAGGAAGAATTAGAAATAAAAATGAATAACGCAGTCTTTGGGAGGCTGGGAAATACTGAAAGCATAAATTATTTGGGAAAGGATGCCTTCACAAAACAATATCAATTTTGGCAATGTTTCATAATCATCTTGAGTGGACTTTCGAGCCTTTCTATAGCATTTAAGGCGCCAATGAGATCTTTGCCATATGGACTTTGTTAGGACTTTTAAGTACAAGGCACTAAGAGAGGCATTATATGGAATGTATTTGATGTTTCCAGGTCCTGGAAGAACAAAGATAAGATAAAATATTGGACTTTTAATCAGAAAGACCTAAATTTAAATCCTTCCTCAAACACTTACTAACAATGTGACCCAGAGCAAATGACTTTATTTCTCTACGCCTCAGTTTTCATATCTATAAAATGAGGAGCTCCCCTCCAGCTCTAAAGGTATTATCCCTATGAACTTCTAATTTGTTTATAATATCATTCTTTATGTCTAGATCATGAACCCATTTTGACTTTATCTTGGTATATATGGTGTTAGGTCTGGGTCAATGCCTAGTTTCTGCCAGACTAGTTTCCAATTTTCCCAGCAGTTTTTGTCAAATAGTGAATTCTTATCCCTAAAGCTGAAGTCTTTGGGTTTGTAAAACACTAGATTGCTATAAGTCACTGACTATTTTGTTTTGTGAATCTAACCTAATCCACTGATCAACTGTTCTATTTCTTAGCCAGTATCAAATGGTTTTGATGACCACTGCTTTATAATATAGTTTTAGATCTGGTACAGCTAGGCCACTTTCATTTGCTTTTATTTTCATTAATTCCCTTGAAAGTCTTGACCTTTTGTTCTTCCAGATGAATTTTGTTGTTATTTTTTCTAGGTCAGTAAAATAGTTTCTTGGGAGTTTGATTGCTATCCCTATGAACTTCTAAGAAATGATGGGCAAATGTGCCAATTGTACCCTTAGTTTATTTGCTCTGAACAGCAAGTATTTAATTGGCAGAGAGCTAATCAGGAGATGGGTGCTATGTTGAAAAGGAGTGTCAACTGAGCCAGGAAAATCAGTTCATTTAGCAAAATAATAAAAAGAATGATCTTACTCTCTAGCATCTTTTCTCTTCCATGGTGTTGATTTGGGTGGTCTCTGAAAGCCTTTCTCTTTGACTTCCCATTACGAAGGGGAAGGGATCCACACTCTCTATGTATTACCCTACAGCTATGGCAACTGCTTATATGTGATGGTGAACACTATGCTGATCTAGGTGGAAATGAGCCTAGTCCTCAAGTCTCTGGCTGTCTCTTCTGCTTTGTGGATCTTTCCCTATGCACAGATGGCTGAAAAAAGACCCTCGTATGGACCTTCCTTAATTTGGTGGCTACTCTGTGGTCTTGAAATAAATGGTGTCATAAAGAATTCCTGGTGACTGGTAGAAAGCTCTCGAAGCTATTAAAATGCTTCTCAGAGAACATGATCACTAATAGGCAGATGAGCTCAGACCATGCCCTGGCTTTTCAGAGATTAATAAGTTAATAAGAATTTTTAGGTAGAGATAAAATAACTGTTTAGAAGTTCCACAAAGTGTTTCATGTTTTAATGCTTTAAGTACCATCCTCCTGAGGGAGCATATTAGACATTATAAATTTCCATTTCAAGCTTTGGGTCTTTGGAAATGTGTACTTAGGATATTTATGCTTTAAATATTTCTTTTGTTTTGAAGAAAATAAATAGCTGTCCTATAAATGATCTGCTTTTAATATTGAGTACCCCCTAGAAGAGGTCCTATCAATCTCTTTTTGGGATTATGTTCCCTTAGACATAAGCCAAATTGAGTTCAAGGCTCTAGGATATGAGATAAAGAATCAGAGAATATGAAAAAGTCTCACTTCTTTCTTTAATGTATACTAGGGCTCAAAACAGTCTATCCACAACACAATGAATCCAAGGTATGGTAAGAATGGCAACAGTTTTAAATAGTTTGAGATAGTTTTCCTTTAAGAGGGTAAAAATGCTGTCCTTTGGATTTGGTTGTCCAAAAGATTAGAGCAGTGGTTCTCAAACCTTTGTTCTCAGTATCTTCATGTTATTAAAAAACTATTGAGGATCTGTTCAAAGAGTTTTTGTTCACATGGGCTATATTTATAGCTATTTACCATGTTAGAAATAAAAATAATTTTGAATTTGTAGACCCTCTGAAAAGGTTTCAGAGACCCCAAAAATTCTTTGGACTACACTTTGAGGACCGCTGGATTATAGCTTCAGTGATTAGCAAGGGAGGAACTTTTGTTTTTATTAGTGACTATTCTTTTTCAACTCATGTTCAATACATTTTTTATTGGATTTTATGGTCCACAAACATTTTATTGTATTGTGTTTATAAGCTTAAATCACTGGGCTGGCATAAAGTAGGTCTGGTCCTGTTCTGGGACTTTAAGTGGGACAGGACATCCCAACCTGACTGGATCACTAGGTCTTCATAAACACAATATATATTAGGATGTGATAAATACACAAAGAGTGCCAAGTACTGTTGAAATCAGATAAAGGAGATATTACTTCCAGTTGGTAGAATTATGTAATATTATGTAAGATTAATATTATGTAATATTAATATTATGTAAGATTTCATGGAAAAGGTGATTATTTGTGATGAGCCTTGAAGGATGGATAGAATTTTAACAGGCAGAAATGGCTAGGTTCACAGAATCTTAAAATAAGAAGTCCAATTAATCTAGTCCAATTAGTCTCTGAAAATCCCTTCTATGGCATTCTTTCTAAACAAGCGATAATCTAATTTCCCCAATGAAGGGGAGCTCACTCCCAAATCATCCTATCACAGCTCTAATTGTTGGTAAGGCTTTCCTTACATGGACATGATTACATTGTTATAGGCATAGAGGAGTGCTATGTACTCCTCTATGATCAAGAGTGGAAAAGGTGGAAAAATTAATTTTGACAAGGATATATTAAGCACTTCCTATGCACTGTGGCTATGCAGGCACTAGAAATACAAATATAAAAATAAAATAGATTTATGTTCTCAAGGATTTTATATTCTATTGCATAAATTCAGGGAATGATAAATTGTCCAGTTTGGCAGAAGTATGTTATATACCACAGAGAATAGTGTGAGAAAAGGGTATAAAGGTAGATGGGGACTGAATGCCATGCTAAAGAGAGAAGGACTTTATTTTGTGGGTCATGGGGACTCAATGGAAGTTTTTAATCCATAAAGTGATGTGATCAGAGTTGTGCATTAGGAAAATTAATCTGACTGCTTTTTGTAGGATGCATTGGAAGGAGACAAAGTGGGAGGTGAACAGACTTGCCAGGGAGCTATTACAACAGTACAGATGAGAGCTAATTAGAAGTACTAACTCAGGTAGTGACAGTGAAAATTGTAAGGCAGAGATATAATAATGAGATATTACAGAGTTAGAATTGGTAGGAGTTGGTGACAATCTGTGGAAAGAGTGAGAGAGAGGGCTCAAAGAGGCTTTTAAATCAGGGGCAAAGATAATTGATAAGAGTGTTTGTCCATTAACAAAGATGAGCAAATCAAAGGAAAGACAAATTTATGGGAAAATTGAGTTTAGATTTAGAGCTCAGAAGTCATCTAATTCAACCTTCTCATTTTATAAATGAGAAAAATTAGGCTTAAATGTGGTTTACTCAAGGTCCAATATGGCCCTCTATTCACTCTTCAATTCAGTTTTAGGAAGGTTGAGTTTGAGATGTTAGTCAAATATCTCAGTGTAAATGGCCATCAGACAAATGGAAAGAAGGGGCCTGAGCCCCAGGAGAGAAATCAGGTTTGCAGATATTGAGACAACTGCATAAAAGAATTACTTGAAGTGGAGTAGGAATAGCCAGCATCACTAAGGGAGAGGTAGTAGAGAGAGAAGAGTAGATGCTTAGTAGATGCCAAAGTTTAAGGTCTGTAGTGATAGCCTTTAAAGAGATGGTATCTCTCTGGCCAAAGGAAAAGAGGGTTCATAGTTGTCCCAGGTGTGTTGTGTAGTAAGAGTAGTAATGGATGTTACCAGACTTGCACTGGTAAATCCTACATAGAGAATGTCTGAAAAACCAAACCAAACCAAACCAAAAATTTCATATTGTGAATTCTGGTTCACTCTCTCAGAGACAGAATTCTTTCAGAATTTGAATGGGAAACCCCAAGGGATGAAGTATTTCTTTTTCTACCATCATTAGCTGAATCCTCCATTGGATATGACCCTCTCCCCCCACCTGCCTCCATTAAAATTTTTTTGTTTTGTTTTTGTTGTGAGGCAATTAGAGTTAAATGACTTGCCTAGGGTCACATAACTAGCAAGTGTCATGTGTCTAAGGCTGGATTTGCATATAGGTCCTTCTCACTCCAGGTAGTGTTCCTGCATCACTCTAGTTGCCCCTATCACTATTTTTTAAGAGGTTAGATTACTAAAGTCCCAGATCTTTTAAACCACTTGATATCAATTAGTTTTTATAAATGGCCGTTTACTTTACAGGTATTGGTACTGATTTCTCTGACTTCTTTTAAATATTAACTAAAATCTTATCTCTTACAGGAAGCCTTCTCTAATCTCTTTTAATTCCTATGCCTTCCCTTTGTTAATTATTTCCCATTTATCCCATATATAATTGGCTTTTTATATATTTATTTACATGTTGTCTCCCCAATTAGATTGTAAGTTCCTCAAGGGCAAGGACTGTCTTTTGCCTCTTTTTTATGTCTCTAGTATCTAGCATAGTTCTTGAGACATAATAGGTACTTAATAAATGTTTATTGATTGATACTGTAAGAAAAAAAAAAGAGCAAATATTTTCCCCAATATCTCTGGAGTAAATTCTTGTTCAGTTGTGTCTGTGTGGGACAGTGCTAATCAGAGATATCTTCCAATACAAAGAGAAAACAGCCTTCAGGCTGGTCCCTCTTCAGTTCTAATTGTAATTCACTCTCTACCATTTAGAACCAACCCCTGCACATCAGTGGAAGCTTTAGCTAAATCTTGAACTACTGTAATGATTAAGTGCATAAGCTAATGGGTGACAGGATATGCTGCTTAAAAACAATGAGCAGGAATCAGACACTCCACTTTTACCAACTCCCACTCTGTGTCTTGGAAACCCATTCATCACAGACCAACAGATTGGCATCTGGCTGTGGAGGCCTGGGGACCTCAGGGCCATTGTCACATCATTCCTATCCCACGCAGTCTAGACCCAGATTCATCTGGGACAAAGTGTCAAAGGTCTCATCTTCTGGAGCTGCTTCAGGCTGACAAGGGGCATATAGCTGACCCTACCCAGTGGGGTCCAGACTGAGGAGCGAAGACAAGTCACTTGTAGGTGGGGGCAGCAGCATCTGGTGCTGAATGTCAGAATTAGGTCTCAGGTGATTTCAGATTGACCAAGTTGTTGGAATTTCATGACTCAGAATCTGGAAGAAACAATTCTCACAAATATATTAAAAATACAAGGACTATATATGAACAAAAGAAAAAGAATAAATAAAAGTGTAGTTAATATGGAGGTTACTAGGGACAGTAACCAGGAACCCCATCCAGAAGAAGGCTGGGGGGAAGATGAGGCTATCAAAAATGCCTCTCATCCAAACAGCTTTTCCTAGGATAAATATCAAAGAATGTTTTCCTCAAATTCCTGCTTTTGTTTCCTCAAAGGAGTAGGTACAGTGGGTGGAAGTGAATATGATCTCCCCCAACAAAAACCCTAGAACCTTACAAGGGAAGGTTTTTACCCAACTAGTACAGGGTTAACAAAACCTAAAGCAGTTTGAAGCCCCTGCAAGGGCACATATACAGGCGTTTTTAACAGTTCTTCCAGAATTTACTTGCCTGGAGCTCTATGAAGAAATGCAGGAGTCAGAAATTAGGGAATTAAAGGTGCCATGGTCAGGGACAAACGAGCAGCTGATCTATAAGACTTTTTCCCTTCAGTGAAGTGTATTCCCCTTCCTTTAGGAAACAACAGAAACCCCTCTAGGTCTATGGATAGCTAGCAGTAATGGTTTTCCCTACATACTTAATTGGGAATTGTTTGGCTGTTAAAAATCTCCTTTCTTTCCATATAGCCCCCATGATCATGCAAAACATGAAAAATACATTAGAAGTCAGTATACATCTTTTTGAAGTAAGAAAGGGTTCCAGAGACCCCTAGAACCTAGCCCAGCCTTTCATCAATATACAATGCAAAAGGCTCTAAGCAGATTAGTTTAGCTTTCAGGGTCCTAAATACCTTGACCTGATCAAGACATGCTAAAATTGTCTGCTTCCTCTCTCAATGAGCAAAAGGGAATATGGGAGATGGCCCCAAATACTTAGGCAAAGTGAGCCTTCAGACAAAGAAATTCTAGCCCCAGGAAGCAAGAGAGTTAAGGATTTTATAGCAGAAACCAGAGAATCCTCCAGGATTAGGATGCAAATCAGAATATCATCTATATACTTGTATTGGTCTCATATCTTCCACTGATCACTTGCTCTGATTACAGAAATTTGCTAAAAGAGGAAAAATCAGGGACATGATTTAAGTAGTATCAAAACTGGTCCTTCAGGTCTTGACCTGAGAGTACATACAGGATACATCCTTAACTCAGTTTTACTTCAGGTAATTATCCTAGTTTTAACAATTCCATCTTAAGTCATACTCAGGAATAATCAGGTGGGTTCTTATTCAAAAGAACACTACTTGGAAATTGAGTCAGAAGGATCCTACCTTAAGCAGAGACCAAGATTGTCCTCTTAATTTGTTCCCAGATATTAACTTCCACCTGTAACAATTTCTTCTGAGTAGCTTGCTGCATATTCCTTTCAGATAGTGGATCACTGGCTTGATGATTCTATCAGACAGTCATACCTGAATTTAAAACTCCACATAAATATGAATTACAGTCCCAAGAGATTTTATCTCCAATAGCAATTCTCATTAATCAGAGCTTCAGATGACTCTAGCTCAAGGATCACAGTAAGAGATTCCTCCTAAAAAGTTCACAGCTTATCTTTCATATCTAAATAGATGGTTTTAAGTTCAACATTATACAAATCATTTTGCTTTTAAAATACCAAATATGTGGAAATTTTCTAAATTTCATATTGTCCATAACAGAAACATGCTCAAAGGGACAAAGGCAAAAACTATTATTCTCAGAGTCCCTTTAAATAATTGATACAACTTCAAAATGAGTCAATACAATCAATTAAAACTCATACAGAATATATAATATCCTAATTTCATATAAAAAAACTTTATCAGAATTAATAATTTCTTCATTCTTAAAAAAATTTTTGTCAATTTCCTCAAATTGAAGCAAATCTATTCTAGGTACTTCAAGAAAGTTATAGATCACATTTGTTATCATATTCCTTAAACAAGGAGACCTTAAACATTAAATAATTTGCTGAAGACAGATGACACCTTAGTAGAAATAAATCACTTCCAGAGAACTTGCAGTTCCAACAAACCTCTTAAAAGTTTTTTTTTTTGATACAGCATCAAAAATGACCTTGCCTCAGAGCAGCTATAGACTTGAAAAATAAAAATAAAACATTTAGTTATTAACACCATGTACATGTAGGCTATTACTTTAAATAATATAAGCAAATTAATGTTTCAACCAGCATGGGGAGAAAGGAGCTCCAAAGAACTGCAGTTTGTTAAAAAGCAGTTGCACCTAATGGGGGAGTGGAGAGTTAGATTGACACCTGACAATCTAACCTGACAAGGTTTCCTTACTCCCTCCCCCACCCACATGGCATTTCTCCCAACTCCACCATGCTTCCCGACCCCCACTTCTCACAGCTAACTCATTTTTAGGGTACCAAGTTCCCCCAGGATCTAGCCTGCCAGCCAAAGACATGCCCCAACCTCATGGGGTGTCTCCTTTCCCCTGGCAAATGACAATTTACACTAGGAGCTTGCTCCTTTCTCTCCAACCTAACTCTTCTCCCCTTTTCCAACATGCTGTGCTTTTCTCTCTCTCTTTCCCCCTTATTTCCAATATGCCATTTTCCTCTCTTTCTCATGCCATCTTCCTCCTTGTAACACATCCCATCTCACTCCTCTCAATTCTAACATACTCTCTCCCTTTCTCTAACATGCTCCCAAACCAGTAACCCTTCTAACTAAATGCTTCATTCAAACTATTAATTGCTTTTGCAAATCAATCTTTCTTGTCCCTTGTTGTTAAATCACCTCTTTAAAAAAAATAACTTTAAGATTCACAATTAAATAACTTTGGACCAAATTTCATAAAACTTATATCCAGCAGAACTGACAAAATTTAAAGGCATAACTCATAATTTTACAAATTATACAATATATACTTTAGAAAGCAACATATTATCTAATTAGGAGGATACAAACATGTGACCTCCCCTAAAGTAAACTACCAGAACTTTGTTTTAATGATCTATATTTTAAATTCAAATCAAATACAGCTTTAAATTTCCAATAATATAAAATTGCTTTTACTATTGTATCTCAAATAACAAATTTCATTAAGCTAATTGAGCATAGTTTCTTTCTTTCCCTTTAGCCCATGTGTCCCTGCTGCAGTCAGAGAATGGGGAAGGGGAAGAAAAAGAAACTCTCTTTATGCACTATTCTCCTCCAGGAGGCCCCAATTTCCAAATTACTTTACACACACACACACACACTTCATTTATCTCAACATAGTTATTGTATGTTGGTCACATCTACAAATCTATATAAAGGTACCAAATATGAAGCAATTAAATCCAATAAAGAAGTTAACACTCATATAGCACTTGCTTTATGCTAAACATTTCAGGATCTAGAAATGACCAATTGCCAAATTCCCCATCATTACTCTCAACAAATTTTCCTGCAGTTCTAACTTTGGCCAGAGTTGGCGTTTACAAGAAAGTCGGATCTTTCTCTTTTTAACAAATTCTAGCTCATAGAACAGACATGATAAAAACATTCTGCACAAACACACACACACACACATGCACACACGCACAGAGAGACAAAAATTACATGCAAGAGGACCATCCTTTCTCCACACACAACAGAAATATCCCATAAAGTGCACTTTTTTTTCCTCTTTGCTCCAAAGATTTGAGTTGGACTGCTCCCTCTCTTCAGAGCATCCAATCTCACAGCTTAACCTCTTATAGTATACAGAGTTGACTCCATGACTCGGACCATCAAGCTCAGAAGTAGTTATATAGCTTCCAAAAGCCATCTGCAAACCTCCCCTGTCCTAGAAGCAGCTACACCCAAAGAAAGAACACTGGGAAATGAATGTAAACTATTTGCATTTTTGTTTTTCTTCCCAGGTTATTTTTACCTTCTGAATCCAATTCTCCCTGTGCAACAAGAGAACGTTTGGTTCTGCACACATATATTGTATCTAGGATATACTGTGACATATTTAACATGTAGAAGACTGCTTGCCATATGGGGGAAGGGGTGGAGGGAGGGAGGGGAAAAATCGGAACAGAAGTGAGTGCAAGGGATAATGTTGTAAAAAATTACCCTGGCATGGGTTCTGTCAATAAAAAGTTATTAAAAAAAAAAAAAAAGCTCCCCTGTCCTGTGTCTTTAACAGGAATTCCTTCCTGGCTCACCCCTTCTGCTGGATCATCAAGTCTTGATCATCCCAGGGTCCACACCTCCTAAGGACAGCCCAAGGACACATTCACAGACAGTGCCCCAGTGGATTACACATGCATAAGTTACCTGGCTCACTCTTACCCTCAGGTTTCTTCTTTTTTGCAGACTTGTGTTTCTGTTTGTATCTGAGTGTCTCTCCTGGGCCCATTCTTCACAGAGAGGGAGGCTGAGAGTCTGATTTCAAGGATGGTCAGAGAAAACCCAACCTGGTGCCTGTCTTGAATCAGATCCCAGCCATCTCTCTGGGAAGCCACAGATCCTGGGCTGAGCCCCCATATGTCCAACTCTTCCCGACCCCATTTGGGGTTTTCTTGGCAAAGACACTGTAGTGGTTTGACATTTTCTTCTTCCAGCTCATTTTATAGAAGAAAACATGACTTGCACCAGGTGACACAGATAATAAGTGTCTGAGACCACATTTGAACTCAGGAAAAGGAGTCTTCCTGATACCAGGGCCAGCACTTTCTCCACTGTGCCACCTAGCTGTCCCCTCTAAGGCATGCTCTCCCCTATACCATATCAGTCTCCAAAGGGAGTGAACTTAACTCAGTTTCTATATAGCACTGGCTCCATCAAGTTTTTGCTCAGATTTAATATTAGCACTACATGGATAATTTCACTTTCAGAGATCACTCCTTGTTCCTCAAGGTATTGATACTTCACAGGCTACTAAATTTAATCTGGAATCTGATTCCTGGATTCTTGTGTCTCATTCTGATTCTTGAAACATCCAAGGTTGGAAATTCTATTCCTTTGCTTAAAATGGAAAAGAATAAATGGAATAGTCAAGAATAGAGAAGGCTGCTTTTTGAGACCACATAACTTTAGGGGAGGGAGGATCTTTAACTGTTCTCCTTCAGTGTAATCTTATACTAGATACCATGGAATGGGAGAGTCATTGTGCTCCTCCAGCTACAAATGAAATAAAATGGAAATATTTGAAGCTTATAGACTCATTCAAATGTCTTTAAAGTTGATCAGAGTTTCTTCTTTGATATATGATGAGCCAAGTGGGACCAGTTATAGAATGTCTCTACTTAAGTTTCTTCAAGGCACTTTTCCATGTAATCATGATTCACCTGGGAGGAAACTCCCTATTATTTTCCACATGCATTAGCTGAGCAAATTGATAGGATCCTATACATTTACCAAAACCCTCGTATACTAGAATTCTATTATGGGATGAAAAAGCATGGTTGTGGTTTTTTATTTATTTATTTATTTAATAGCCTTTTATTTACAGGTTATATGTATGGGTAACTTTACAGCATTAACAATTGCCAAACCTCTTGTTCCAATTTTTCACCTCTTCCCCCCCACCCCCTCCCCCAGATGGCAGGATGACCAGATGTTAAATATATTGAAATATAAATTAGATACACAATAAGTATACATGACCAAATTGTTATTTTGCTGTACAAAAAGAATCAGACTCTGAAATATTGTACAATTAGCTTGTGAAGGAAATAAAAAAATGCAGGTGGGCATAAATATAGGGATTGGGAATTCAGTGTAATGGTTCTTAGTCATCACCCCGAGTTCTTTCTCTGGGTGTAGCTGGTTCAGTTCATTACTGCTTCATTGGAAATGATTTGGTTGATCTCATTGGTGCGGATGGCCAGGTCCATCAGAACTGGTCATCATATAGTATTGTTGTTGAAGTATATAATGATCTCCTGGTCCTGCTCATTTCACTCAGCATCAGTTCAAGTAAGTCTCTCCAGGCCTTTCTGAAATCATTCTGCTAGTCATTTCTTACAGAACAATAATACTCCATAATATTCATATACCGCAGTTTATTCAGCCATTCTCCAACTGATGGACATCCACTCAGTTTCCAGTTTCTGGCCACTACAAACAAACAGGGCTGCCACAAACATTCGTGCACATACAGGTCCCTTTCCCTTCTTTATGATCTCTTTGCGATATAAGCCCAGTAGTAACACTGCTGAATCAAAGGGTATGCACTGTTTGATAATTTGAGCATAGTTCCAAACTACTCTCCAGAATGGTTGGATTCGTTCACAACTCCACCAACAATGCATCAATGTCCCAGTTTTCCCGCATTCCCTCATGGTTGTGTTTTATTCCATGTATGTGGAAGGAATATTCAAACTGATATTTATGGACCCATCAAATTAGGAGATGTCTTAAGGGGAGGGGATATTGAAAGGGAGCATGGGAAGGCAGAGATGACAGATTTTACCTAGTTTTTACCTAAAGCAAACCTCCTTATCCGAGAGGAGCAGTAGGCTACTCAAAAATGAATACTGGACTCAGATTCAGAAGTCTTGGGTCTGAGTCTTGGTCTTTTTAATAACTACTTCTGTGATCTTGAGCAAAAAAACTTCCCAATTCAAGTCTGTTTTCTGATCTATAAAATGGTAGCTATAATTCTTAGAATACTTATGTAGTGTGCTTTCTAGAGCCCCCACATTGGGGTGCCAAAATATGTCATCCACACTAGCTCTCTGGAGGAGCTCAAAGACCAGCAGTGGAACAGGGGACCCATGAGGATGGTCAAAGATGGAGTCTGCTTATTTCAAGTCCTCTCAACCCCTAAATACCTTAGTACGATTACATCACCACAGCACACTGTGCAAATGCCAACTATAAGCACCCTGCTGTTGATATGTAAATGCATCTTTACTGTAAGTATGCCTTGCTTCAAGTAGAACACAGGTGGTCACACTCTCCTTCACTTCTTAGAAAGGGAG
Organism: Sarcophilus harrisii; assembly: GCF_902635505.1. Classification (NCBI taxonomy): domain Eukaryota; kingdom Metazoa; phylum Chordata; class Mammalia; order Dasyuromorphia; family Dasyuridae; genus Sarcophilus; species Sarcophilus harrisii. The sequence goes on along the minus strand of NC_045428.1, from coordinate 165,244,304 downwards.
AGAGGTACACCAAAGGGAGATGGGGAGCTGAACCATACATTGTCAGCAGGCTCCCTCTGGGCTGCAGGATCTTATACCTTACCCAGAGTTTCCCCACTATCTGCGGCCTTCTACAGAATACTTCCCTCAAATGATTGTAAAAATGCAATAAAACACCATTCTTTTTAAAAATTTGAATCAAATTATTTTATATAAAATCTTTTTGTAGTGCAAAAAAATGTACCAGTAGTATCATGACAGATATATTAAAGATGAAAATATTATTTTGGAATAGTTGTAAAACAATATTCTTAAAAAGCACTTTGTAACTTGTTATTAAAATGTGAGTGCCAATTTTCCACATTGGTAACTCTATCCATGAAGCTGATTGAACCAGATGCAGCTGGAGTAAACTGATCTTTAAGCTGGAATTATATGAAGCTTCATTATCATGCCAATAATGTGTGAAGTGTGATTATAGAATAAAGAGAGGGGCTCCAGGAATCACAAACCACCATCAATTAATTGCATCCCTTTGTGGCCCTAGCTGAGTGTATTATGCTGCCTTGTCTTCAAGCTCAAGGTTGTATAAAATGAAAGTGATTATGTTTTGACATGTCATCTACCTGTTGGCTACATTTCTCTTAAGAATACAAGACAAATTCAATATATATATATATATATATATATACCATATAGTAAGCACCCCATAAATAATTGTTAAAGGAAGGAATGATGGAATTTTTATATCCAGTTTTTATACCAGTGACATTCCTACTACTTCATGGCAAACTAATGTGCTTTGATTGGAATGAAGGAATGAATTAATCAACAATCATATATTAAAGGTGAACTACTCTAGGTACTAAGGAAGCAAATACAATAAATGAAACAATCCCTGACCTCAAGAAAATCTCATTTTATATGGGAAGACAGCATGTACGATATATGAACCTGAATGAATTTGAAAGGAAACCAAATGTGAAAGAATAAGTAACTTTATTATTGATTGGGAGAAAAACAATGTCCTATGGCTTGAGAAATGGTGTTCTTTTCCATTGAAAAATGGACTTTTCACTTTTTTAAATGTCTCTTTTCAGGTTGTATTTTGTATTAGATTTTTCTACATATATGTTACATTTCCTTGCTAGAAGATAAACTTTACGAAAGCAGAGTTTTTATCTCATCTAAACTTTTCATCTCACCTCTGCCATTCAGAACTCTATATTTATGAAATTAAAGACATAAAAATGACAAGAATCATTAATACAAAATACATAAAGAGACTATATTCAATATATATGTATATATATACATATATATATATATATATATATGCACAGGCATATATATTTATATACATATATACTCACAGAGAGAAACTTGTTTTTAGAGCACATGTAAAATAGCATGGATATAATTTGCCTTGCTTCAAGCTGAAAATGGGCAGCTTATTCATCAATAGAGTTTGAGAGGGTGAAGAACATCATGTCACCTCCTGTCTGCAATAAGACTATTTTTGGTTGGAAAACTGAGATCTCACATCTGCTGCCATCAGATTTACTTTGAAGGAAAATTGTAGGGAATGATTGAATTTTTTCATAATGATGGCTATATTAATTCATGCACCTAGTAATTAGATAACTCTCCCACTTTCAATCCATTACTAAATTTCTCAGTGGGAGATATCCTATTATTAATTTCCTCAACTGAAAGGCAAAATGGTATACAAACTTAATATCATTGATCCACCTGTTCTGGTAATTGAAGTTTAAAAAAAAACTAATCACTTTCAAAGATAGAACTCAAAATCCCCATTTTTTTTTTTTTTTTAAAAGAGAGAAAATCTCCTTCAAACATCTGTTCTAGTGCTTTTTACTATAATTTATCCAATGAAAGGTACTTGAATATAGTAATTCCTTAATCTTGAATGTAGCAAGGTGATCTTGGAAAACATTGTCTCAAGCAGTCAGTTATATTACTTTCTCTTCTATCTTGTGACACTTGACATATTTCCTATCTCATTCATTTCTTCTCTCCAGGGCCTTACACTTTTTTAGATAAAATGAAACTAGAAAAATTCCAGCCTCAGAAACTAGGCATTGATCCATACTTAACGCCGTACACCAAGATAAGGTCAAAATGGGTTCATGACCTAGGCATAAAGAATGAAATTATTAATAAATTAGAGGAACATAGGATAGTTTACCTCTCAGACCTGTGGAAGGGGAAGGTCTTATGACCAAAGCAGAACTAGAGATCATTACTGATCACAAAATAGAAAATTTCGATTATACCAAACTGAAAAGTTTTTGTACAAACAAAACTAATGCAGACAAGATTAGAAGGGAAGCAATAAACTGGGAAAATATTTTTACAGTCAAAGGTTCTGATAAAGGCCTCATTTCCAAAATATATAGAGAATTAACTCTAATTTATAAAAAATCAAGCCATTCTCCAATTGAAAAATGGTCAAAGGATATGAACAGACAATTCTCAGATAAAGAAATTGAAACTATTTCTAGTCATATGAAAAGATGCTCCAAGTCATTATTAATCAGAGAAATGCAAATTAAGACAACTCTAAGATACCACTACACACCTGTCAGATTGGCTAAGATGACAGGAAAAATAATGATGATTGTTGGAGGGGATGTGGGAAAACTGGGACATTGATTCATTGTTGGTGGAGTTGTGAACGAATCCAACCATTTTGGAGAGTAGTTTGTAACTATGCTCAAAAAGTTATCAAACTGTGCATACCCTTTGATCCAGCAGTGTTACTACTGGGATTATATCCCAAAGAGATTATAAAGAAGGAAAGGACCTGTATGTGCACGAATGTTTGTGGCAGCCCTTTTGTAGTGGCTAGAAACTGGAAACTGAATGGATGTCCATCAGTTGGAGAATGGCTGAATAAATTGTGGTATATGAAAATTATGGAATATTACTGTTCTGTAAGAAATGACCAACAGGATGATTTCAGAAAGGCCTGGAGAGACTTACATGAACTGATGCTGAGTGAAATGAGCAGGACCAGGAGATCATTATATACTTCAACAACAATACTAGATGATGACCAGTTCTGATGGATCAGGCCATCCTCAGCAACGAGATCAACCAAATCATTTCTAATGGAGCAGTAATGAACTGAACTAGCTATGCCCAGAGAAAGAACTCTGGGAGATGACTAAAAACCATTACATTGAATTCCCAATCCCTATATTTATGCACACCTGCATTTTTGATTTCCTTCACAAGCTAATTGTACAATAATTCAGAGTCTGATTCTTTTTGTACAGCAAAATAATGTTTTGGTCATGTATACTTATTGTGTATCTAAGTTATATTTTAATATATTTAACATCTACTGGTCATCCTGCCATTTAGGGAGGGTGGGGTGGGGTAAGAGGTGAAAAATTGGAACAAGAGGTTTGGCAGTTGTTAATGCTGTAAAGTTACCCATGTATATAGCCTGTAAATAAAAGGCTATTAAATAAAAAAAAAATAAAATAAAATAATAAAAAAAAAAAAAAAAAAAAAGAAAACTTCCAGCCTCTTTAGAGGAAACTTAGTAGGTAAATGTCTCTTTTGGCACAGGGGAGAATAAGTTCCACAATTTCTTTTTTTTAAAAGATGAAAAAAATTGGGTCCATGAAATTTAAGAGACTGAACTAGTCATATAGTAGGTCACAGGAAAAAAAAAGAAATTACCCAGGTCTATTTATCTCCAGGTCAGGAGCAGCATGGGATATGATCTTTGTTATCTAGGTATCTTCTCCACGTCTTTTGGCCAGAGAACAGATTGCATTACCCATTCTTGGCATCTAATCATAGAGCTGTTTTTTCATCTGGTGCCTTATAAAATTTCATGGCTTCCCAATTTCACGTATTGAGTTGCTCCCATTCACCTTTAATCATAATCATAGCTTATGCTCCCTCAGTGAATGTAGAGTTTATTGAACTACACAGGAAATTTCTACCCTTAGGTAAAAAAAAAGTCCTCTGGTGTAGCTTCTATTTTTAATACCTTGCATTTATTTGACAATTTGCTTTGAGAAACCCAAGCACTTTTTAGACATCATCTAATTAATCCTCCTAGACAGGTGGGAGGCAGGTATTATTATTCTCATTCTACAAATGAGAGAACCAAGCCTGGAGAATTTTAAATTACTTTTATAAGGTCACCTGAGGGTTGTAGAGAGGTAGAAGACTTTACTAGAAAACCAAGAAGAAAGTCCATATTTTCTGATTCTTGATTCCATTCAGTAATGGAGGTAAGCGGACACCTGGATATGGAAATGGTGGAGCTTCAATAAATAACATTTCATTTTGATACTAATTTAAATTTTACAGGGAAAACAAAATTGTTTTCTCATGATGAAGCTATTAGGTAGTTAACATGGGTTGTTCTCATTTTCATTTTACAGACAAACTAACTCAGAATTTGGGGCCTCTTGCCCAAGGTCACATAAGAAAGGAAGAAAGAAAAAAAGGAAAGAAGAAAGAAACAAAGAGAAAGAAGGAAAGAAAGAAAGAGTCTAAGGTAGGATTGATCTCTAGGTATTTCTGACTTCAAGTCCAGCAGACATTCTCTCATATGCTAGAATATAAAAGAATCACAGAACCATAGAACTATAACCAAGTTAAGAGTCAGGGACTTAAAGACCTTGTTCAACCTTATTATTTTACAAATGAGGAAACTGAAACCTTGAGAGGTTTTTTGGTCATGAATCCATTTTTAAGTTAATTTTTTTTAACTTATTAGGCATTTATTTATTTATTTATTTTTCTCCTTTTCCCCTCCACTCCTCTGTTGGGGAGAGGAGGGAAGAAAAAACAATAGATAAGCATGGTTAAGCAATATATTACCATATTGGTCATAGACATTGACTTCACTAGTAGCCAGAGCTCTGGGCCCATTTATGTACTCTTTCTCCAGAAGCAGAATGACTGCAGCAGACTCAACAATTAGTCATCTAAATAGATATAACTATTCTTATCTATGGAGCAATCTTGGCCTAAAAGATAGGACTGTGGGCTAAGAATAAAAGATCTGATTTCAAATCCCCTCCTTCAGATATTGGCTATAAGACTCTGAACTAGTCACTTAATCTTGATATACCTTATGCAACTGCCCAGGACTTACCTATTAAAATAGCTAATAATATACTTTATAAGGGGGAATTACCATAGAAAGATATGCTTACACTGATGAAATAATAAGGTATTTCCCCACATATGTTAATATGTATAAATGAAAACATAAATCATATGCATATATCATAACTGATGAGTTGCGTGTTGGAACAGCTTAAGGAAAAAAATATGCTTTATGTACTTAATACTTGTGTGACCCTGGGTAAGACATTTAACCTCTTTTAGTTTCTTCTGTAAAATAGAGGAAATAATAGTAATTACTTTACAGGACTGCTGTGAGAACCAAATGATATAATATATGCAAAGTTCTTTACAAATTTTAAAGTGCTATGCAAATAGCAGCTACTAATAGAAATAGTAGTAGTAATAGTGGTAGTGGTGGTTATGGTATTATTAGAAGTAATAGTTATATTATCTAACTGTGGTATCTTCATTCATGTTCCTGATACTGGTATTAATACATGGGAAAAATATTAGGAACCAGACTTCCACATGAGATCTCTCTTTCTTAAAGATTTAATGAATTCAAAATTTAGGCAATTAATTTCTTTGGTCCTCAGTTCCCTCAATTGCAAAATAAGAGGATTACTAGAAGACTTGTGAAGTACATTCTAATTTGAAACCTATGATCTTAATGCTATGCCTTGAATAACTATTCACATACATAATGTCTCTCTGTCTCTCTCTATCTCTCTCTGTCTCTGTCTCTCTTTGTCTCTCTGTCTGTCTCCTTAAATGCTTCATGTGAAGTAAACAACTAAGGACCTCAAGTGGCCTGTACTACTTATCCACGCCCCGTCTCTCCAATAATCATTTTTGTTTTCTCAAGGGTACATCAGCAACCTTGTCAATGAAATATCCTGATTAGAGATACCAAGGGAAGAAGTCAAGTCAAAGTTAGGGCAGCTATTTACAGCAGATGTAAGACAATGGAAGCATCCCAGGGTAGTATCCTAGCAACCCTACCAATCTTATCTTCCACTTCTCCACCATTATGACATTTCTTTCTTCTCATTGTTCTAGCAAGCACAAAATTATATTTGTTAATAATTTTTATCACTTATTGACTAATGAAGCTATATCTCTTTCTCTCTTTCTCTCTCTCTCTCTCTCTCTCTCTCTCTCTCTCTCTCTCTCTCTCTCTGTCTCTCTCTCTCTTTCTGCCAGTCTCTTAACCAACCTCTCTGTGTTGGGGCATTTCTATCTTTCTATCTCCTTAATGAAATAAGCCTCTTTAATTCAGACTAAGGCACAGGTTTGAAAATCTTTATCCTTTGATAATTTTTATTTGTACAGACTAAAAAATAATTTAGGAAAAAGAATCTCTGTTTTAATTTTCTGTGTGATCAGGAAATGAGTTCTGGAACCAGGACCAGTTCATCCCAGAATTAGAACCAGTGGCCACACCTTGGGAGAAACTTAATCAAGTATTAGTGTTTATAGGTCTTAGTGACCAAGCTCTAGATTTGGCACTGTCTCTTTAATTTAAAATTTAAAAATATATATATTGTCTCTCTAATGTTAGTGGCAATTTGATTTAAGGATATGTGAGTGAAGATTTATTGAAGTATAGTGGAATTACTGCAACCCCCTTGGTATCTCTAATCAAATCCTGATTCTGCTACTTAGTACTTGTTTGACTTTGAAAAGTCGCAGAAGTTTTCTGAATCAGTAGGAAAATGCATAAGTGTTGTTACAGATACCAGATACTTATAGAACAATTAGGAGCATTCATATTCATGACTTCTGGACTCTAAGGCTAATTCCTTAAAGAGAGTGGAAGATATTTCCTAGGAAGCATAACTAATATTCAAACTATAGTTGATGTAGTTTTTCCTGCACTTTGGGGAGAGAAGAGGAGGGAGGATATTAACTATAATCTTATATTTAAATAACTGAGGCCCAGAAAACTTTTGCAATTTGTTGAAAGTCAAACAGATTTTAGATTCATTATAGATTCCATGTATTTCAAGATACTATGTTGCCTCTAGAACTACAAATTAAAAAGTATTGAGGATCTGTACAAAGTTTTTTTTTTTTTAATGTGGTTCATATTTATATTTATCATATTACAACTAAAAATTAATTTTGAATTTGAAAACTCTCTGAAATGATTTAAGAGACCCCCAGGATTCTCTGGATTACATACTGAGAACCACTGATCTAAAGCCCAGTTTCTTAAACTGTGGTTTATCCCATGTGATATCTCATAACTGAATGTGGGGGTTGTGAAGTTATGATTTATTATCAGTAAATGTTTGATGTGTATGTATACCTATGTTATATAGAGATATACTATAATATATATAATAATATAATAAAATAATAAAAATGTAAACATGGACCTTGTTGAGAATTATCACCATCCTTACTTTGTCCTATTGTAAGTCAGAACTGAGGAGATCATTGATCAATGAATGACATTAGGCTTATAGTCTTTTCAATTTGACATGTATCTAGACTTTGGGTTGGGGATTGCTGCCCCAAAAGTCTATACTCTATTTGTCTCAGGATTGGTATGTCCCTATTTGCTTCCAAGACACAAAGGACATTATAGGCAAGTTATTTAGTACCAAAATGACAAGTTGAGGTTGCTATCTGATAAAGTGGACAGAGTACCCAATTAGGAATCAGGAAGACTCATCTTCCTGAGTTCGAATCCAGACACTTACAAACTATGTGACATTGGGCAATCGCTTAATCCTGTTTGCCTCAGTTTCCTCATATGTAAAACGAGCTAGAGGAGGAGATGATAAACCACAGAAGTATCTTTGCCAAGAAAATCCCACATGGGATCATGAAGAATTGGACATCAATCAACAATAACAAACCTAGGATAATAACAAACCTAGGATCATTACTTTTCTATCCCCTTAAGTGATTGGTGCCATAACCTATCTCGGGACAGGTCTTCTCTTTTAAAATATAAGGTTATTTATTGTGGAAGGAACACGTAAGATGAAATAGTCCAGAAAAGAACTGAGTAATGTGTTTTCTGGAATATTAATTTCAAATAGTTTTTTTTAAGTGTGTATTATGATATTTTCTTCATTAAATATTCCTATAAATGTTACCTGCAACCTCCTTGGGGCAAACAATCAAAGGCATGAGGTCTATGCCACTTTGGACAGCACTCTTTCCAAGTATGTTATTTATATTAATAATAATCCATTTATATTAATATATTAACAATTTACTGGTTACATTAAAATTAATGATATGTTGTGCATATTAATGTAGCAATAATATGTTGTCAGTATTACTATGTTGCTCCAAGAAAATTTCAGACAACATTTATAGTAATATTGAATAAGGAAAAGATTATAATTATTACAATTTCATGTTCATAAACAACATATTAATATGAAGAAAGAGGGAGAAAGAAGTCTTTTTTTTTTTTAACTAAACCTTGGAAACATGGTCCCTTGAGCTGACTTCCATCATTGAAGTAGTTCATTTAGCTTTAAGAGAGCTTTGGATATATAGGAAAATACAACCACCAAAATGATTACAGATCTGGCCTATGTGACTGCAGTCAGTCACTGTCACCTAGCAACTGAAAACCTGAAATAGTAGATGGAAAGCTGAGATATCTAAAGAGAGGACAAAAGGAAAGAAGCAAGTTTGGGAGACTAGAATTGGAGACAAAGGGAATAGAAGAAACTATTTTAAATACCACATGACCTAGGCTATGTAGGAGCATCAGTGCTTCCCTCCCTCTCCCTACTTCCCCCATCCTCAATTAGGTTTTCATTTAATATTTTACCTTCTTAAACTTGCTTTCTATTTAATCTCTTTCAGACTCAGTTATCTCACCTGTAAAATTAGGATAATAATAGTACCTACTTCATATATTCCTATGAAGATCAGATGAGATAATATGATTTACTCTCTTTATAAATTCAAATTATTAATATTGTTTTTATCCCAACTGGACTTTAGTTTGGATAAATGTGCTCAAGATGTTAGATATAACATATAAGTAAAGCAAGAGGGAAATATTATTGACAGAAAAGAGAGAGTAGAAAGTGGCAAGTTTTGGGGGTTTTTGCTTGTTGTTTTCACCTATGCTGTTTCCAAACATTTCCTTTCCTCATTGTGCATTTGGTTTGACCTCATAGCTGAGCTTACTGTCTAGATCACAGGTTTGTTATGAGAAAAGCATCCTGTAAATTTTATGTAAATGTGAAAATATTATTCAGTTGAATCAGTATAGACTGAAAATTATTGACTTGCTGAAGCTCATTAAGTTATGCCATTCTTACTATTCCTTTGGCTAGTCCTAGGCAAAATTGTGAAGGAGAGTAAAATATATATGCTTTGCACCCTTCATCCTATCCTTTTAATACCTGTCTTTCCCACTAGGCCCACTTTTGTGGCTTAGTTGTATGCAACTCTTCCTGACACCATTTGGGATTTTCATGACAAAGATACTGGAATAGTTTGCCATTTCTTTCTTCAGCTTATTTTGCAGATGAGGAAACTGAGGCAAAGTTTAGTGACTTACTCAGGCTCATACAGGGAGCATGAGTCTGAGACTCAATGAGTTTTTAGATTTGAATTCATGAAGATGACTCTTCCTGATTCCAGACTCAGAACTCTATCCATTTTGCCACTTGGCTGCCATTTTTAGAAGAAAGCAGTTAGACTCATAGAAGTATAAATGATTGATAGTGTTTAGTGACTTGTCCCAACAATGGAGTATTTGTAAATTATTGATAAACTCTGAACAGACAGTAGCTGCCAGCGATAATTAATCAAACCTTGTATTTCCCATCCAAGTTCTCCTGGAGCTGGTAATCAGTCAAGTAGACATAGGTTGGGTAGTAATGATAAAGTGTGCGAAAAATAGTGAGGATGGAGGGTTAGCATTGTGTTTAGAGTGATTCCTGATTCGTTGTTTGAGTTAGGAGAATAATTGATTAGGTAACATTAGTGTTGATAGGTGTCAAGACTAAATCAGGAAGAGTTCCTGGATGTTATAAATGTAGAGGTATAGCCAGTAATGAACTTGATGGTTTGGGAATCCCTGAAGAAAGTGACTTGACCAGGAATTTTATATAGCTCAAATAAGATTATGGATATAAAGCACTTTACTTAAAGTGCTAAATAAATTTATTGTTAGCCTCCAATTTCCAGAACTCCAGTTTTGTGATTTCCTGAGCCTTTTGAATGGACTATTGCTGAGCATATAAATTAATATAAGGGTATACTAGTAAATGTTTAACAACTAAGCCCTCCAAGAAAAAAAAAAACACCATGTATGTACACTTTTAAATTTAATCTACATTATTAAAACTTTCTTAAGTGTACACAATCAAAACAAAAAGAATTTGTGATGAGCTTTCACTGATTAGAACTGGCTCTAGTAAACTCCTGAGCTTAGGTTCCTGGAATTGGCTCTTCAAGAGCTAAGTTTATTTGTCTTTTGAAGTACTTCTTTGGGGTATCAGCTGCATTTTAGAAAATGTAATGGCACACCTTGACAAGTATAGATATCTTCTTATCTTCTCCTTCTCCTTCTCTTCCTCATCCTCTTTCTCCTCCTCCTCTTTCCCCTCCTTCCCCTCCTCTTCCTCCTTCCCCTCCTTTTCCTTTTCCTTCTCTTCCTCCTCCTTTACCCCCTCCTCCTTTTCTTCCTCCTCCTTCTTCCTCTCCTACTCCTCCTCCTATTCCTCTTCCCCTCCTCCTCCTTCTCCTCCTCTTCCTTCATCTCCTTCTCTTCTTCTTCTTCTCCCTCTTCCTCTTCTTCCTCCTCCTTCTCCTCTTCCTGATCCATCTTCTTCTTTTTCTTCTTCCCTCCTTCTCCTCCTTCCCCTTCTCTTCCTCTTCTTCCTCTTTCCCCTTCTCCTCCTTCATTTTAGCTGCATTTTGGAAAATGTAATGGCACACCTTGACAAGTATAGATACCTTCTTATGTTACTTCGCCTTCTCCTCTTCTTTCTCCTTCTTCTCTTCCTCCTCCTCTTCCTCCTCCTCCCCTTACTCTTGTCCCACTGCCATAAATCTATGCATACTTCTATACCATATCTTATCCTATTCCTTCCCCCCTTTATTTCTTTATAGATTTTGTATGGTGCTATGTCTTTCATAGTAAATATGCAGGGTTACCTAGTTCATTTTCAAAGTGAATAGGTTTTCAGAACTATAAGCCCTTCTCCCCACTCTAATGCATCTGGATCTATTCTTCCTTTGCACCTCATTTGTATAACATAATTACTTTTTTTACCTTTTGCTAGACAGTTTTGCTTCTTAGTCAGATCATACTCAACTTTACTTAATCTTTCTTCTGAGCTATCCAATTACTGATATTAATCATCAATATATGCTATACATTTCCATGTAAAAACCATAAACAATTTGTCCTTGAAATTAATCTTCATTATTGGCCCTTATATGTTAAATTTTCTATTAAGTTTAGGTTTGGTTGAGACAAAGTCTTAAAAATCTGCAAATTTGTCTAATGTCCATTTTTTTCATTCAACATCAGGGATAATTTTGCTAGATAATGATATTTTTGGCCACAGGCCTAGTTCTTTTGATTGCTGGTATATAAATTTCCAGGAGCTGTAGTCTTTTGCTGTGGCTGCTGATAAATTCTGTACAATTCTAATTGTAACTCCAGCATATTTAAATTTTTTACATTTGTTTCTTGCAAAATATTCTCTTTAATTTGAGGATTTCAAAATTTGGCAATGATATTCTTGTGTGTAGTCCAGTTATTCTTCTATTTTCTCTTCTTGATCTGTTCTCCAGACCTATTGTTTTTTTAATAAGCTGTTTCACATTCTGCTCTATTTTTTCTTTGTTTAATTTTACTCTTTGGGGTAGAAGAGACTTTTTTTTTTACTTCAGTGTCCTTCTTTGAAGATGATCCCCATCTTCTCCATGCCCATAGTAAGTTTCTATGGTTGGGTTTTTTCTTTGTCTATTCATTTTTTTTTTTTTTTTGAGAAGTATTAGTGTAAACACCTCTAATCCTGTGTTGGGTGGATGGTGCCTCTGGCTTCATTTCTGCTCTCTCCTCTAACCTGTTACTCCAACCCTAGAGTTCTACCCTCCTGCAAATGCCCACAGCCTCTCTGCCCCACTGCTTCTGCACTTATCCCGGTTGATAGTCCCTTCTTGCCCAGGGCTGTGGATCTGCAGCGCGGTTGGGCCTGGTGTTTCTAATCAGGTGAGGTTCCCTCAATTTTTCCAGAATGAGACCTCCAACTCCACACACAATCTGGTAAGTGAAAGTTTCTATGGCTCTTGCTGAAACTCCAGCCCAAAACTCAGCTGGCCCCAGGGGTCTTGTAGGTGTTGCTGAGGAGCTAGCCCAGAAGTGCTTTCACTTCACACTGTTAATCCCCAGCCTGGGGTCTTTCTTCAGATCTCCTTGGGTTATCCTAGGAGGATCCCTGTTCTGCCCCAAGCCTTCTTGATTTTTTACCAGTTTATGTTCACTCTGAAGTGCAAATTTATTTTGTTTGTAGGAGAAATCTGGAGAGTTTGAAATTTATCTTTTACTCTGTCATCTTCCCAGAATCTTCCCTGTTATAGTTCTTACTCACCAGTATTTAGTTAGAGAAAAGAGAGATATGAGGGAGAAATCAATTGACTCAAGTTGGACCCAAGCATATGTGTTTGAATATTTCCATTTCAGGATTACAAGTACCATGATGGAGCCAAATTCTGTTTTTCTCTTTCTCTTCCCTTGTCATCTTTCTCCTCCACATTCTGAAGGGAATGACAAGGATAGCAAAGAATATAGGGGAGTAGTTATAAGGACTATTGCAAATTAGCACATATTGAGTAGCGAGTTCTGGAGAGAAGTGCAGGGACCATTTCCTCCCTTTGTAGCAGAGGCTTACATTGGAATGTGAGAACAGGCTTTCTTGTGTAAAGCTCACAGCTAGAGACTATTGGTATTGGCAGATAGCCCAACACTAACATCATAGGTCATGGCATGGTGGTTATTATTGGTACAGAACCCAGAGACAATTTATTTATGAGTGCATCTAGGACTCCCAGAGGGTAGACCACATTTGCAGAAATGGATGAGAAGGTGAGGATGAGGTTTGATATTCTCAGGACATAATGATTTTGGGATAACCTAGCCCTTTGGTTTTTATTATTTGGAAGTAGAAGGTCAGGGTTGTTTGCACTGTACCACCTTAGTCTCAGTGTGAGATTTGGGCAATATCACTTCTTTAAATTAAGCTTATAGGGGGAAAGAGAGCTTGGCAGTTTCTAGCACATAGTAGGCAATCAATAAAGGCTAGTTGCTTGAGCAGAAAATGACCTTACAAATAGTCTTTTAATAAAAAGAACATGAAATTTAAGGTTATCAGAGGAAGGAGGCTATTAATGCTCAACATATGGCTGTGGTTCAAGTAATTTAATATCTTATGACTTCAAAGACAGGAAGTATTACAAGATGACTCAAAATGTACCTGAGCAGAGGACTATAGGCATTTTTAGTAGTACCAAGTAATATCTGGATAAAGACTCAGGTCAATAAATTTCAGATTTATTAGAACATGAAGAAGAGTTGCAGTTGTTGAATATGGCAAAATGGCAGAAGTGGGAGCAAGAAAGAATTTGTAACTCAAAATATTGTGATGGCAAGTCCACTTTTAGTGCAGAGGTTCTTACTTTTTATAGTGTCATGGTCTCCTTTGGCAGTCCAGTGAAATCTTTGGATCCCTTCTAAAGTTTTAAATGCATAAAATAATCTAAAGATTTCAAAGTAAAACATTTACACTTATGTATAATTATTAAAATATTAAAAACAAATTTGTAATATAGTAATGCATATATGTGCTTCTTTATTACATTATTTACATTAAATAACAAGACATTTAAAATATAGAAATGTTAAAGTTAGGAGAAGCTAGATGGAACTGAAAAAGTCAACACACACAGAGTTAAAATTAAATTTTATTTTTCAAAGACATATCAGTGTGAAGGTTGTTGTTGTTTAACTTGAATAAGAAAATTAAACATGACAATGTAACATGTATGTTCTGTTGGGCATTCAATTGTTTTTTATTTATTTTTCATGACTATCAGTGAATATTTCACTTTGCAGCAATATGCTTTTTTCATGTTTGAGAATTTTTTATTGTATGTACTTAAGTTATGAACTGAAATAAAACAACAATATACTTTTATAAATGGAATTAAAGCTTTCATAGCTCATGTAGAAGGATAGAATAGAATTCTCTTGAGGAATACCAGAATTCTCTAAGATCTTCTAAGTCAAACTCCAACTATAGTAAATTCATTGTCCTAAGATCACTGAGTTCATCTTTGCAAGGTCAACATCTTCAACACAATTTATACCAAAAAGAAAAGGACTGGGAATCTGTGGCTCATTTAAATGGCATCAAGACAGTAGTAACTTTTGAAAGCAATCTAATTTTGAAAACATTTGCATGCATTTGCAAATATCTATTTTTTCAAAGGAATTGAAGCAAATTTTGTATTTTAACTCCATATTGTTAAGTTACTTTCTTCCACATTTGAAATTTTGCAAGACTGCCAGTCTTCACTCTCTTTGTCCATATTAGCAGCTTCATCATGTTCATTAATGTAACTGAAACTACAAAATACATATTCTTCATCATACTCCCTTTTCTTTGACATTTCAACTTAAATTTGTTTTATTAAATTATTGTTATTATTATTGAATTTATGTAGTTTAAACTGATAATCTGTAGACATTAACTAATTTGTATGTTAAGTAAAATGTAAGATTTTTGAGAAATTTTATTACTAAATAAAATAAGGCAAGATTATAATACATCCAAAATTTTAAAAACTTGACTTTTTCATCTCTCAGTTTGTAGGCCTTTCTGGGTCAAAGGGTTTATATAGTTTAGCACATTTGGGGCATAGTTTCAAACTTTTTCTAGAATGATTAAAACAAATCAAACCTCTATCAGCAGTGCACAATGAGCCTGTTCTCCTTCCACTCCTCCAATATTTGTCATTTTACATTTTTGTCAACTTTACCTATCTGATAAGTAGGAGTTAAATCTCAGAGGTACTTTAATTTGCTTTTCTTTAATTATTAGTGTTTTGGAAGGTTCTTTTTTAAAATTATGGCGATTTCTCCCCCTTGAGAGCTACTTGTTCATATCATGTATCAATCAAATCAAAGAATGACTTATTCTTATAAATTTGAATAAGTTCCTCAATATCTTGTAAATAAGATTTTTATAAGTGAAATTTGCTGGAAAGTTTTTGTTTTCCTTCTGATCTTAGTTACATTGGATTTGTATAAACCTTTTTTTAATCTTGCTGAATTTTTTTTTAAAAGTTGTGGTATTTTGATAGAATAATAATACAGGGACACAACTATTACAATAAAGTACTTGTGCATACTTTTGTTGTTAATACAGATAATATACCAAAAGGTAGTACAAAGAGAAAAACAAATAAAAAAATTTATATTATTGTGCATAGCCTATATCACTGCAATCTGTTAGCAATAGCAAGTTTCTTTAAGTAACACATTTCAATAGTCATCTCAAACAGTAGATATGTTTGAACTTGCCTGATTTATGCCACTAACCTTTACTTATGTCTGAGTTACAAAATGCCTTTATGCCTTAAGGAGAATTAAGAATTCTCATTCAATTCTCATTGCTCAAACTTGTCTAACTTTAACAATGAAAATGATTCACTTTTCCATCTATTGATCAGCAAATAATTTTAGGCAGTAGAAAAAGAGAAAACAATGTAGAAGTCTAGGTCACACTTTCCCTTCACTGGTCACTGAATATTGTCTAGTATGTCATACCACAACTTTTTGATGGTGATCACGTGGGATTGAGTACTTTTATCGCAGCACTTTTGAACTAGGAATGTAATGATATTTTGAGATATCTAAAACAATTCTAATATGATAGGAAAATATGTGATTTGAAAATAGGTGATGTGAAAATAGGTAATAAAGTTACTAAAAGGCTAATAATATTATAGTTTATAATATATTCATAATTAAAGAAAATGCCAAATTTCAGCCAGAAGTTAGTGAAAATAAATGAATTCCAGGTTAAGAATGGCTGTTCTCATCTCTTGATTCTTCAACTCATATTCTATACAGTTGCCAAATAAATATTCCTAAACTTTATATCTGATTATGTCAGAAGTTTTAAAAAAGTTTTAACAATTTTTTGTTACTTCTAGGATAAAATATAAACTCTTTTGTTGAGCAATTAAACTTTTTCATCAACTAACTTCAGACTATCTATCCAGATTTATTTCCTACGAGCTCTCTTCATGGGCTTTATATTATAATTATATATATATAATTATAATATTTATATTATAATTATATTATATATAATTATAAGTAAGACTTATTTCTTGGTTCAAGTATAGGACAATCTAGGACAGGCTCAGTGCTTTTGCCTTCATTGCCTCCAGTGCCTGGATTATTCTGTTTTCATCTCTTACTCTCGTAAGTCCCTAACTCCCTGCAAGAGTCAGCTTCTAGGACAGTTTTCTATCAATGAAGCAAGTATGAAATCCCTGTCATGTAGTAGACACTGCGCTATGTTGCTGAGGACATAGAAAGAAATATTAAACTATTTTTTACCTTAATGAGTTTACATTCTATTGAGGGGAGACATACCTATTTAGAGGTGAGGGTAGTGAATTAGAAATGGCTTCATGTAAAAGGCTTAATCCTTTCCATTTTTTAATGTTTGCTCCACTCCCAAAAATAATTTTATATTTATTTATAAGATCCTGTCCCTTTAAGGCATTAAATTTACCTTTAAGGTAATGAAGAAATTGAGGGCTGAAAGGGGCAGAAAAGTACTTTTGTATAAAGAAAAACAACTGGTAAAGTGTTGATGAACAAGT
Source organism: Sarcophilus harrisii (assembly GCF_902635505.1). NCBI lineage: Eukaryota > Metazoa > Chordata > Mammalia > Dasyuromorphia > Dasyuridae > Sarcophilus > Sarcophilus harrisii. The sequence goes on along the minus strand of NC_045428.1, from coordinate 165,227,303 downwards.
GAACAGTTTAATATCTAAAAGAAGCAGTTAGAGAATCTTAGTTTTTAGTTGTTTGTTTGTTTTTTTAAAATTCCAACTTTTAAAACCTGTGTGTAAAGAAAAAGTTTTCATTGTGCATACCTTTTGGTAGTGGTTAGGAACTGAAAACTGAGTGGATGCCTGCCTATCAGTTGGGCAGTGGGTAAATAAGTTATGATATATGAATGTAATGGAATTTTATTATTCTATAAAAAAGGATGAGTAGGCTGATTTCAGAAAGTCCTGGAAAGATTTACATTAACTGATGCTAAGTGAAATGAATAGAACCACAGGAACATTGTACACAACAACAACAAGATTATGCAATAAATAAAATGTTTGTAGCAGCCCTTTTTGTAGTGGTAAGGAAATGGAAACTAAGCAAATGCCCATCATACTATTGTTTTATAAGAAATGATAAGCAGGATGATTTCAGAAAGGCCTGGAGAGACTTACATGAATTGATGCTAAATGAAGTATTTAGAACCATGTATTTTGAAAATAAAAAGCTAATTTAAAAAGAATAATGTTTGAATATGGATTAAAAAAAGTTTTCAGATGAAGTTTTTTTTTTTAATCTTTGAAAAATTTTGACAGAAAATAAAATATGGCATAAATATAAAGACTGCTATAGGTAGGTTGAGCCAATATAATAAAAGTCAAAATTTCATATAAAGTAATTTACTTATTCAGTACCATGCCAATCAGACTACCAAAATTTTATTTGATAGAACTAGAAAAAAAAAATAACAAAAAAAATCATCTGGAAGAACAAAAGGTTAAGAATATCAAGTGAAATCAATGGAAAAAAATACAAGGAAGAAGGCCTAGTGATACCAGATCTGAAACTATATTCTAAAGTAAATCAAAATTATCTGGTACTGACTAAAAAATAGAGTGGTAGAGCAATGGAATAGGTTAGGCATATAAGATACAATAGTCAATGACCACAGTAACCTAGTTTTTGAGTAATCTGAAGACCATACTTTTAGAGTAAGAACTCACTATTTGACAAAAACTACTGGGAAAAGTGGAAAACAATAGGAAAAAAACTAGGTATAGATTAACATCTCATATGGTATACCAAGAAAAGGTCAAAATGCCTGCAAGATTTAGATATAAAGCAAATTAGAAGAATAAGGATTAGTCTACCTGTTAGAGCTATGGGTAAGGGAAGAATTCATGACCAAACAAATGATAGAGAGTATTTAAAAATATAAAATAGATAATTTTGATTTACTATTTAAAAGCTATGGTCAAACAGGATGATTTCAGAAAGGCCTGGAGAGACTTACACGAACTGATGCTGAGTGAAATGAGCAGGACCAGGAGATCATTATATACTTCAACAACAATACTAGATGATGACCAGTTCTGATGGACCAGGCCATCCTCAGCAACGAGATCAACCAAATCATTTCCAATGGAACAGTAATGAACTGAACCAGCTACGCCCAGAGAAAGAACTCTGGGAGATGACTAAAAACCATTACATTGAATTCCCAATCCCTATATTTATGCCCACCTGCATTTTTGATTTCCTTCATAAGCTAATTGTACAATATTTCAGAGTCTGATTCTTTTTGTACAACAAAATAACGTTTTGGTCATGTATACTTATTGTGTATCTAATTTATATTTTAATGTATTTAACATCTACTGGTCATCCTGTCATCTGGGGGAGGGGGTGGGGGGGTAAGAGGTAAAAAATTGGAACAAGAGGTTTGGCAATTGTTAATGCTGTAAAGTTACCCATGAATATATCCTGTAAATAAAAGGCTATTAAATTAAAAAAAAAAATAAAAGCTATGGTCATTCAAAGAGAAGATCTAATTCAGTTCCTGTTGATCAATGATGGACAGAAGCAGCTACACCCAAAGAAAGAACACTGGGAAATGAGTGTAAACTATTTGCATTTTTGATTTTCTTCTCAGGTTATCTTTACCTTCTGAATCCAATTCTTCTTGTGCAACAAGAGAACTGTTTGGTTCTGCACACATATATTGTATCTAGGATATACTGTAACATATTTAACATGTATAAGACTGCCTGCCATCTAGGGGAGGGGGTAGAGGGAGAGAAGGAAAAAGTCAGAACAGAAATGAGTGCAAGGGATAATGTAAAAAAAATTACCCAGGCATATGTTCTGTCAATAAAAAGTTACAATTAAAAAAAAAATCTATGGTTATTGACTATTGTGTCTTGTATGCTTAATCTATTCCACTGATGCAACCAAGATTAGAAGGAAAGAAGAAAGCTGGGAGACAATGTTTCCAGCAAATATCTCTGATAAAAATCTCATTTTTCAAATATATAGAGAACTGTGTCAAATTTATAAGAATATACATCATTCCCAAATTAATAAATGGTCCAAGGATATGAAGAGGAACTTTTCAGATGAAGAAATCAAAGCTATCTATAGACATGTGAAGGGCAACCAAACTCTGCATATATCCTTTGATCCAGCAATACCACTATAAGGTCTGTATCCCAGAGATCATTAAAAAAAGAAAAGTACTTGCTTGTGCAAAAATATTAATAACAATTTTTTTGAGGTCGTAAAATATTAAAAAGTGAGGGGATGTGCATCAATTAAGGAATGGCTGAACAAACTGTGATATATGAATGTTATGAAATACTATTGTACAATAAGAAGTGATGAACAGGCAGATTTCTGAAAATCTGGAAAGACTTGTGTGAACTGATGCAAAGTGAAATGAGCAGAACCAGGAAAACATTGAACATAGTATCAGTAACATTGTGTGATCAAATATGAATGACTCATGTCTTCTCAGTAACACAACGATCAAGACAAATACAAAGGACTCATGAAGGAAAATGCTATCCATATCAGAGAAACAACTGATGCACTGTGAATAGAGATAGATGAATATTTTTTTACTTTATAGTTTTTTGTGGTTCCCCCCCTCTTTTTTGTTTCTTTTTTTACAGCTGTGACTAATAAGAAAATATGTTTTACATGATAACACATGAATAATCTATATTAAATTGTCTACCATTTGGGGGAGAGGGCAGAAGAAAGAGGGAGAGAGAAAAAATTGGAATGTAAAATCTTGTGAAAACGAATGCCAGATAAATGTGAAAATATGTTTAGAAGCATCACACATATTTAACCTATATTGGATTCCTTGCTATCTAGGGGAGGGGGAAGCTGGGGAAGGAGGGAGAAAAATATGGAACACAAGTTTTTGGAAGGGTGAATGTTGAACTCTATCTCTGCATGTATTTTGAAAAATAAAGTTATTATAAAAAATAAAAAAAAATCAGAATTATACCAAATGCTAGTTAGATGCCCATAAGTAATAGGAAAGAGGACCATCAAAAAAAAAGTGGTGCTCACACTCAGGCAAACCACAATCAGCCTTCCAATATGAAAAGGAAGAGACCAGACACAGATAGCTTACAAGCCTGAAGGTAGCAAGAGTGGTGGTTCTCTTGGAAAAGTCCTAACTTTGTTAGAAGTCTATAATGAGAAACTTAGAAACCTGATAGAAGGTCAGCAACAAGTACTGGCAAGCAGCCCTCAATCTATGACAGTCCAGGGCTCCCTAGTCCCTAGTATTCTGTTCTGAGATTTCATAGAGCCCTGAGGATCTAGAATTTGAACCTTTGGAGGCCTAACTCCAGAAGGTGAAGATCAGTACAAGAACCCATGTGAACCACGTGAAGGTGAGATCAAGTAAGGCCAACTATTCCATCCCAAAACACAGTAAGGAACAGAGCCTCACACTCACACAAAGTTATGTCTGGCTAAAAAATGGGTTCCAAAAAAAAAAAAAAAAAGACATTTAGAAGCCTTGCCAAGTAAAATAGACCTTGGTTATATAAACCTTTTACTTTGATCCAAAATTCAGAATGAAATTGGGTTATCTGGCCCCAGAGGCAAGAAATAAAAAATAAAATGGGATTCAGATATGTGGGAATAGCAACTAAAAAAAGATAAATCTCATTTGCATGGAAGACCACACTTAATTTTTTTTATTTAAACAGCTATAATTTCACTTCATCTTCACAACAACCATGGGAGGTAGGTGCTATTATTATTAGTCTCATTTTACAGTTTAGAAAACTGAGGCAAACAGAGGTTAAGTGACACAACAAGTCTGAGGCCAGATTTGAATTTAGGTCTTTTTGACTCTTGGCTCAGTGCTTTATCCACTGCACCTGGTGAAGTTCAATTTCATGATAATTAAACCATAATCTGACTGTTTCTTCTTCACTTCCCCATTCTACATTGCAATTTGTAAAACCTTAATATTTAGGGAAAACTAGAAACACAATCTGTCTTTCCCATATGCTCTTAACTGATTTTACTTTTCACGTGATCAGAATCCTTGAATAAAAGGAAAACACTACTTGCAGTCTGGTCTTGGCAAAAAGTTTTAATTTGCATAAGTAACTGACAACTTCTAGCTAGAGAGTGCCAAAGGCAGACTCAACCCAAAGTGCAACATGTTGAAAACAAAAGTCTAGTTTTGAATGAAATGGAAAAATAATAAAAATCATCAGTTAGATAATAATTTAAATAACTCTATAAATTAAGAATAACACTCAGACTCCTTGTTTTAAGTTTAGTTTTTAGTGAATTAAGTTTTAATTAAAACAATTTGTCATGCACCTCTCTTAGGATTCTGAAACAAAATATTTTCTATTTTTCACTTTCAGGCCCTAAATTTCTCTTATACTCTTATGCTCAAGCATATATAAGACACTAATCACTCACCTCAACTGAGCTCTTGGATTCAGAGTTTCTGAGAAAATGATGTTCTCTGATGTTCTTCTTCCCTCCCTTTTTTCCTCCTTCCTTCCCTCCTTCCCTCCCTCCTTCCCTTTCTTTCCTTCCTTTTTTCTTTCTTTCTTCCTCCTTTCCTCTCTACCTTCCTCCCTCTCTCCCTCTCTCCCTCCCTCCTTCCTTTCTTCCTTCCTCCCTCCCTCTCTCCTTTCTTTCTTTCTTTCTTTCTTTCTTTCTTTCTTTCTTTCTTTCTTTCTTTCTTTCTTTCTTTCTTTCTTTCTTTCTTTCTTTTTCTCTCTCTCTCTTTCTTTCTTCCATTTGCATATCGCTGAGAAAATTTCTCAAAGAGGATTGTATCTAGAATCCAGAGGTCTGAATTTCAATCTTGGCTTTTGTACCTACTTGTTTTTGTTGTTTAGTTATGTCTGACTTTTCTTACCCCATAGATCATAGCACACCAATACTGTCCGTGGGTTTTTCTTAGCAAAGATACTAAATAGTCATTTCCTTTTAGATTAAGGCAAATAGTTTAAGCTGTCCAAGTCACTCAGCTAGCAAGTGTCTGAGGTTACATTTGAACTCAGATCTTCCAGCCTTCAGGCCTAGGGCTTTACCCTTCATTTGTAAAATAGGGACATTGACACCTAAAATTCCCATTACTGTGGGGTATTGTAAGACTCAGGATGAAGTGACATAAGCTGAAAACTGAAATAATACTTTTGGGACACTCTATAAAATAAAGTGATATAGGAACTTTAAAGTACAATGTAAAAATCTGTAATAATTGTTGATCTATAGTAAGGATCTATAATATGGAATTGATCTGTATGGTCTGTATTGATCTATAATATGGAAATAATAAGACTTGCACTGGCTCCCTCACAGGTTTGTTGTGATGAAAACTAATTATAAGCTTTTAACACACAATATAAACAATGGTTGTTATTCTTATTTATCATTATCATTGTCATCTTTATCAACTTCTATATATCTATGGCAGATAACAGTACAATTGAAGATGCTTTTATCTTAGTTGTCAAAGACAAGCAGTGGTATATACCAGAACCGGCAGATGCAAATACCTCCAGAGAACATGGGCACCAGGAGAGGAAGATATAATTTTTTCTATCCCTTTCACTTTTCTCTTTCTAGCATTGATTATTCCTAAACCTACCAGGGATGTCACTTGTAAGCTTCTTCCTTTCTGTCATATCCATCTAGATTGAGATGGGAAAGTGACCATAAAAGCAGTGTTTCCACCTTTTCAGGTTAGCAGAGATAGAGGAAAGTGCAAGAGTAGTGAAAATGTATACACCCTTGCTTCTGACCAATGACCTTTTATTATGTAAAGTAAGGCAATTTGTAAGACATTCATGTTGGCAACAATTAACACCAAGAAAGCATGGGGACTTCATCACCAGTATAACACCATCCATATGTAGAACCATCAGTTATAGCAAATGGTGAAGTTTTGAATACTGTGGATTAGTATATAGGAAAGTATACTGTCCAGAGATGTACACATTGATAATGAGATCGACAAACACATTGCCGGAGCTAACTCAGTGTTTGGGAGGCTCCTGATTACCAAACTGAAGGTCTACAAAGACATTGCACTAACCTCATTGTTGTATTCCCGTGAAACCTGCACAGTGCCAGAAAACTGAATTGCTTCCATTTGAATTGTCTCAGGGAGATTCTGAAAATCAATTGGTAGGATAAGATACCAGACATTAAGGTCATTTATCAAACTAAACTACCAAGCATTCCAACTAACAGAGAGAGCACACCTTTCTGGTGGACTGGCCATATTATTTAAATGCCAAATGTATCTTGCCAAAAAGATTATTTTATGGAGAACTCACACAGGGAAAGCACTCACATGGTGGTCAGAAAAAGTGATATAAGGACACTCTCAAGGTCACTCTTAAGAACTTTAGAATTGATTGTATGACATGGAAGGCACTGGCACAGGAGTGCCCAGCATGGCGTGGCCTCGTCAGAGAAGGCTGTTAGGTGTGCAACATTAAAGAAACCATCCCAAAAGTTCATGTAGACTATTTGTGCCTGACATGTGGCAGAGCATTCTAAGTTCCTATCGATATGATCAGCCACAGTCAGACACACTGAAACATAATTCTAACATAGTGATGTCATTTTAGTCTTCTTTAAGATCAAAGAAACCCAATCAGCCAAGACATTCAGGTAGGGACTGAAAGGGGGAAGATGGAACAGCAGGGGAGGGAAATGTATGATACACATAGAGTCTTATTATATGGACAATGTCTTTGAACAGAGGGTTCCATATGTAAAAGTCATCAAGATATACTGTAACTCACTCACTGACTCATGACCAGCAGATGGTAGCAGAGAATAAAAGAGGTATCTTGCTGAGTTTAACATTCAGCAATGCAAATGACCATTTCATTTAACCAGAAAATTATGACAGAAGTACCAGGACAGCAAAAGACCGTCATTTACTGAAAAACTTCAGCTCAGGAGAGTGGGCAACTCACCTAAAGACATCACCGCAGTATATTAGCAGGTCTGCAGCATTAGTACTATAATTGGTTTTCTTTCTTTCTTTCTTTTTTTTTTTTTTTTTTTGAGGCATTTAAGGTAAGTGATTTGTTCAGAGTCACACAACTGTTAAATGTCAATTGAATTCAGGTCCTCTTGATTTAAGGGCCAGTGTTCTGCACCACTTACCTGCCCCTTACAATTTACTTTTACCACCTTAAAATTTACTTTCCACTATATAATTTACTTTTTATCTTACAATTTTACTTTCATGTACCTTGCACATGTTTCTTATTTACATGGCCTCTATTTGTATGCTCTGATCACATGTGTTTTCTATATGTATGCTCCTTAATATATCTATCCTGCCCACACGTCACCTGTGTGTATGCCCCTTTTCTTGTTCATTTTATTTATGACCCACAAGGTATGTTCTCTGGTATATTTTTCCCCTCTCCCCCCCCAGCTGGTAGGGGACATGGTAATCTGTACTAGGTTATATTGATTGGAATCTTTATTGGAACATATGGAACATGGAATTAGAATATATAGCCAATACTTAGAAAGATCAAGTTTGAAAATTCAGGAAAAATCTGAACAAATCTAGAGATAACAGTAATTAACAAAAGGAAAAAAAAAAGATAAATCCAGATCATTAAACATATTACACTCTCCCTCCAACAAAAAAAATTACAGAAACCCAAATGGGGGAAAACTATTCAGGAATGTGTGCAATCACCAAATTGCTAATTGTGCACTTTTGGCTTATAGTTCCTTAAGACTCCAAAATAAGATTATTTCTGTAATAATTGCATCAGAAACCCTTTCATTTTACAGAGGTGTACTTTGGGACATTCTTACTCTCTTTTCATTCAACAAAGTTGGGGAAATGTAAACATATACTCCCAGTGAAATGAAACTGGTTCCTTACTTGAAAGCAAAAAGTTTATAGCATTACAAAAGAAAAGTTGTTATTTTTTTTAAGGGATAGCAGGATGATTACTTTGAAGAAATAGACAATAGACTAGAGCTCTAGGGATTTCCCTAACTCTACTTGTGGCTGTTCCCAGGAGTGGTAACCAGATGTGGGTTCACTCCTCAGGAAGGTGTCATCCTTGTAGTTGGTCCCAGAAGGGGTCCCAGGTGTAGATTTCTTTTTCAGTTGCCAAGTTGTCTTTTGTCCAGAAAGCATGAAAACCACTGCTGAATCAAATACTTTTCAGTTCCTGAGCATGGTTGTTAGTTCTTTAGTTAGTATGCTAAGAGAAGAAACTACTTGCTAACAGCAGTACCAAACTAGGAATTTTCCTTCCCTCAATCCCATTTCCTTTTGCCACAGTGTCTACCAGCTTCTAGCATGTTCAAGGGAGTAGTTGCTTATTCTCCTCCCCAGTTATTAGAATCTAGAGAGTCTCTGCCAGCATGTTTAGGTGATGATTAATTTTGTTCCTCTCTCCCTCTGGTAATCTGGAAAAGATTCTGCACTCAAGGGAACATTTCTCATTTGTTCAGTAGCAATAAAGCACCCAGATTTCTCTCAATCATCTCTCTCAAGAATTAATGAATCTCTTTTAGTCAATGGAATGGGATTATTCAAACCAACTAAGCTATTAGCAATTCTAACAGACTCCACATGTACAGGAAATGTTGGTAGAAATATAGATTTTTGTAGCCTTCCACTATGCATTACCTCAGAGGTAATTTAGATTTAGAGATTTAGAGAAAGATAGAGAAAGAGTAAGGTCACTAGGAACCAAAAGAGTAGGTAGAAGAAATTGAAAGATAGCATGGGATGAGGGAACCAATCCTCTTTCCCTTCCAAACAAACAATAATGGATTTGGCAGCAGAGGATCTTAGTTCCAAACTAACTCTGTCATTTAACCACTTGCATGATGTGGGATAAATTGCTTCACTTCTCTAAGTCTCAGTTTTCTCACCTGTAAAATGAAAGGATTATACTTAATGAACTGGCAATTAGGTGGTACAGTAGATAGAACTCTGGGTTTGGAATAGGAAGATTTAATTTCCTGATTCAAATCTAGCCATAGACACTTACTAGCTATGAGATGCTGGGCAAGATACTTAACCCTGTTTGCCTCAGTATCCTTATGCATAGAAATGATCTGAAGAAGGAAATGGTAAACCACTGCATTATCTTTGCTAAGAAAACTGAAATGAGGTTATGAAGACTCAGACATGACTGAAGTGATTCAACCACAATCACCCTTATTGAACACTATTTCTTTCCAGTTCTGTATCTATGATGAACCCTATCACAAATTGTGGGTACTTTTCTATTTATTATCTCTATCAGCCATTTGCTTTCAACTGCCTGCTTTCTCCTGCAATTATTTGAATTACTCACTTTTTAGTGAATTGCTTTGATCCCATGGAGATAATAGCTTTTAATTAACTTAACTCTTGAATATCCTGGGAGCTAGGACAGGTTGTATTGTTGGATAGTGTGAAAGAGTTCAAGTTAGCTCACTAAATATTTATTGAGAGTTAATTATGTGCCCATTAACAGTAGTAGGTAATGTGCCAGTTGCTTAATTCAATATTTAAGAAGACTTTCTTCTTTGCATGTGAAGCTTTAAGCTATATGATGCCAAAACTACTGGTAAGTTCAAATAATCGAGAAGAGTAGTTTTAAAACAATAGCAATAACACAAATTGTTTGTCCATAGGGATACAACATAGATAGACTATCTGGTACATATAATTGGGGAAAATAAAATATTATTAAAAATTAATGTGTGTATATGTGTGTGTGTGTGTCCCTTCAGCAGAATATGATCTTCTTGAAGGCAGATGCTGTCTTGTTTTTGTTTTTGTTTTTTTTCTATCTCTAGCATTTTGGTACAATACTTGGCACAGAGTAAATATTTAATAAATTCTCATAGAACTGAATTGAACTGAAAATTCTCTTAATTATTTAATAATAAAAACAAGTATATGAATAAGGCATATTTAAAAGAAAGGGATGAATTCAATGCTTTCTCTTTAAAGTTCTAAACATATCTGGTTTAGACATTGCAGTATTATTGGTATATGATTCAGAATAAGCAATATTAGCTCTTTCAAAGGGCAAAAAGTTTAAAAGTTGCCAGTGAAAGTCAGCATAAAAATGATATGCTGAGCAGGTTCAAAAGGAAATTTCATTAATGTGATGAATAGCCACATTCTGCTTGAGAGAAAGTTGGGTCCTTTGGTTGGTACATTAACTATTTAAGATCAGAAGAATAACATCTGAGAAGTTAGTGGCCTTGCACACTGAATGTACTAAATATTCTTGTGGTAGGAAACTTAATTGCCTAAGGTATAAGTAATCCCAATATTTGTTATTAGTATCTCATAGCCATAAAAATATTCTTAAGCCAACAAACCCAGAACCTTAAAGAAATCTAGTCTTGAAGGGGAGACTGTTACTGATATTTGTTCAAATTATATAAATAATATATAAATTTTATATAAAGATATATAAATCTTAATATAAATCTATAAATCTTAATCATAACTAAGAGATGAATTTGTCTTATGAGAAGTCCATGTGGTTTCTGGGCTACAAATTATCCCAAAGACTTCAGCAAAAAATGAAGGTCAGAGATAGTAAGTGTTTTGATAAGATCTTTTTTTCCATCAAATCCCACTTACTGGGGCTACCCCTAAGATGATTTGGTTGCTTTTCCCTCATGGCCTTATGGGAGAAATCACCTTTGGATTGGTCTATAAAAATGAATTTTCATGATTGATTTAGCTTCTTTTTAACCTATGTTATGTCCAAAGAGTATAGTATAGAAGAGTTTAGAACAGATCTGGGTCCCAGAGCCCCTTCTTCTATTTGTAGGAGTCATTCATTAGTCATTGCATTGGAGAAGAGGGTCATGATTTAAGAACATACTCAACTATATAGTCAAAAAAGAAAGCTCTTGAGATCTCATGTTTCTGTCTCCAGTCTCAGAGACAGTAGTATAAACTTGAACCATTTGATAGCCATAGAAAGGGAAAATTGTAATTCAAATTATAGGAGTTCTTCTATGTGGAACCATTGGGGTAGAGGAAAGATTTTCTGTATAATCTCATCTCAGAATCTAGCCATCTATCCTTTCAGAGAAGAGGTATTTTCTGAGAGTTGTTGAGCAATACCAGCTCTATGAGGATAATGGCCCTGAAGATAGAAAATGTCAATCAATGGACTAAAGCTACAATATAGGGAAACAACTGATTTGGACTTTGTTTAGCTATTCCTCAGTCAGTGAGCAACTAACTTTTCACCAACACAAAAAGATGCTGCTATGAATTTTTTGGTATATATGAGAACTTTCTTTTTATCTCTGAATTCCTTTTTGTATATGCTTTGATATTAGGAGCTTTTATCTAAAACATGTGAATATTCCATCATTTTGGGGGGCATAATTCCTAATTGATTTTGAGAACGATTGGACCAATTCATAGCTTCACTAATATTAAATTAGTGTTCCTAACTTTTAACTGTCCCTGAAACATTAAATATTTTAATCTTTTACTATCTTATCAATTTACTGTGTGTGACATGAAACAAAATAACTTTGATTTGGATTTCTCTTATTATTGTGTTGGAATAATTCGCTATATGGTTATAAACTGTAGTTCTTCTTTTGAGATATGTTTGTTCAGATTCTTTGACCACTGACACATTGGTGGGTGGCCTTTGCTTTTATATCTTTGTGTTAATTCCTTATCATATTAAAGATATTTGACATGAAGAATTTCCCATTCCCCCCCTTTATCTAGTTGTATTGATTGTGTTAGTATGAAAGTTTTGCATAGAATCATAGATCAGTTAGAAGGGACTTTAGATGAAATCAAGTTCAACCATTTCATTTTGTAAATGCGACCACTGCCTAGAGATAGCTAAGAGAAATCTAAAGAAGGTTTCAATCAAGTCTTCCTGATTCCAGGACCAATTTCCTGACTCCTATCCACTATGCTGCCTAGCTGCCTAACTTTATACAGACTTATCAAAATTTCTTGATTGAGTTTGATTGTTGATTGGCCAGAGAACAGTGTTTTGGTTTAGAAAATTACAGTAAATGGAACCAAAGGGGACTTGATTGCCAAGTTTTTCCCAATAGCAATAGCAATATTAGTTTGATTGTTGTTCCAGAAAACTGGGAACTTGGAAAAGTGGTGTGTGTGTGTGTGTGTGTGTGTGTGTGTGGTGGTGGTGGTGGAGGGGGGTGGTAAGTTATGAGTGTATGTGTATGTATATGTGTAAGGAATGATAGCAGCATGGATAGAACCTATATGCATTGAGGAAGCTGATGAGACTATGGTTGGGGGTAAAAGCAGGATGACTGAAATAGCTGGCCTGTTATAATGGGTCATATATGAGATATCCACCAGTTAAAACTTTTTGGATCTCAGGGAGAGAGTTCCAAAGCTGAAAAACTTGAACCCTCTGGGATATGGTCTAGTCCACTTATGATTTTTAACACTCAGGTCATATGTCCATTTTAAGTATCTTTCAGATTGCTATCCAGTTTTGTAAAACAGGGAATTCTTATCTAGGTAATTTATATTTTGAGGTTTATTGAACACTGCTTAGTTTTGTCTAGTCTATTCCACTAATCTATATATTTTTCCATTTTTAAAACTAGTACTAAATAGTTTTTAATGATTATTGTTTACAATATAATTTGAGACTTGGAAATACTATTCCTCTCTTTATCCCTACTTTTTGTTGTGTTATTTCTTTGATATTCATTTCCTTGTCATTTTTTATCCCCCTTATCCCCTTTCTCCATGTTTCCTTTGAGATTTTGGGTGGTTTTTCTAAATGAATTTTGTTATTATTTTGTTTAGGTTTATAAAGTTTCCATTTAATAGTTTGATGCAGAACTAAATCTCTGAATCGATGGAGTCGATATTGTCAATCTTATTATATTAGCATTGCTGAATACTAAATACTGAATAGTTCTCTCCAGTTATTTAAATCATTCTTTATTTTTTTAAGGAACATTTGTAATGGTGTCTTTTGATTTTTTTTTTTTTTTTTTGTGTGTGTGTGTATTTGGTAGATTGATCCCCAGATATTTTATGCTTTTTAAATAGTTATTTTGAATGATATTTCTGTCTCTCTTTTTCCTCTTGGATTTTGTTAGTCTATATAGAAATGCTGTTGATTTATGTGGGTTTATTCTGTTACTTTTATTGAAGTGTTTAATTGGTTCAATTAGTTTCTTTCCTCCTTCTCTGGAATTTTCTTAGTAAACCATGACACCATCAGAAAATAGTAATGATTTTCTGTCATCTCTGTCTATCTTTATGCTTTTAATTTCTTTCTCTTGTTACTACTGCTAACTTTCTAGACCTAGAAATATAACAAAAAGGAAAGGGAGCAATCTTACTTTATTTCTTCTGGACTTCTATTTTTCCATTGCATATATGCTGTCTTGATTTTGGGTAAGCCATTTTAAACCCTATTTTTATAAAAAGGCTTTTCAAATGCCTGTTTTGTAGGTTTCTTGCTATAAATCAGCATTGTATTTTGTTAAAGGCTTTTTCTGTATATTATGATATAATTGTGATTTTGGATGCTTGTGTTTACAATATGATTAATTATACTATTTTTTAAAATTTTGAACTACCTTTGCATTTCTGATGTGGTGATAGCAATATACTAAAGACTCACCCTTTGCAAGATTAGTTAGCTTTCCCCTGAAAGGCATAGTAACCTAGGAATTTGTTTTGCTTCACTATTCATTTTTGTTACATGTTTTTTTTTCTTCTTTTCTGGGATGTGAAGTTGGAGGAAGAAAAATTAATGCTTGATAATTGAAAAAAAACATTAAAAAGTATTGAAATAAATCTTGAGACAACTATCTCTGGGAACTGCATGCTTGGGCCATTGACATAGCTTTCTAGCATCCTCGGTACAATGAAAGAGCTCAAAAAGGAGCTTAAAGTCATATAAAAAAAAAAAAGATAAAAGAAAAAATGGGGAAAGAAATGAGAGTAATATAAGAACATTATGAAAAAAAAGGCATCAAAAGCCTGGAAAAAGAAAATAACCACTTAAAAAGTAGAAATGGCCAGATAGAAAAGGAAATACAAAAGCTAACTGGAGAAAACAACTCCTTAAAAGTTAGAATTGGGCAAGTGGAAACTAATGACTCCATGAGACCTCAAAAATCAATCAAACAAATTCAAAGGTATGAAAAAAAATAGAAGACAATGTAAAATGCCTCATTGGAAAACAACAGACCTAGAAAATAGATCCAGTAGAGACAAGGTCAGAATCACTAGTCTAGCTGAAAGCCATATCTTTCAAGAACTTATCAAGAAAAACTACCCTTATATACTTGAACCAAGAGAGCAAAATAGACATTAAAAGAATTCTCAGATAATCTCAGGATAAAAGATCCCAAAATAAAAGCACTAAGGAACATTATAGCAAAGTTATAGAACTATTAGGTCAAGGGAAAATACTGTTAGTAATCAGAACTTATTAAATCTCTTTTACTCTTTTTTTGGTTTTGTGAATTTTGAATATTAAATATTAATTTTAACAAGGCAAGGAATCCTGACTTGATGAATTCTGGGTGGGATTTTCTCTAGATGATGCTTTCTTAAACCACCAGATTAATAGAGGAAGTATTTTTGCTTGATTATTACAATCACTTAATCTGTCATCTTCAGTAGACTTTCTTTTGGAGTTACATCAAAACTGGTGTATCCATCAAAACATCATTTTTTGGATGGTTTTATGTCTAAGATTACAAATAGAATCCTATAAGTCACTGAATAGCAGTAGATAAAAGATTTTACAAATTAAAATATTGCGCTTATATTGAATTTTAATGTTGCCTATACATATTTTAAAATTTTAAATAATTAACCTTTTCAGCATAAAATTTAAAGTTGTCTTAACACTTTCAGGACATCCTGAATCTGTTTCACAAAAAGAGTTTGGTAGATTATTGTTTTTCTTACTTTTTAAAATAATTTGTGTTCTTTGCTGATGATATGATGGTATACTTAGAGAACCCCAGAGATTCTACTAAAAAGCTATTAGAAATAATCCACACCTTTAGCAAAGTTGCAGCATACAAAATAAACCCACATAAGTCATCAGCATTCTTATATATCACTAACAAAATCCAACAGTTAGAGTTACAAAGAGAAATTCCATTTAAAGTAACTACCGATAGTATAAAATATTTAGGAATCTATCTGCCAAGGGAAAATTAGGAACTATATGAGTGAAACTACAAAACACTTTCCACACAAATAAAGTCAGATCTAAACAACTGGAAAAATATTAAATGCTCTTGGATAGGGCAAGCAAATACAATAAAGGTGATAATACTACCTAAACTAATTTATTTATTTAGCGCTATACCAATCAGACTCCCCAAAACAATTTTAATGATCTAGAAAAAAATAACAACGAAGTTCATATGGAAAAACAAAAGGTCAAGAAATTTCAAGGGAACTAATGAAAAAAATCAAATGAAGGTGGTCTAACTGTACCAGATCTAAAATTATATTATAAAGCAGCAGTTACCAAAACCATTTGATATTGGCTAAGGAATAGACTAGTTGATCAGTGGAATAGGTTAAGTTCAAAGGACAAAATAGTCAATAACTTTAATAATCTAGTATTTGACAAATCCAGAGATCCCAACTTTTGGGATAAGAACTCACTATTTGACAAAAACTGCTGGGAAAATTGGAAAGTAGTATGGCACAAACTAGGCATTGACCCACACTTAACACCATGCACCAAGAAAAGGTCAAAATGGGTTCATGACCTAGGCATAAAGAATGAGATTATAAATAAATTAGAAGAGCATAGGATAGTTTATCTCTCAGACCTATGGAAAAGGAAGGAATTTATGACCAAAGAAGAATTAGAGATCATTATTGATCACAAAATAGAAAATTTTGATTATATCAAATTGAAAAGTTTTTGTACAAACAAATCTAATGCAGACAAGATTAGAAGGGAAGCAATAAACTGGGAAAACATTTTTACAGTCAAAGGTTCTGATAAAGGCCTCATTTCCAAAATATATAGAGAATTGACTCTAATTTATAAGAAATCAAGCCACTCTCCAATTGATAAATGGTCAAAGGATATGAACAGACAATTCTCAGATGAAGAAATTGAAACTATTTCTAGCCATATGAAAAGATGCTCCAAGTGATTATTTATCAGAGAAATGCAAATTAAGACAACTCAGATTGGCTAGAATGACAGGGAAAGATAATGTGGAATGTTGGAGGGGATGTGGGAAAACTGGGACACTGATACATTGTTGGTGGAATTGTGAATACATCCAGTCATTCTGGAGAATGACTTGAAACTATGCTAAAAAAGTTATCAAACTGTGTATACCCTTTGATCCAACAGTGTTACTACTGGGCTTATATCCCAAAGAGATCTTAAAGAAAAAAAAAGGGACCTATATGGGCAAGAATGTGGCAGCCCTCTTTGTAGTGGCCAGAAACTGGAAACTGAGTAGATGCTCATCAATTGGAGAATGGCTGAATAAATTGTGGTGTATGAATATTATGGAATATTATTGTTCTGTAAGAAATGACCAGCAGGATGATTTCAGAAAGGCATGGAGAGACTTACATGAACTGATGCTGAGTGAAATGAGCAGGACCAGGAGATATTATATACTTCAACAACAATACTATATGATGATCAATTCTTATGGACGTGGCCATCTTCAACAATGAGATGAAACAAATCAGTTCCAATAGAGTAGTAATGAACTGAACCAGCTACACCCAGGGAAAGAACTCTGGGAAATGAGTGTGAACAACCACTATACAGAATTCCCAATTCCTCTATTTTTGTCCACTTGCATTTTTTATTTCCTTCACAGATTAATTGTACACTACTTCAAAATCTGATTCTTTTTGTACAGCAAAATAACTGTATGGACATGTATACATATATTGTATTTAACTTATACTTTAACATATTTATTTAACATATTTAACCTGCCACCTGAGGGAGAGTTTGGAGGGGAAGGAGGGGGAAAATTGGAACAAAGGTTTTGCAATTGTCAATGCTGAAAAATTACCCATGCATATATCTCGTAAATAAAAAGCCAAAAATAAAAATAAAATAATCTGTGTAGTATAGGTATTAATGATGCTTTTTTAAAAAGTTGATAGTATTCTCTTGTAAATCCAAGCAATCCATCTTTTTTGTTGGTTCCTTTGTATTCAGCTTGGGGCAGCTAGGTTGCAAGTGTGTAGAGGGACAGGTGTAAAGTCAAGAAAACTTGTCTTCCTGAGTTCAAATCTGATCTCAGACAGTTACTATTTATGTGATCCAGGGCAAGTTACTTACCCTGTTTGCCTCAGGATTCTCATCTCCAAAATGAGCTTGAGAAAGAAATGACAAACCATTTCTTTGCCAGAAAACCCTAAATGGGATCATGGAAAGTTGTTCACAAGTGAAATGACTAAATAAATTATAACCAATTTAATTTTTTTTCTCAGATTGGATTATTAAAGATGATTTTACATTCCTAGAATCTTCTTCTTATTTAACTGATGATACCATTTGGACAACTTTATAAATTTATATCAGTGGTCAATATCCTTTTAAAAAATCTGTTTCCCAAGATAACTGTATAAATATGTATACATAATTTAACATATACTTTAACATATTTAACATGTATAGGTCTACCTGCCATCTAGGGGAGGGAGTGGGGGGGAAGGAAGGGAAAAGTTGGAACAGAAGGTTTTGAAGGGTCAATGCTGAAAAATTATCCATGCATATATCTTGTAAATAAAAAGCTATAATAAAAAAATAAATATGTATACATATATTGTATTTAACGTGTATTTTAACATATCTAACACATATGGGATTGCCTGCCATCTAGGGGATGGGGTGGGGGGAAGGAAGGGAAAAGTTGGTACAGAAGTTTTTGCAAAGGTCAATGTTGAAAACATGAATATGTTTTGCATATAAAAAGCTATAATAAAAAATAAAATTAAAAAAAAATGTTTCCCATTTTCAGTGGGAAAAGGCATAAGGATAACAATAGGGAGGAAACCTGAGATTTCATTTATATAGGGAGCTCTCAGATGAAGAAATTACCTTTATAGTGCAGGTTGGCATATTCTCTTGTGCAGCATGTACTTTTAGAGATATCCTTTTCAGTTAAAAGGTTAAGTGACTTGCCCAGGATCACAAAGCCAATGTTTGTGATTTCTGAGACCAGTTCTCTAACTGCTATTACTGCTATATAGCCTGTTTTTCAGTTCTTTTAAAAAGCAATTAGCTTTTTAAAATACATCAAGTTGAAATTATTTTATTTGTATGTAATTATTTTCATAGTGTTTTTATTTGCTGTTTTTACAAATACTTATCATGGACATTGCAATGAGAGATGAAGAAATATTTCCTATTGCCTCTGGATGCATGATAAAACTCATTCTTCCAACACTATAACTTCCCCAAGGAGAATCTATAAACCACCTTTCTATTTAGCTGCATTTTCCTTTTGTCTTTTGGTTTTGATTATACCAATAAAGTTACAGTCGATATGATTTGGGTCCCCTAGCAGTATATGTACTCATTGTTCATGGGGCCATTTACAGCAACAACAGCTAAGTTAATTTTTGTTATTTAAAAATTGGTGATTCTTGATATATTCTGTCCTCTTTTTTTTCTCTTTGCCATATTGTTACAATCACTTCAGAAATGGAAAATGTTACCCAGGATTGAGGGTCGTTTTATATTTTACTTTGTATCAAGGGTTGTCATGACCAAAGAAATAATCAGCAAATGAGCAAGGTTGCCATCTTGTGATGGTTAATCTCAACTGCAGATTCATGCTTTAAAGGAAATATAAAGTAATATGCTAAAGTAGCACAAATCTTATAAAGTGAAGAAATTATATCACAAGGTAAAAAGAGTCTTTCTTCCTAGTCTGATTTCTTTTTTGCTTTCATGATGATCCATGAAAGAAAACGAATGTAGTACCAGGTACTGTCTAACTAAAGGAAGTTGTGGGATGGGGTTCAGTCATATACAGCAGAAATTTAAAATTCACATATGTCCAGATAATGATGTATATGGCTTTTATGAATGATCATTATCTAGATCAATACTTTGTTGCTTAATTGTTATCATACTTTTGTGTTTCTCGATACTTTTACTCAGGAAATGATTCACAGAGGACAATAAACAGTACAAATTTTGAGATTCCTTCAGAAATGAAATTGCTCTTATCTTTTATGTGATAGAAAATCAAAAGGGGGCTTGCCCTGCATCTGCTCTGGATGAAGGAGCCATATAAAAGGACAAAAGAGTGCTAATTGTACTGTATTCTCTTTTTATATAATTCCTCTCATTTACGCTTGCCAGTGGCACTGCAGTAGAAAATAGAATTGTAGGAATCAAAAGTAGCAACCATGCTGGCTTGAACAATAAAGGTGATGAAGAAATGCTAGAGCAATAAGAATCACTTATAATCAAGAACAGATGTTGTCATCTAGAACCAGTGAGGACTATGTTTCCTAGAATTCTTATGGCTATTGAAATATAGGAAATTTCTTTTTCTTCTTTCTTTAAATGATAAGCAAAAAATGGGAGTAGGAAAATTGTAAGTATCTCTCATCGTTCTTTGTGAGTTGAAATTGTATATAAACTATGAGTCTTTTGAATTTTCTTTTAGGCAATTAAATAAAACATCCAACTGCTTTTTACAGTGCCTTTAGAAAGAAATGAAAGTGGAAGATCCTTATGGGGTGAGGATTCTGAATCAGTTGTAAGTAATGAATTTGATATTTTTATGTCTGAATAATATCCTATTTCAACGCTAAGACTAAATCGGAGCCCAGCCACCAAGAGATTAAAGTAAAAGTCATTCTCAAACTCTAACGTTATTTCTGGCTCAAAATCTACGATCCTATAATCTTATTACCTTTATTTTTACATCAGATACTGGCAGTGTCTCTGACTCTTTTTGTTCTAAGCCCATTTCTACCTCCAAATTCATTTACAACTGTATGATGGTGGGTGGGGGGAGAGAGAGAAAGAGCATTTAACATGGGTGGGGGGAATCAGTGAAAAATTCCTTTAAGAGTTGGTCCATAAACACTAATGCACTCTTGTTGGTGTTGTTAACTGATCCAATCAGCACTTTGGTTCTGAGGAGCAGTTTGGAACTATGCCCAAAAGAGTTATAAAAGTATGCATTCCCTTTTACCCAGCAACACCTACTATGCTAATGTCCCAAAAAGATCAAAGAAAAAGGAAAAGGACCTTTATCTGCAAGAATATTTATAGCAGCTCTTTTTGTGATGGTAAAGAAATGAAAATTGAGAGGCTGCCCATTAATTGGGGAATGGATGAACAAGTTGTGGTATATGACTGTGATGGAATACTATTGTGTTGTAAGAAATGATGAGCAGGATGTTTTCAGAAAAAACTTGGAAAGAACCAATGCAAAGTGAAGTGAGCATAACTAGGAGAACTATACACAAAAACAACAATATTGTACTATGATCAACTGTGAATGACTTAGCTGTTTTCAGCAATACAATGGTCTAAAATAATTCTGAAGAACTTATGATGAAAAATACTATACCTCCACAGAAAAAACTGATGGAATCGGAATCTAAACTTTCTTTCTTTTTCTTTCTTTCTTTTGTTTGTTTTGTTCTGTATTTTCTTTTTCTTTTGCACCTAATATGGAAATATGTTTGTATGACTGCACATATATAATCTACTTGCTTGCCTTCTCAATGAGGGGAAAAGTAAGTGAGGGGAGATGAGAATTTGAACTTCAAATTTAAAAAATATACATTAAAAATTGTTTTTACATGCAATTGGAAAAGTAAAACCTAAAAAAAGAGTTGGCTCATCAGAGGTGGCTCAAAAGGCTGTCTTTACCTCACTCTTGCTACACTATCTTTGCAGGAAATATTGTACCTGAAACCACTTGCCTACTCTCCAATGTGAGAACGGTTTTGTCAGTTCCACCAGGCAGTGGCAGCCCTGTCAACCCCAATGTCAAGATGGGATAAATAATCCAGTCTTGTTAAACCCCAGACAAATGCCTACTCCCAAATTTGCAGGATCTATACTTTGTGGAGGACAATTCTCTAGCGGGGTTTTCAAAATGCCAAGTTCAGAATATCCGTAGCTAAAGTTGGTCCATACTGTTAAGAAGAATGTGACACTTTGGGGCAGAATTTCTATAAAAAGAAAATGTCTATCTCAAACCCAGATGGATGCTGAAAAGGAACATAGCAGATTGGAAAAAGCCCTCTAGAAGTTTTATTTGGATCATGGATATTTCAGATTTAATTGATCAACTGAATTCATTCTTTGATCTCCATATTTAGGAATTCTGTTCTGATCACACCAAATGGGCATTCCCGTTCTCCTGGTTGATGGGAAAAATTATCTTCTTGGTTATCCCTACTTTAGTCTGATAAATTTTGAAGGGTTCCAACAAGAAATCCATAAGAAATTTGATAATTGCATCTGAATGCATCAACTAGTGGTTCCCCTGGTTTCATCAAGGGAAGGACTCATTTGTAGCATATGCCAACAACTTCTAGGCTCTGGTTCAGGAATTCCAGTGGGACCAACTAACTCTAATAGATCAACTTTTGGAGGTTTTACAGCTGAGAGACATCAAGAATTTTGGAATAAAAAACAATTTTTTTTTTGTTTTGTTTTGTTTTGCTGAGGCAATTTGTGTTAAGTGACTTGCCCAGGGTCTCACACAGCTAGGACATGCTAAATGTCTGAGACCAGATTTGAATTTAGGTCCTCCTGACTTCAGGGCTGGTGCTCTATTTAGTGTCACCTAGATGCCCTCAAAACAAATAGAGTTTTGCAGTAGAGTGAGGCAATGGATTCACTTCAAACACAAAAGTTCTTAAGTGGGCAAAGGGATTAGTGCGCTCATATTGCTGCTGAGCCATGGTTTGCTTAAGAAAGGTATGATGCAATTTCTTAGATTTCCATAGCCCTATGAAGTACAGTGCTGGTTTAGTGATTAGAGAATACCTGAATTTCAATTCTGCTTGAGATACTCACTAATCTTGGGCAACTAACTTAAGCTCTCAAGTTCATTTCTTCATTTGTAAAATGAAGAGGTTGGATGGGATAGCCTCTACTATTCCTTTTTACTTCAGGTATATGATCCTAACATCCTATGTGAATAAGAATAGCCCATCCTTTCAATCTTTTATTCAAATTTATTTTTTCCTTTCAATAATATTTTTTTCCAATTCATACATAGTTTTTATCATTCATTTTTGTAAGACTTTGTGTTCCAAATGTTTTTCCCTTCCTCCTTTACTTTTCCCTCCCCAAGAGAGCAAGCAATATGATATAGGTTAAATATGTGCAATCCTTTTAAGCATATTTGTATATTTGTCATGTTGTGCAAGAAAAATCAATTCAAAAGGGGAAAAAAAAACACAAGAAAGAAAAAATAAGCAAGCAAAAAGTTGAAAATACTAGGCTTGGATCCATGTTCAGTCTCCACAATTTTTTCAATGCATGTGGAATTTTCCATCTCAAGTCTATTGGAATTACCTTGAATTATGGCATTATTGAGAATAGCCAAGTCCATCACAGTTGATCATCATATAATCTTGTTACTGTGTACAATGTTCTCCTAGTTTTGCTCACTTCACTCAGCATCAGTTCATGTAAATCTTTTCAGCTTTTCTGAAATCAGCCTGCTCATCCTTTCTTATAGAACAATAATATTCCATTACATTCATATACCATAACTCATATACCATTCCCCTACTGATGGGCACCCATCTTGGCTAGAGTAACAACTCGTCATCTATTTCTTTTCCACTACAAAAAAAAGAGCTGCTACAAACATTTTTTGCACATGTGGGTCCTTTTTCCTCTATTTATGCAAACCAGTAATAAGACTGCTGGATCAAAGGGAATGCACAGTTTGATAGTTCTTTGGATATAGTTTCAAATTACTTTCCAGAATGGTTGCATGATTTCACACCTCCACCAATAAGTGTCCCAGTTTACCACATCCCTTCCAACATTTACCACTATCTTTTTCAGTGATCTTAGCCAGTCTGAGAAGTGTGAGATGGTACCTCAGAGTTGTCTTAATTTGCATTTCTTTAATCAATAGTGGTTTAGAACATTTTTTTCATATGACTAGAAATTAGCTTATCTCTTTGAGAATCCAACCAATGCCCTGTGGAAATCCAAAGAAAAAGCCAACTGTTGACTTACCCAATCTCTGGAAAGAAGTATAGAGGTAAAGTTTGGGGACTTTGGAATGGAGATAACTAAATTCCAACAGAAGGGCACTCAAAAGTGGTAGATCCCTGAGGATGGAAGACCAAGACTGGAGTAGTAATAGGAGGAGAAGCAGGAAAAAGAGGACCACAGAAGATCTTGATGTGGAAGGCCAGCCAGTTGGAAAATAGATGCAATGAACAATCATACCTCCACTCCTAGATAGCATATTCAGAATAAGAGATTTTTCTCTGTTTAATTAGTAAGTGACCAGATGGTCAACTGGCTACCATTATATTATCTAATTCACATTCACGTTGCATTTCACTAATTTTTGCTGTGCCTTGTGTAAATTGGCATAGATTTACACACACTAGATTTATGCTCAGTCCCAGTCCTAGTAGAAATACAGGAAGAATTTCTTATGAAGAAAATCCTTGACATATATAAACCTTGAAGGTTCCTTCAGATTAGGGAATAGAAAAGAAATAAGAATGGAAGAGAGAATCTTGGAGCTCTTTGTACTCAAATATTGTTAGAGGACTTCTATAGTTGTATCCCATCAACTTCAGTACCTGAAGCCTGAGGATATACCTGGGGTGGGGGGAGGGGAGGTGGGAGGGAGGAAAAAGGGGAGTGGAGAATGTCTTCTGGGTTTAGAGTTGATGGTTTCCTGAGTAAGAATTCCAGCATTTGGAACACATTCTGCTGGAGGTCAAGACAGAGTACAGGTAAATTTTCTAAGAGATTGATCAATTATGACAGAAAAGAAGAACCAATCATTTCCCTTTCTTCCTGTTACTCTCCCTGAGGCTCTCTTCCCCTTTTCAAATCTTACATGGGCTAGTGAAGCATTGAGAAATGTAGAGATAGCAGTCTCTGGACTGCTCTGGGAAGAAAATATACCCCCTCCCCAGTGTTAGCACCTGGAGCCAAGCCTCAGCTTCCCTCACCTAGTTACAGATCTGATGGTTGCTATGCAATATAATAACTGTTGTAGGAGCTCTCCAGCTG